>NW_004955447.1:17550550-17605433 GCF_000276665.1 Chinchilla lanigera
AGTACCAAAAAAAAAAAAAGTTGAGGATGTTATAATCAAGATATCTTTCCTTCCATGATAGCTAGCCCAGATCCTGTCTTTAAAGTCTGAAAATCTGTCTTCAATTTAATTCAAGCAGATTTGCCAGCTTTCAGTGGAGTTTTTAATTTCCTGGATATCTGTTTGAATCTGTTTCATGCATTCTATTTCTTTTCTATATTGATCATTCTTGGTTTCCATCTTCTTCCTGTCGTCATCTCTTTTATTGTCTATCTCTTTTCCTGGTTTGTTTAGCAATTCCTTTAGAAATGTTGACATTGCATTTTTTACCTGAGAGATTATTTCTGATTTGATTTCCTCCATATCCTCATGGATTTGTTTCTTTACTTTGGTTGATATCATTTCAGTGATGTCAGGTATATGTCTTCCATTTTTTTTCTATCTCATTGTCTCTTGGATGGGCTGGAGTTCAGAGGTTGCATTTTGCTTCTGTGTCTTGTCATTTCTATTTCAAAATTTTTAAAATTCTCTGTGTTTATCCTTGTAAGTTTTTGTAGTAGGTAGCTTTATCACTTGTATCAAAGCCTCGCTATGTAAGGTTTGTTCTTCAGGGATGTCTTCTGTATGTAAGAGAGTCTTAGTTTGCATCTGCCCCAAGATCTTACCTTTCCAATTAATGAAGAGTGAGATGTTGGTATCTGTTTGGCTCAGTCTCCAGTCTTTTGGTGCTGGGATGTGGTGAGATTTTTACCCCAGAACCTCCCAGTACTGTTAAAGAAGTGAGAACTGATTACAACAGATATGACATCCTAGCTGAATTAGTATAATTAGCAGTAACAGTATCAAGTACAGTTTCAAAACTGACAAACTGTGATAACTATTAATTTTGTACCTTTAACCGTAGGAGCAAAATCTACAATTATATTACAGAACCAATCGTAAATTGCCTGTATGCAAAGAGAGGGAGCTTATACACAAAGTGGTGGGGAAATTTAAGAAAGATAGTGGATAAAACAAAGATAACTGAAAAGAAAGTAGAAGCCAGGCTGGAGGACAAAGGATGACCCTGCAAGCTCTGGGAAGCTAGTAAGAGGGCAGAAGAGAAGGAATGAAGGAGTGAGTGAGGGATTATCTAAACTTAGTCTCTGGGTTTAGGGGATGGGATCAGATTTCTGTGGCTGGAGTTCTACCCAGCCATTTAGAAAAGAGAAAAAAAAGATGAGAAAAAGAGGGACAAAGAAAGAAAAAAAGAGAGAGAAACGGGGAAGCCCTGCCCGCCTGCTTCTGTTCTGTGTCTTTGTTGCCAAGGACAGAGCTGGTTCACCGAATTTCCCACCTGCTGGCTGGTATTGTTACTGTCGCTTCTGACATTTTCGCACCGCTTGTCCGGTCTGTCCTGAGCACCCTGGCTGGGGCCCTGCTGTGTGGCTGACATTCCCACGGGTCCCTGTGTCTTCCGCACAGCTCCCCTGGATCCCAGCAGTAGGGAAGGGAGGGGCCCGTCTCTTGGCCTTCCACCCTGTTCGTCTGGATCGCAGAGGCCACAATGGACAGGGCCAATCCCTAGGCCTTCCTGCACTGTTCACAAATTAGTGGAGCTTTAATCAGACATTTTAAAATTTTGTTTTTATGCCTATTGTTTTCATTTGTGTTTTATTTTGCTTTGTTTTGCTATACTGGGGATTGAGAACCCATGGCCTTAACGCTGAGCTATATCCCAATCCCCCTTTTTTATTTTGAGACAGAGTCTCACTGAGTTGTTAAGTTGTCCAGGTTAGGCTTGAGCTTGTGATTTTCCTGCCTCAACTTCCACCAGTTCTAGGACTAGAGACATGAGCCACTACCCTTAGGTATTTTTCTTTCTCTTTCTTTTTTATTTTAAGACAGGGTTTCACTATGTAATTCAGGGTCACCTTGAGCTCACTATGCAGCCCAGGCTGGTCTTGAACTTACAGAGATCCTCCTCCCTCAGCCTATCTAGTGCAGGGATTACAAGCATGCATCACAATGCCTGGCTTCATCTGAAAATTTGAGACTTTTCCATGTGTATATTATAGAGTGTAAATTGTTCTTATTGCTATAAGATATTCTAATTATACTAAAACATTCCATAATGCAATAAAGCTCAAGTTTTGCCTGAGTCTCTTCTCTAAGGCCTTTTGAACCAAAAAGTGTTAAGTTCCTGAGTGGAGAGTGTGAAGATATATTAACCCATAGCTCACAGAATGTTTGTTGAACAAAGATTGAACCTGGTGATTGCAGGTGGTTGTACTTCTTTAAAAATCTCAGAAGCAGTCATCAGTGGGAGAGGGGAGAAGACATTTTCACTCTTAGAACGTTTGGTCTGTATGATGATCACCCTTTCCAAAGGCAAAACTTCACTGGCATTACCTTTAAACAAATATGTTAATTCTTACCATCTGTGCATGTGTGCTGTATGACAGGAATACCTAACTATTCCCGTGGGGGAGAAAGGAATTTCTTCATGTATATATTAAAATGTGCATTTATGTGTGTAAATCTTCTATATGATTTCTGTATAGCACAGATCTGTATCTGTATACTACATAGCCATCAACTGTTCCCTAGGGTCTCGCCTCAATGGTGATTTGTAATGGAGAGACCGACTTTCCTCTTTTCTTTCTTTCTTTCTTCTCTCTTTTTTCTGATTAAGGATTTGAAGTTGGATAATAAGTACAAGTGCTGAAGCAAGATATAAACTGAGTATAAGCATTTAGCAAAACTTGAATGATCCTTATGCCAGGAGCCATAAAACGGCTTTGAATACTCTTTTCAGTTTGCATTCCTGTTATTTAAAAAATCATTGGAACACTAGGCTATTATATGAACTGAATGATCTCTCCATTTCCAGCTCATTTCAAACCCCATCTTGATGAAAGAGATGTAGCTTTTAGAGAACAGGGATAATCAAAAGAGATCAGTAAACTCTCAGTGCTGCATCTACCTAGCACCCTCTGCCTACGCATGGTAGCCTGCCGTAGTACACATAGCTCAACTGTAGAATATCCCGTGAAAACCCATTTCAGATCTATGATAATGCTATGTTCTTGCTTGATTTGCACCTCATTCTGTGTTCCATCTTAACTCAGTGTGATCATTAATTTTATGTGTCAACTCGACTAAGCTAAGGATGCCTGGAGAGCTGGTAAAACATCATTTCTAGATGTGTCTGTGAAGTTGTTTGCGGAGTGCAGTAGCATTTGAATTGGTACAATAAATGGCAGTAGGCCGCAGGAAATTGTCAAGGGCCTGAATAGATAACGTTGCTCTGCGTCTGAGGCAGACGTTCTAGTTCCTAGTTCTTGGACTTCTCAAATTCAGATTCATATGTCTAGGCAGCCTCTGCCCTACACCCCTACCTCAGTTTCTTTCTCGACCCCTCACATTCAGACAGGAGTGCACTGTCGGAGCCCCTGGTTCTGTAGATTGCAAACGGCAGGTCACAGTTCTCAGTCTCTTTCATCACATTTGTGTGTGTGTGTGTGTGTGTGTGTACACATGTGCATTGTGTGCCCATGTGTGTACATGTGTGCATGTGTCCATCCCCTGTTGGTTCTGTTTCTCTGGAAAACACTGACTGTTACACTGAGTATGAGTAAAGAACAAGCCATAACTATTTGAAAGATAGATGCTTTAAATTTTGTTAGTCTACACAGCATTGTGGATAAGACTGCAGAGACTGAATCAGAGCACATAGGCTGGTATTCTCACTTCACTCTTTATGTTACTTTGGGCAAGTTGTTTAACTCTTCTGTTCTTTAGGATTCATTATTTATGATGTGAGGCTAACAACCACACTTGCTGTGTAGCATTATCATCATAATTGATGGAAATTATATGTGTATCACTCACAGCATTACCAGCGCACACAGTAGGTGCTCAAGGAAATGCTTCTTAGTTTTTTATAGAAAGCCAGTCTTCTCACTTAGACTATGTTGTTTAGAGAAGCACAGAAAAAAAATGGAAATCTTGGGAGTGTTTTCTCACTCAAGTAAAAAAGATTGAGTAATTTTAAATTGTAAATTGTTTCTCTGTCAAAATGAAGTCTTTAAAATTAGGCCTTGCCACTAATTTGTTCATTAAGTAATTATGATGGCTGCCTTTTCATGATTAGTACGAACATGTGTTTCTGACGTATGAGTGCTTTAGTTTTAAATTATGTGCTATGAAAAAGAATAAATTGAGATTCAAGGCAGTTCGGTATAGTAGGAAGAGTATGAGCTTGGGGGCATAAAGACCTGGTTTTAAAAATTCATCCCATCATTAATTGCCCTGTTACGCCAAACAAGTGCTTATTTTCTCTGAGCCTGGTGTGTACAATGGGACTAATATGGCAGCAGACCTATCTTAGTATAAGGCAAATGTGCCACCGTATCCAGGTTAGCAACCACTTTGAGCACCACCTTAAAGTGCTTGCTAACCTGGACATAGTGGCACATACCTCTGATCCCAACTACTCCAGAGACTGATGCAGGAGTACTGCAAGTTCAGAGCTAACCCAGTGAGCTTAGTGAGACCCTATATTTTCAAAAAAGGGCCAGGGATGTGCTGCAGAGCATCCCTGAGTTCAATTCCTAGACACACACACACACACACACACACACACACACACACACACACGACTCTTTCCTGGTCACGGTGGCACACACCTGTGGTCCTAGCTCCTTTGGAGGTGAGGCAGGAGAGTTGCAAGTTTGAGCCCAGCCTGAACATCTTAGGGAGACCCTGTCTCAAAAGGGCAGAGGATGAAACTCACTGGTAGAGTGAGGGCTTGCCCAGCATGCATTAACCCCTAAATTCAACCCCCAGTACCACTGAGAGAGGCGGCGGGGGCATTTAACCAGTAACTGGTTCCTTATGAACACTAAAGGATTTAGAAAAAAATCAGCTTAATCTTATGATGGTTCCAGTGGTCCTGATCTGCTGATGTTCTTTAATAAGCCGAGGCTTAAAAATAGTCATGGTGCAGCAAGTGATCGTGTTGGATTTTGGCCTGAAAAGTAAAACTTAACAAGGTACTTGATCGCAGAGAAGAGTGGCGCACACTTCAGATGTTGTCAATGTCAGCTTCTTGTCCGTGTGACAGAATGACCGACTAGTCCAACTTAAAGAAGGAGATGTTGGTTTTGCTCGGTGTCGGAGGTTTTAGCCCATGACTGGCTGGCTCCAAGGCAGACACATTATGGCAGAAGGGCGTGGAGGTGGAAGCCTGCTCGGCCCCTGGTGGCAGGAAGCAGATCTGGGAGCGCGCACGCCAGAGAGACACATACCCTCACAGGCACACTCCAGCGACCCACTTCCCACTGGGCCCCAGCTGCCGGCCGCACATCCGGCTGTGAGCAGCAGTGGGTTAATCCACGGACGCGTGTGGTGCCCCCATGCTCCAGCCACCTCTCCGGCAGTCTCTTACTCCAGTCAAAAACAGGCTTAGCAATCGCAGATGTTCAAAGCAGTAAACTAGTAACCGTGGCTTACGATGCCTTGCATAAATTACCTAACTGTTCTCTGCCTCATTCCCAGTAGGGGAGGATTGCACAAGATGACACAGTGAATGTTCACTTATCATTAGAAATGTTCCAGAGTCCAGGAAAGATAGAATAAGCTTTCTTCTTTTTTTTTCCCTAAGAGCAGAATATATTTATTGAGGGAAAGAAAGCTTCTGTCCAAAAGAGAGACAGAAGGGGGGCCCAACTGTGCTGCTCAGGACTCTGCCTTTTCCAAGGATTTTTACAGAGCAAAACCATGCGGTGGGGTGGGCCCAAGGTGGTGACAAGATGGGAAATCACAAGGTGGGCAGGGGGGGCATGGAATAAGCTTTCAATACCAGAAGGACAATTATGCAATTCTCAAACTGTGGTATCATTGGTACTGGAGCTTCCTGTCATTTGTTGAGAAACAACTTACAAATATGAGATAAGAAGTGGAAATTAGTTCTTAAAATTGAAATATGACCTGGCAAACACGATCACGCCCTTAAAGGAATTGTATTAGTAAAGTTTTAAAAGCATTAGTCCAATATTGAAATAAATAACTGTCTGTAGAAAACTTGGGGTTTTATGTTATTTTTTCTGTCACATTAGGCAATCTTGAAATTAAATGTGGTCACACTTAGGCTGAGTACTCACATATGAACCTCCCACTGCAAAGCTAGACTCTCTTAGAAGGACAGAGGGAGGCCCTTCCTTAAAGGAAGAAACTGTTGGGGCTGGGGATTTAGCTCAGCGGCAAAGCGCCTGCCTAGCAAGCGCAAGGTCGTGAGTTCGGTTCCCGGTACTGGAGAAAAAACAACAAAAAAAAGGAAGAAACTGTCTAGGCTCTGTGATGATGTCATTGGGTGTTCAAATGACACAGATCCTATAGCTGAACTGGCTTCCTAGAACTTTTCTTGGTATCCTTTGAGCAATATACAAAATAACTTCTGGTGCATTAAAATTAGTGCAATTACCAAACCTGTTTTTTCCACATTCTACTCTACTGCTGACTGAAGAAATAATGTGCTCTAAAGACAAAACCAAATTAAAAAATAAATAAATAAAAGACAAAAAGCACATTGCTAAGCCCAGGTGTGGCCAGGAGCCAGGTCCAGGCCTGTGCAGAGAAATGCGAAAGAGCCCCAGCCTCTTGCTCATCACCATTTACAGGTTCGTTAAATTGGATGGAGAATTAGATTTAAATGGTCAGAACTGGCAGGTCCATTTTTCCTCACAGCTTTTTAAATGACTTCCTCTGCCACTGATTGGTCTATCCACCTCATTTTCCTCTTAATGTTTCACCAGCACCTCTGCTCCTGACAGTTATGAGGATGCAAGGCCAGGCAGATATCAGCACGCTCACTCAGCCCAGCCGGGGCTTGGGAACCAGTCTGACGAGAGCCAGGGAGTGAGGCTTTCCATAAATAATGGTGTGTTCCTGTCGGTGGTTTTGGCCCTCGCAGGATGGTAACATGTTTCCGTACAGATGGGTCAGCTCTTGCCTGCCATTCTGTCTTTTGAACTTCCTGTTTGAGAGTATGGTTTTCATCAGCCTTGATGTTGTAGAGAACACCTACTTTATAAGATTGAATTTTTTTTAGCCAAAAGAAAATAACTGAATGTTTTTGTGTAAAAAATGTTTCTTTAAAAAAGACTAACGGAGTGGACTGACCGCCCAGATGCTGGAGTGAACTCTGCTGTAACTGAGATAAAAGCTCTCCTGTGTAATGCATGAAAATTAACACAGAAGAGAACAACTCTTCCAGCACAGACTTAATTAAATGTCATTAGGAAATTATACTTTTTGCTGTTAAACTACTGCTCTTATGTTTTTCTGTAAATAATCCCTAACCATATATGTCACTTCCCCCATTCATGTCTGCAAATCTTTTGTCAGGAAAAATAATGCCTTCTAATTTTTCTTTTCACCATCTTGATCTCATTTGCAGAGGGACAACCCAAATGTGCTCCTCCTCGGGTGAGCAGGGTGTGGGATGTTTGGTATTGGAATGCTTGGTATGCGGTCCCATTCAGATGGTATTTACTGCTGGGTGCAAAATGCAGAGCAGATAAGTTATGAGCACCGAATCGACTTACTAGACCCATGAAATTAGCTTCATCCAAGCAATAGAAAATGAATGACTTTCAAAGCTTTGTGCATTTCCAGAGGGAAAAATAAGACATGCATTTGTGACATGTGCGTGTAATAGAAACACAAGTGTGTCCTACTTTAAGGGGCCCCCGTATGTAAAAGTAGAAACATGAAAAGTACGTAAAGTAAGCGGTGGTTGTGCACTGTTCTACATTTACATTCAGATTGTTATTTGATAATGAGAGTAATTGGCTTGGTGTTAAAGAAGCAATAGAGATAATTCTACTTACAAAGGCTTAAGAAATGATTTTCTACTATGCAGGAAAAGTGTGTAGCAACATCAGAAAAAAATGGAATCTGAGATTTAAGACCGAATAAGGCTGTGTGCCAGCGCCTGGGCCGTGTGACCATCTCAGGAAGGAAGCCCTGGACGTGCTGGACCCCTGCCCTGCCCCTCCAGGCACACATGGGGGCCTGCATGCGCAGCCTAGGGAGGAACCCTGGAACTGACAGGACAGATGCACATCAGGGTCTGCTCCTGGTGGCACCGGGCAACAGAGCTGACAATCACCTAACCCACCTGACTGGAAAAGAGACCAACACTCAGGAGAAGTTTCACTTCCGGACTGCAGTGTTACCCGATCACAGAGACCAGAGGAGAGAACCGTTGGGTCATAGGCTTGGAGAGAGAGAGACTAAGTAGGGATCTCCTGGGATCCCTTGGGAGACCTGGGATCAGACCAGGAAGTTCACAGGACCTGCGTTCTGTTGTGGAAGACCAGGATTGGAGGATGAAACCCTTGAGGGAGTGGTCCTAAAGAACATAATTTAGTGGCATCTTTGACCTCTGACACAGCTGCCAACATGCAGCAGAATCTAGTGGTCTGACGTATGCTAGGCTAATTACAGGTGGTCTGTCTGCACTGAAATCATGGTTTTCTTAGTTCTGGGTAAGGGATGTCCAGGAGCAGCTCCAAGGGCTTAGCAGTACCCACTTGTCGTTAGATGTCGCTAATGCCACTGAACTTACTGCCACAATCAAGGTATCATAATAGTAGATAACAACTGATTTCCTCTCTGCCAATAGCCGGAATTCCAGGGGATCATAGTCAATAAAAAATGGATATACATACACACAGGATCATGGGGAAGCAAGGCAACAGAAGACCCCCAAATTTTCCAACTCTCCTAAGACTGCATGGGGGCACAAACTGAGAGGAAGGCAAATGCCAGGTAGCAGAACTCTATGAAAAGTCCCTAGAAGGGACGAAGAAACTAGATGAGCTCAAAGAGGAAAGAAACTTCACAGCATTACCCCTCACTGTACCCCAAGTAAATCCAGCAGAAATTAGTAAAAACTTGGAGGACCTGATCAAAATGTTTTAAAACATGAATGACACATTCAACAAGGATATAGAATCCTCAGAAAGATCACAAGCAGAAATACCTGAAAGAAAAATACTTCACAGAATTCATAAATTGCAGAAATGACCAATGTGAAGACAGAGTGTCTAAAACTGAGGAGAAATGACAAATTATCGAGAAGTATGCAAAGAACCACACACACAAAAAAGAACAAGAAAAGACAGTTCAGCAGCTACCAGACAAAACTGAGAAGACCAAGCTAAAGCCAATGGGAGTGAGAGAAAATCTAGAAGATAACACAGAATTACTAGTGTTTATAGAGAGCATAGCAAGGAGCTTTCAAATTATGAGAAAAGAGTTCTATATGTGAAGAAGTGAGGCCTACAGGACCCCAAACAGCTGTGATGAGAAAGAGGCTCACCAGCACAGGTCTTCGTTACATTGCCAGGTACCCAACAAAAATGGAATGTTTCAGGGAGGTTCTCACATTTTCTAGTTTTTATTTTTTTTTATTTTAAAGAGAAAAACAATAACAAAGACAAAAACAAAACAACACAAAACAATAAAATGATGCAGAATTTCAAAACAAGATGATAGGAAATTAACAATGGTTGTTATATTACATATTGTTCAACGAAGTTGCTGAGATTACCAGATGCAGGAATGCAAGATAAAGTCAAGCAAAAACAAAAATCACATGCAAAGGTAAACCTCTTAGAATTACAGCAGATTTCACAACATAAACCTTAAAGGTCAGAAGAGCTTGGAGTAAAGGATTTCCATCCCTAAGAGCAAATAACTGCCAAGTTAGACTAAGCTACCCAGCAAAGCTTTCATTCAAAACAGAAAAATAAGGACATTTCATGAAAAAAGATCAGGTAAAAAGATTTATGACTACAAAACTAGCACACCAGAAAATGTTTGATATCCTAGACAGAAACAATGAAAATAACAGAGCTAAAAACCTAGATGAAATAAAAACACCAGGTAAGGTCAATGGACAAACAACAAAAATAAGAGGAAAAGGCATCACCAATGGAGAAAAAAATGCAATGATAGCAAATAATCAGCATACCTTGGCAATATCTTTCAACGTTAATGGCCCCAATTCCCCAGTTAAAAGACACAGATTGCTGAACTAGATCAAAAAACAGAATGCAACAGTATATTATACTCAAGAAACTCACCTAATTCAAAAATATCAAAAAGATATTCATACACTAAAAATCAAAGGGTCAAGAACAATATTTCATGTACCAGGACCCTCAAAATAAGCAGGGAGTAGCAGTTTTCATCTCAGACAGGGTAAACTTCAAGCTAAAACCTATTAGAAGTGACAAAGAAGGTCACTACGCATTCTATTTATAGGAATAATCCAGCAAGAAGAGATAACATTGATAAATATGTATGCACCAAACACTGGAGCACCTATTTTCATAAAACAAATGCTGCTGAACATAAAAGAAAGAATAAATACTAATACAATCATAGAGGGGGATCTTAACACCCACTTTTGCAAAGACACAGATCAAGTCCTTAGCTCATCTTCTTTCAATAAGGAAATATCAAAACTGAACCCCATACCCTTGAGCATATGGACTTAATATCTACAGAGTATTTCATCCCACTCACACAGAGCACATTCTTTTCTGCAGCACTTGGTACTTTCTAGAAAGTAGATCAAGGCCTGCTTAAGTAAATATAAAAGGACTGAAATTATCCCGTGTGTACCATCAGACCAGTGTGCAGTGAAAATAGGAATCAGTGACAGAAGAAATCGCAGAAAAGCTGGAATAATAGCACATCCCTAAACAACCAGCTGGTCACAGAAGCAATCAAAGAAGAAATTTAAAACTTTCTGGAAGTTAATGGTGCTGCTGATATAGTTCACCAGAACCTCTGAAACACTCAAAAGCAGTCCTGAGAGGAAAGTTCACTGCAGTCAGTGCTCACTTTAGGAAGACAGAGCCAGCTCAAGTGAACAACCTTGTGAGAAAGCTGAAGATACTTGAGAAGCAGCAACAGTCCAGGCCCAGACCAAAGTGAGGGAGGAAAATTATACAGATAAGAACAGAAATCAGTGAAATGGAGATAAAAAAACTATACAAAAAATCAACGAATTGAAGAGCTTGTTCTTGGAAAGAATAAGCAAACTAGATAAACCCTTAGCCAGCCTTAGCAAGGAAGAGACAGAAATGATTCACATCCATGCAGTTAGAGATGAAAAAGACAGAACCACAACAGACACTATGAAAATCCAGAAGATTGTAACTACTTTGAAAAACTATACTCTGACAAATTGGCAAACTTTGAAGAAATGGATAGATTTCTAGACTCGTGCAGATTAGTAGAGGTAACTCAAGAAGACACAAATATGCTCAACTACCTGAGAAGATCCAGTGAAGCTGACGCAGTAATAAGAATCTGCTAACTAAAGCCTAGGACCTGATGAATTCACTGCTGAATTATACAAAACCTTCAAGGGTTTTATATCACCAATATTCCTGGAGCTCTTCAGAGAAATTGGAAAGGGATGGAGTGCTTGCAGATTCACTTGGGGAAGCTGGGATCACCCTGATTCTGAAACTGGATAAAGACACATCTAAAAAAGAAAACTATAGGCCAACCTCCTTAATGAACATAGATGTGAAAATCCTCAACAAGATATTATCAAATAGGATGCACCATATCATCAAAAAGATCATACATCATGATCAATTAGGTTTCATCCCAGAGATGCAAGGATAGTTCAGCCCGTATAAATCAGTAAATATATGGGGCTAGGGGCTTAACTCAGTGATGCAGTGCCTGCCTGCTAAGCGTGAGGTCCTGAGTTTGATTCCTGGTACCCCCCCAATAAATAAATAAATGTAATACCTCACAGATGGAATTAAAAACAACATTTTGTTTTACAGATGAACAGACCAAGAAAGATAATGGATATAATAAACTGTTAATTACAGATTACAAAAATTAAGTGGTTATATTTGCAATCTGCATATATATACATATATACACATATATATACATATACATATACACATATATACGTGTGTGTATTTCTAAAGTGATACTGTAAATTTGAGGTCCATAGACGCACACCATCCTGAAACTATATGCAAACTTACATGTATTTGTATGTGTATCACTTAATATTAGGTTCAGCTACATGTGGCAGAACACCTGAAAGTAACTTTGGCTTAACAAAATATAATTTCATTTCCCTCCCAAGTATACACATTCCAGAAAAAGCTGTACAAGAGAACGGTAGCAATCCCAAAGGAATCCAGCCTTCCTCTTTCCGTTGTTTTGCTTTATGAAGCCCAAAACTTCCTTCTCATACTCCGGAATAGCTCGAGCACCAAGCTGTTGTGTCTACACTCAGCACAGTAATAAAGAGGAAGAGAAGGGGCGGGAAGATGGCCGTGCTGTTTACCTTTAAGACTGCATCCTGGAAGCTGGACAGGCTTACGCTTAGATCTCACTGGCCAAAACCTTATCCCACAGCTCATCTAGCTAGAAGAGCAGCTAAAAGATGTACCTTTATTCTGTGCTAAGAATCTCATTAGCAAGAAGGGAGAGTGCCCAATGGGACTCTTATATATCTGCAATAATACAGAGAATATATATATAATGTTTTATATTATATATAATATATTATATAGTATGTGCTTTCTTAAATCAATCATTTAACATACCATAAGCCAAAGACTTCTTTTTCATGCACTCTACTCATGTTCTATTACTTAAAAAACTTAAACAATTAAAAAATTTATCTACACGCTTTTCTTCTTTTATCATTTTGGATACTAACCAAAATTCTTTTAGAGAATTAATTGACTTTTGCTTTTCATAATTTAATTTCACATTAATAAAGTCTAGTAAACATCTTAGTTTAATTGAATTTCGGCTTTAAATGCTTTTGCTTTGTACAAATCATCTGATCTTTTTATTTTCATATTTAAAGTAACATGTTGAGCAACATACAAAATGTCAGAAAACCTAATTTTATTCATTTAGAAAGTAAACACTGATAAAACTAACTCTAAGAAAGTAAATTGTTTTTAGACATTTTAATGGTTTTATTTATATTGTGCATAGTCTTCCTCACTTACACAGAAATTTGTAGCTATAAATGGCTGAGTTCTTTATTTTAATTAATGTCTACTGAGAAGTTTCCCTCTGTAGAAAGTAGCCAGCAGTCAACACTGAAACCCATGTGTCCTCTCAAGGAGTCTCACTAATTTTATTGTTGAATTAAAACTATGGTGGGACTTTAGAAAATGATAAAAGTGGTTAATCATGCAGCTGTAAACATTAGTACTGGCAAGGATAGAGAAGTATACTGTAAAGGAGAAAGGAGTGTTACAAAGCAAATGTATCCAGTACTGGACATTTTTTCAAATATTTAAGTGTGTGGGTAAAAACAATATCTAGCAGTATATTCCAGTTACTGAGCCCTCTAATAGCAGCTCACTTTGGATGATGGGATCAAAGGGGACTTTATTTTTACCTTTTCAAGGCTTTTCCTATATTTTATGGATTTTGTAGTGTCTTACTACGTTATATTTACTACAAGGGGACTCATTAGCAAGCTTTTTCCATTTTGGAGAAAAGTCATAAGAAAATCAATAAACAATGGTAGCATTTTTTTCCTGCCGCGCAGCTCTATCCTGTAAAAATACACAGTCCCTCAAAACTAAACAGCCACAATTGTGTACCTCATGAGTGATTATTGTGACTCTGAAGCATCGCGGTTTGGGGACTGCGATGTAAGGCTGCTTTTGTTGATGAGGCTTCTCTGCTGCGCCTGTGGCAGGGTGAGCTGCAGTAGCTACACCGACCTGCAGTAAGATGGGAAAGTATAGTAAGTCAGTGTGAGCTAGAAATTCAGTCTCTGCACATCCTTCCGTCAGAGTACAGGACTTGCTGTAAATGAGGCTCTGTATAACATCTCTTCAGGTGTGAGATCAGCAAATGACTGCTGGGCAAATCAGTAAAGCTTTTGTGCACTGTGAAAGCAGGAAGAAACCATCTATTTTAACTCAAGCCTGGGCATTCACTTCTCTGGATTCCAAAGCAGATTCTTCAGCGGAATATGAGCCTTAAAAATAAAGCCACTTTCTTTGCTTCTGTGTGCCTGCTGAGAATCCTGCCAAAGCCGTCTATGAGGTGTCTGTGCGTTTACCCGGGAGGAACACCACACAGTGTCCCTGGCTTCCTGTTCTAAATGACCCACTCCAGTGGCGCACTGTAGTACTACTCAAGGTAGGGGGGTGATCTGCCAAACCCTATTTATCACTCTGCTGGCCGTGGACCGTCCCCATCCGGCTCAGCTTAAAGGGTCACAGGCGGAGCTGTTCTCTCCTGCCTGGCCAACACTAGGATCTTGTATAAAGACTAAAATAAAGTAATAGTGTTTCACTGCATTCATTTTTCCACCCTACAAAGTGCCTTTCTTTAAAGATGTGTAAAAGAATGATTTGGAGAAAATAGATACTTGTAATTTTACAAATAAATATTGCATGTCCAAAGAGGTGTGAGATACTAGTTAAATAGATTATTGTTACCCACAAAATGGAATATTACGCTGCCTTTAAAAATAGCTTGGAAAAATAGTTAACAAAGTGCAAAGGTAGCCAGAATATCCCAGTATGTAGATAATTATCATCTGTTTAACCAGAATGATATGTAGAATGTATCTCAGGTATTTAAATTAAAAAATGCATACACAGGAAAAATAGAAACAGATATTCTCCAATATAATATTTGTAGTTACCTTTCAGTAGAAGAGTTTTTAAATTTTTTTTTAGTTTCTCTGTGTCCTTCATCAGTATTTATTAAATTCTCTACTTTCAAATAAACTAAAACTGAAATCACTTAAAATAAGTTAATGCTGATACTTATCTAAAATAGAAACTTTTCCAATTAATTTGAAACAGAAAGGACAAATCTAGAGTGTTTTTTCTGGCCATTACTGGTCATTGACCTCTTTCTAAAGGACATTTTAGAAACTGGAAGAGCTGCTGGACAGTGTATGGGAACTGTCTGTACTTGGTGCTGAATTTTTCTGTAAGAAAATTGCTCTAAAAATAATATCTCTTAATGCAAAATGTAAAAGCCCTTTTACATCTGCACCACTTGGCGGTCTGTTATTTTCTTGCAATCAGAGATTATTTCAGGAAGCACACAGGAACACTTGAGCTTTTACGACCCGTAGAGCAGGGGTGAGCAACATGGCTCTGTCTTCTGGGAAGGAGTCAGCGCTCTCTGAGATGAGCACCCTGGGGACTCTCCTCACCTGGCGTCTCTCCTCCTGCCTGCTCCTCCTGGCCTATGGACCCCCAAACCTCTCGCCTTCATTGCTCTCCGAGTTACAGACCCAGCGCACCGTGCCTGCTGGATGCCTCGGCGTTTCTGAGGACCCCTGCTCCGTGCACACACCGGTCCCGAAGGGCTGCCGCTCCTGTTGTCCCACTCTTGCACTGATGGCCCTGCCCCTGTAGGGTGCTTATTGCAATACAAGTGCGATACCAGCCGTGGTGCCCCGGAGCAAGACGTGAGGTCTAGGACAAGTGTCTGAGGGCAGCGCAGGAACCAGGTGGCCCAGACCGAGGTCTCCATGTGCAGCTGTGGACCTTGCTCTGCCCATGCTCCTTGCAGCAGGAGGCTGTAGGGAAGCGGAGGAGGGAGGAAGGTCGAAGGGAAGTGAGGAAGAGTGGTGGGCGGTATACCACGCCTCCGCGTGTGGCCTCGAGTGCAGCTCTGATCGCTGCTCTTACCCAAGCCACGAGGAGTAGCTACCTAGCCAGGGAACTGTCATTACTTCTGTCTGCTTCTCCCCTTCTCTCTCATCCTTCCGTGGACGTGCATTAAGTGTGTGCGCAGCCCTGCCCCAGGTTCTGGGGTGTAATAGTGAATATGAACATCCGTGACCCCTTTCCCTCTAGAAACTTACTGCCTACTGGGAGAGAACTGCTCAAACAACCACACAGGACCATGTAAAGCTGCAGTTGCAGTAAGTGCTGTGGAGGAAAGACGTACATATTACAGGGAAGGGTCGAAATCTGTAAATCAAGAAAGATATAATTTAATGTCTGTAAATCAAGAAAGAGGTGGTGGCATACGCCTGTAATGCCAGCACTTGGGAGGCTGAGGCAGTAGGACCATGGAAAATTCAAGGGAAGCCTGGAGTACCTAGCGAGTTCAAGGCCAGCCTGAACTACATAGTGAGACCCTGTCTTAGAAAACAAAAAACAAGCAAGCAAGACATAACTAATAAAATAACAGTTCAGCTAAGACCCGAAGGGTAAAGTGGAATGATCTAGGTAGGGAAGGTGGAGGTTTTGTGGGGGGAAGGAACAGCATGCACTAGAGCTTTATCTGAAAGTGCTGGCTGGGGGCTCCCAGGTCAGGGAGAAAAACCCTCTGTTGTTAATGTTCCTGCTCCAGACACTACACAGGACTGTCAGGGGCAAGTGAATGTTCCGCTAAACTTGGGTTTATTTTTGTGCTTTGCATCAGCTGTAAAATGTTTTGCAGCTGCACTTTAGGGTACAGAATTTGAACAGGTATCATAAAGCAATCACAAGGAAAGCACACACAATTACTGTTCTGACCTTGATTACTAAATGCCTGGTGTTACCCAGCAGTTATTTTATTGCTTTGATAACGATGAAATAAGGAAAAAAAGTCAGGCTCTTACATTTATGTTTTCATAATAACGTGATTCTTGTGTACTTTTTAATTTTGTTTAAAGGTTGTAGCTTTGATTTTAGATACAAGTCACAAACAGCTTGGGTCTTAACCACAATTTTTTTGGAAACTTTTTGATAAGGTAAAGAGGTTTGTCAAGTACTGTTTTTAATGGTTGAACTTAGAGAACTTCAAAGACAATTAGTACTGTTCAGAACATTTGTCTGTGCACATTTTCATGATGAAATGGTAGTATTAAATCTCATAATGTTAAGGGAATTATTTTACTTCAAAGCATAGTTCTAGAATATTATGTCTGGTCTTGCCTTGAGTTCATGTTCCTTAAAGTTTTATTTAACTTTAACACTTCTTATAAGAAGTGTTCAGTGAGTACAGTAGCAGAGAATGGATTAAAATATGGTGTTCCTATTCATAGTTGATCATTTTGTTTTTCGAGTGCTTAGTCTGCAACTTTATTCATTTCTCTAAGTACACAGTTGTACTGTGCTTGTGTTAAAGTGGTTGAAAATTATAAACAATACAATGGTAGTAGAATGGCAACAGGAAGCATTGTGTGTATTTAATCTTTTAATTTAAAAAGAAACATGACTTATTTTGATAAGACATGATAACAAACTAAACACAAAGAAGATTATTATACATTTTTCTTCTAAGGGAAAACTTTTAGAAATAAAATAGTAATGCTATTATAATGTTGACCTAAAAGATACTGTGACATACTTTGAGGTGTGGTATTATTAATATAAAACCAGAATAACGTTTAATGTCTTTAAATATGACTGTAGACTAGGAAAAACATTAAGTTCTATTACATGAACCAGAGTGATATTGATGGTGTATGACAATGGTTTCTTGGTAGCACTGCAGATTTTCCATGCTTTCTCTTAATCTGACATCTGACTTATTCCTTGTATTGTGGGCATTCTTATACTTTCTTTCCGAATTTCCTTTCACATATATACGAGAGTTTGTCTCTGTTATCCTTTTCACTAGCCTACTTTTCTTGTCTATTACTTTGAACTAATTTATATAAAATATAAATATTTGCACTCTTAAGAGCCATATTGAATGCATTGTGCTAGTGTGTAAACGTGATCTGTGACCACTGGTTACATGCCTGTCATCCGTGAAGTTATTATTCTGTTGGGATGGGCCTTTGCTGAAAGATTTCCTGCCACTCTGAAGGTATTTTCTGATTTAAACTTTTCTTTTTGTAACTATTGTAAAAATTAGCTCTTTTCTAAGAAAAGAAACATGCTTTCATAAATAAACTTCTAGAAGCATACATTCTACTAGAGAATTACGGATGTTCCAAAAGACAATTTTCAGAACATCGTTAACTATAAATCATGATTAACTGACTCCGCACCGTGTGGCAGACACTAAACTGACCGCTTTATGTGGATTATGCCGCTGAACCCTATGAAACCAATGCCTTTTTTACTTTATAGGATGAGGAAATTGAAGCTCAAGTAAGTTAAGAAACCTGTCCAGGGCTGCATAAATAATAAGGGGTAGAGCTGGAATTCAGACGTTATGAAGATGTATAGCAAGACTGATTGTTTCTCTCTCCAGATAAGCAATGTCCGCTTCATTGCAGTGGGTATCTTCTGAGAGGAGTTAATTCAGTAATGGGGCCTTCATCTCCTTTTCCAAAGGCCTTCAGAGACCAGGGCTGGCGCTCGGGCTGTCCTCGGAGTTGTCAAAGGTTGCCGGAGAGTAAATACCTTTCCGTGTAGTTCTGCAAATGAAGCGTAAGTGGGCTCTGCCCCGTCTTCAGGACGTTCACCCACGTCACACGGCCTGACCCCTCTTTCCAGCTTCCAAAAGGCATTTGCAATGCCAGGGTGTTGTTAGAAGTTTCTTTAAATAGCAGCTTTCCTGTTTCATTCAAATATTTGATCAAAAACAGATGTGTTGGGAGCCATAGCAGAAGGACTTAAACCTGGGGTAGCACTGGTATTTTTATCAGGAACAAATTTCTGTAGGGAGGGAGGAAGGAAGCAATAGAGGTAGGAAAGAGTGAAGAAGAGAAAGTATAAGACTACATTTTGCCTTAAAATTAGCTACAAACGATAGGAAATCCGGGCTTGGTCTCAGATGCCTTGAGCTTAGCTGGAACAAAATCGTGATGAACACAAAATCTGCCCCAGGTGCCCTTTTCCAAAAACTGGTTGTCTTCATCGCAAGTAGCCTAGAGGATTACTTTAATCAAGCAAATCTACTTTAAATGACAAAACCATTTGTGAGGAAGAGTTTTTGAATAAGTTCTGAGTACCTTCATCAGACACTCACTGCAGCTCCTGGCTGTCTTTTGTTTTTCTCACTGCACGGGAACCTAGCATCACTGTCGTAAAGCTGGGCAGGTTTGGGGTTGGCCTTCCCTGCTGATTTAGTTTGGGACTGAGCAAATAATGTCACCTCTGGAGGTTTCACTCTCCTTACCTGTCAGAGGAGCCAGATAGTAGTATTTGGTTAGATGAAAGTGAATTTGAGTCCCTCTCCTTCTGTCTCCTTTTATCTCTTTCTAAAACAGGAATTATTATTTCACAAGTATTTTACGATTCCTTTCCTCTAAAGACATATTTTTCTCTTGTTGTCTTTGGAGGATTGTTACTTGGGGAATAAACTATATAGAGAATATTCTCTGAGTGGTTTTTGTTATTGCTAGGATTTCTAATATAAAGATTATTACACAATTTTTTCACACTCAAAAGTCATAAGATCAGTATATATCAGTAAATAAGGAATAGAGCCTAAGACATTATTTCAAATGTTATTTACAATTGTGCAGAACGTGAAATTGTTAAACTAATCTGATTTTATTAACAGACATATGTTAAATTCCTATTATTACATGCAGGATCTTTTTTTGTTGAGATAGAATCTTACTATGTAGTTCAGGCTGATCTTTAACTCACAGTGTAGACCAGGCTGGCTTTGCAGTGATTCTCCTGCCTCAGCCTCCCAAGTGCTATAATTACAGGGATGCACCACCACACCGTTTAAGGAACTTAGGTGTTTTAAGTATGAACACATACTTTTTTACTTGAAGCTTCCAGTTTGACATCTCACTGTGTAAAGAACTTAGGAAATTACAAATGAATGATTTTTTTTTGTGAGGAAAGGTCATTTCACATTTCCAAGTGTTTTCATATCACTGTGTATCTGTTAAATTATATGAGCTCCATGAAGTAATGCCAGACTTGTTATCTAAGCGACTAAATCCTGGGAAGGTTCTCAAAAAGCAAATTTTAAAAATATGAATAGCAGATGTGGTTCCCATCTTCACTCATTTGAAGGGAAAACACTTTCCTTTTCTATCTGCCGCCGTTAAGTCATCGTTTTATCTTGGTGTTACATTCATGTCATGATGATGTAAAAGTTGTGAGGTGTGAGTAATACCATACCATAACTAGCATTTGAGTTTCAACAAAACTGAAAAGGAAAATTTCCAGATCGGTTTTTGTCTACAGGGGAGTAAGGGTCCTGCGGGAAGCAAGCACAGCTCTTTCCTGCGGGGTGACTGTCCTCCTGGTCTCCGTCTTACTCACTGTATCGTAGAATGGCAGCGGCCTGTCCTGCCTCCCTGGACTAAAGGCCTAACCGCATTAGGCCCCGTGCAGCCGTGGGTGGGCACGGGACCTGCTGTCTCTCTTGCACCTGCCTGTCGCATTTCTTTGTCAGGTGCTGACAGAGGACTGGGCGATAAGATGTGCATAGTGGAAACGGGACATACTGCCTTTGTGAGAATGTCTTGTGACACACCTCCCCAGGGCAAAAGTCCTTTAAAGCTGCCATCTGATCTCCCAGCCCTGAAGCACTTCCCACACAGGGTGTTATTTTCCAAATAAATAAAGAACACAACTGTAGTAAGCAGAACTCTGCCCTGAAGGAGCCTACAAGATAGAGGCAACAGAAGGCAGAGCCATGGACCCCATCTACATCACGGGGCCGTCACCCTCCGTGAACGCCTGTCGGAGTCGTATTCTCGCCTCCTCATTTGCACTCAAAGTGCCTTCTGTGCTGGAAGCAGGAAGGTTGGATTCCTACGATGGGAGTAGCCTGGGTGAGTCTTGTTGTCCACCCAGCGGTTTGGGTCAGCGGGTCAGAGACAGATTACCTAGCTCCTGGGTCCACTGACTAGCAGTCTGATCTTGCCCAAGCCACTGAGACTCTGTGGGCTTCAGCCCCACCCCTTGGAACTGGAGTGAGGACTGGAGAACAAGTGGACAGTGCTCAGGGACATGCCTGGCAGAGGAAGAGCTTGATAAGTATCAGCCCTCAGTATTCACAGTGACAAAAATGGGACAGTTCGGTTTTGTGTTTCCTTAACTAAGGGATGTAATAGAACTCAAGAAAGACCTATTTTTTAAAGCTCTCAGCACAATTTAAATAAAAAAATCTCAAAACAGGTTTATAATAGTTGTGTATTTAATATTTATATTACTATATAATATTTATATAAAAGTACTTGGTGAATTCTTTTAACTCAAAATAGAATGCAGCAGTTTTTGCCATTGAAAAAATAACTGCAGGATAAACTTTGAACTCAGAGTTCCCTCTCAGGGTGGTGACCCGGTAAAGCCGCAGCTTTTGGTCTAAATGATCTTCAAGACCTCTTCAAAATGTTAAGAAACCCCCGAAAGCTTTTGTTCACATGATTTTTTTTTTCAGTAGTAGGGATCAAACTGAGGGCCTCACACAGGCAAGCACTCTGCCCCTGAGCTAACAGCCAAAGCCCCTACATGGTTTTATCGAGTGCTATTTACTTACTAGAAATTAAACCTAAAACAGAAACCTGTTACGTGCTGACATAGCGATATATCTCTTCTTTAGCAAAACCTATATTATCAAAAGCAATAAAAATTCATATTTATAGTGAAAGGGGGCCCTGTTTAAAATTTTGCAGATGACTTAATCTTGTGCTCGGTAGAAGGCAGGTAGATCCCATAATTCCCTGGCACGCCCAGTTTGCTGCGGTATCGGGTGAGAACAAAGAGGAAAGCATGTATCTCCTAACGGCGGGGCTGCGTTTTGAGAGGTGCGTCAGCAGCACCGGGTCCCTGCGTGAGCGTTACGGGCGACTTACTCAAACCTGGGGGGCACAGGGCGGGCTCAGCGTGCCCTTTGTGCGCTGGAGATGGAACCTAGAGCCTTCACGGAGACCCGCGTCCTCAGCCCGTTTTAAAAATGTCGTGTTTTTAGACAGGTTCTTATCAAGCTGCTGAGTTGCTGAGGCTGAGTTTGAAGTTGTGATCCTCCTGCCTCACCCACCCAGAGTGCTGGGATCAGAGGTGTGGGGCATCCGCATGGCCCCTTGACGCAGACAAGACCGTGAACAGGGGATGTATGAGAATGCGGTCAGTGTATAGGACGTGCTAGAAACTGACCTTGAGCTCACTTTGTAGCCCAGGCTGGTCTCGAATTTGCAATGATACAGTATACTCTACTTTTGGTACAGTATACTCTACTTTTAACTAAGTAGAGTATACTGTGAAATGATTAAAAAGTGTAGTGTAGTAAATACATATACAAGTGACATAAGTGCTTATTATCAGAGTTGTGCGTGGGAGGGACCGAACTGCAGTGATTGTGTTGTCCTTACTGGCAGTTGTCTGACCTCTTAACTGAAAATTGGAATCCCTTGAGGAACTTTACAGCGATGGATGCCTAGAGATTTTGTATTGCATGAAATTTCAGGTTGCAAAATTGCAAGGACGTCCAATGACTGATGTCGTTAGCCTGGAGTATGACCTGGAAATAGCAATTTTTTATTCTTGGAATGTTCTCATGTTTTAACATTTAAAAATTTTTATTAGTACATGTTTGTAGTACATAATGAACACATTCCTTCTGGTACAGGTGCACAACAGCTTAATTCTTTTTAAAAAAAAAATTCTCTGCCCTTCCCACCTTCCCTTTTCCCTCCGTCTCTTGGCCCAGTTCCCATGTACAAGAGATCCATCTTGCTATTTCATGTTATCTGTCTTTTACTTTGCTCTTTATTTATATTTTAGGGTTCTCATAAGAGAAACCATGCAATACTTAAACTTGTTTGTCTGATTTAAAACATTATAGTCTCAAGATGCATCCATTTTCCTATGAGCAGCTTGAGTTTATCTTTCTTTATGGCATAGTACTACTCCATTGCATACCACGTCTTCTGTACCAATTCATCCATTGGATGTACAGGCTGCTTGCAAGATTTAGCTATTCTGACTTGTGCTGCTATAAACTGGGCATGCATGTATCCACTGTAATAACATGTCTTCAGCTCTTTCAGGAATGTAGTTAGGAGGGGAATAGCTGGGTCAAGTAGCAGTTTTTTTAGTTGTTTGAGGAATCTCCATCCTGATTTCAGTAGTGGTTGTGTTGGTTTATACACCCACAAACAATGCAGTGGGGTTTCCTTTACCCACAGCCTCACAAGCACTTGTTAACTGATTTTTTGATGATATTCTTTCTGGAATAAGAAAGAATCTCAGTGTTGTTTTAATTTGCATTTCTCTAAATGCCAGCAATATTGAGCATATTTTCATGTATTTATTAACCATTTGTATTTCTTCTTCTGAGAAGTGTCTGTTCATTCCAGTTGCCCATTTTTTGGAGGAGTCCTTTATTTGGGGGGGGGTCTAGTTTTTTAGTCCTTTATATATTCTAGATATTATTCATCTGTATAGGGAATAGCTGGAATTTTTCCCAACTCTGTAGGTTGTCTCTTCACTCTATTTGGTGGTTCTTTTGCTAGGAAGAATCTTTTTAATTTAATAAGATCCCATCTGTTGATTCTTGCTGTTCTTTCTTGTGTAGCTGGAGTTCTACTTGAAAAAGTCCTTTCTTATGCCTATATTTTAAGAGTATTACCTATTTTATCTTCCAACAGGTTAACTGTTTCTGTTTTAATGTTTGTATCTTTGATCCATTTTGGTTTTATGTTAGTATATAATGAATCATTGCAAATTCAAGACCAGCCTGGGCTACAAAGTGAGCTCAAGGCCAGCCTGAACTGCACAGTGAGACCAGCAGTTGTCTGAGGCTGAGTTTGAACATCACGTCATACCTACTGCATGCAAGTGCCTTGTCCCTGATATCGTTAGCAATGTTGACCTTCTTCTTTCCCAGTATTTCCTTTCTACATTCTCACTGTTCTTCCTCTCCGTCCTTGATGGTCTCCCCGCTCAGTGCCCGTTTCTTCCCATTTTAATCCCTGTGTCCCAGTACATACAAAAATCTAAAACTGCGGGAGATAGAGGAAAGTATAGAAACGTTAATTATTGGTGGCTAAAAGTAACTTCCTGCACTAGGGAAGCTGAACAATTAGGAAAAGGTGTGCCGTGTTATGGCCACTCTAATCTCTGAATCAGTGCCATGGCACTCCTTCTTATCGTCCAAATTATATACCATGTGGGTTTCTAAACTCTGATTGAGGAATTCTTAGAAAAAATGTTAGATGTAAATTCATTTGTTGTGGATAAAACAGAAGTAACATTTCTTTATCAAATTACTTTTAAGTGTAGGATCTGTCCTTTCTTTGGAAAGCAAAACGTACACATTTCACATTGATATTTTAGAGATGTTGATGGGATCCAATACTGAACTGCGGCTGAAGCTACGGTCAGACGTGCTTTAAGAATGGACATCCCGGGGTCCTCACCTGAGGTCATAGATTGATTTAGTGTAGGTCTCCTGGCTATATCTTAATGCAGGTTAGCTATAAAAATACAAGGTCCCATTGTATAATACAGGCAGTGCGTTGTTTTTTTTTTAGGCCTGTCAATATAAAAACTGTGTCTGTTTACCTTCCCCTGTGACCTGGGAGGTGGGGTTGGGGAGCTGCGTGAGAGAATAGCAGGACACCCTGGAAGTGTTGGTTTTGGAAGATATCTTGAGGAAAACATATAAAAAGTCTGGCAGCATAATTTGGTAAAAGTGCCAGGGGTACACATGTTAATTTTGGGACACTCATGACCCACCCTTTCCAGTTAAGTGCTGGGGCCAGGGGTGAACCACATGAAGCGTCTCTGTGAGGCTGGTGGTTCTCCTGTTGGTGGCCTGCTGTGGCCAGAGAGATGATTTTTCACTGGAGTCAGTTGGAAGAGAAGCCAAGCAAATGGGCACATGCTGTAATACCCAGGGCCTTAGGAAGCCACACTAAACACTCTATGCCCAAGATTTGCCCAGAATAAACCAGGTGGCATTTGGTGTGCTGGGGCGTTTACTAGAATGTCTTTTGTGGGTTGCTGCTGGACCTGTGTGTCTGTCATAAGACTCTACTGAGTCCTGGTGGTTTTGGTTTTTGTTTTGCATGTGGACCTCGGTTAGCTTTAGATCAGTTTTCCTGTGGGTTTCCCCAGGGTGGTTCTGCTTTATCCTCGTAGGTACCAGGATGCCTTAGAGGAAATCACTACATAGCACCATATGCGGGTCTGTAGCGGGCTTATTTTGAGACCACTTTCTAAGCCCCGGGCACTCACTCCCAAGGTCAGCTCTCCAGCAGCTCTGGAAACTTAATGCTGTGGGTGGCCGCAGGACAGAGAAGCTGTGCCTCTTTCTGCCTGTCATCCACCACGATGCGGGTTTTCGAGAGGTTGTTTTGAGAGTATAGACCTTGGTCACAGTCCCACTGCCTCAGGCTCCAGAACCTCACAGGCCTGGCTGGAAATCTGAACCCTGCCGCATCCTGTCTGCGTGACCTCTCTCACATTATCCTCCTGGGCAGTCGGCTTCCTGATGGGCAATGTGGAGGGTGGCGGGGAGACCTCACTGGGATCCTGCGAGGACTAAGTCAGCTGCTGAGTGCGGATTGCTAGTAAATGGAAGCACTGACCAAGAAAACCGATGCTGCAACTCGCGGTTGTCACTACTGTGCCGTGACTGTCGCGGCTCGTGCCCTGACCCACAGCACAGAGCCCTGGACTAGGCCTTTGCTTTCTCTCTCCCCTTAACCTTTTAAAATTACCTACTTAAAGTTAACTTTTGTCAAACCTCGTTTTTTGAGAACTAAGCTATTTGTTCTGATTCTTCATTAATCTTTGGCTTCTTACAATTTTAAAGGTTTTAGTTTTTTTAAACTACACTCCTGTTCTTTGTCACCTGCTGTATGTCTTAGTTTTTCAAGCTCAAGAAATATTTATCAGGCACATTCTGTGAGATGGTGCCATGCCAGGAGCTAAGGACACAGGGCTGAGTAATACGAGATTCTGCTCCTGTAGCCTTGGGTCTAGTAGGGAAGCAGACGTTTAAAAGGCTACTCAGGTGCAAAGTTCTGGTTGTCATAAGTTAAAAGAGAAATGACAAATGCACTAGGGAACTCGGAGAAGCTGCTCCTGACTCACCCCCGTCAACAAGAGGTCCTCAGCGAGGGAGTGCAGTAGAACTGTTCTTTCATGCTTGGTCTGGAGAAGTGTCCCCAGGGCCCGTTGGATAAAGGCGTGGCCCACCGCCTCCGGTGCTATTGAGAGGGGGTGGAACCACCAAGTGTGGGGCCTGTTTAGAATTCTCTGACACGTGGGGCATGAGCGTGAAGGGGTAGGGGTCCCCACCCCTTCTCAATCTTTCTGTCGTTCCCTCTCTGCCTCCTCTTCCTCTTCAATTTCCTGACTGCCATGAGGTGACACCACGAATGGGCTTTTTATCCACTTTCGTTTTAGTCCAGTTTGTAAAATGCTTACTGCAGGAGTCCCAGTTATCCCTGGGCTTTAGCCGGGGACTACCCAGGTGCTCTCTCTGCAGGACTGAAGATGTGCTAGTAGCCAGAACCTTGAGGACTGAACATCTCCAAAGCAGACTGGTTCAAGGGGATTCTTGAACCCAGAACTTTGGTTCCTGCTGTTCTTCAGTGTTCTCGGCTCATCAGTGATAGTACGGAGATGGCTCAAACAGTAGCGCATGTGCCTGCCGTGTGCAAGGGCTTTGTCCCCCAGCACTACTGAGGAAAAGTTCTGCAAATGGGAAGGGGATCTAGGGACTGAGGTGGGAGAGGAAAAGGGACTACAATGAATGTATGTGTATATATGTATGTAAAGTGTATATCATACATACATTCATTCCCCATGATGACTGTGTTCATTGTGTATCACAGACAGGTACTAATGATAAAAAGGGAAAAATAACCGGCAGAATGAAACTTTCAGTGTGAAATTCTTTAAAAACTACTTGTCACTGTGATCTGGCCCTCATCGAGAGGGCTGGGAGCGGCTTTCTCAAGGAAGCGACCGCTCAGCAGAGAAGCTGTGCAGGGCTCACTCAGGAGGAGCCGCGTGCGAAGGCTGTGGGCGGGAAGAGGCCCTGAAGTCCCAGAACCGGAAAGAGCCGGTTCATCTGGAATGGAGAGGGAGAGGAGAGAGGCAGAGTCGGAACTGGGGTCTTAGGCCGTGGTCTGACGGGGGAGGGTCTGGGGCCACGGAAAGCCTTTGAAAGGCTTGAGCAGGGGAGGATACATTGTGCACTTCTCAGCTGGTTAGATTCCTTGCCACACTTTCATTAAGAGAAGAGGCCCGGTGTGGGGTACCTGACCCCCAGACTTAGGCCCGCTGGGACAGGAAGTCCTAGCGAGGGACCAGTTATTCTTCCTCCGGTTGCCCTACCTCATTTTTATACATTTAGACTTTTCCTTTGTTTTCTCTTTCTTGTATTCTACACTTTCAGAACTTCCTTGCCTTTGACTGAGATACGGGGGAAGAACTCAGCTGAACTACTTTTAAAACCCACGTTCTCTTCTTTAATCAGTGCTCGTTCATTGGTGGTGAACCTCAGCATTTTAGCTTCAGGATGAACATGGACGCGTCATGGGCCTTCTTCAGTCTACGTCAGTGCCTTGGCTTCATTTTACATTCGTATGGAGAAACACGTGAGTGATCTAAGGCACTGTGAGAATCAGAGTAACCCTAGCCAGTGTCCTTAAAGCAGGCTGAGCTAATGAGATCTTATTTCTCAGTCAAGCCGAGACAGGGTGTTGAGGTGATGCACCTCCAAGAGGAAACTCAGGTGCCGGGGGTCCCCTCCCTCTCAGCTGTGCCCAACCTGAGGCCCGCTTTTTCCCCCCTCATTTTTAATGTTATAACAAAACCATTTGAAAAGGAAATGTTGTTACTTATGTGCATTAACTGTACGCTATATCTCTATGTGGCCCAAGATAAGTCATCTTAACTCAGAGTCAGGAGCAAAAACCGGGCGGGCTGCAGGTGGGACAAACCTGCGGGGTCTTTTGAGCAGCTTCCGCTGCCCAGCTGGGGATGAGAGTCGCACAGAAGATTGGACAGGGTGCTCTATGGCAGGGGCTGACGGGAGCTTACCTCACTTCTGCATGCATTTGGGCGGCCAGAGCGCAGCTGTAAGCGCCAGACCCAGCAGGAAGGGAGGCTGATGAACACCTTCCAGAGCTCCAGGTAGGAAGAAGAGGGCGGGCCCAGCACCTGACCGGTGGGCCACAGTGATATAAAGGGGGCTAAGAGCACTGTTGCTTTTTGTACATTTCACTTATTCATTCTTTTATTAAGTCACAATTCCAGTGCTAGCCACTGGGAGTACAGCAGGGAGCAATAGAGATGTGCTTTGTGCCCTCACAGAGCGTGCCGTTCAGCAAGATAGCAGAAAGAAAGCAATCACAGAAATAAGTATTCATTATAAGATCATAATAAGGGCTCTAAAGGTTCTGCTTGTCTGAGAGAACAGATCAGGGATCCGACGTGGAGAAGGGTCAGGGAAGGCCTTCCTAAGGAAAAGCCAGCGTGGTGCCACCTGACGGATGGCAGGAAGCAAGAAGGGGCACCAGCATTCAAGACACTGCAGGAAACGTGACCGAAGCCCAGAGAGAAGGGAGGGAAGAGCCCGACCACGCAGGGCCCGGACAGCCGGGGAGAGAAGACGCGGTGTAATAACACGGCGAGGAGCTGTTGGGCGGTTCTGAGCCAGGGAGCAACGTGGCCATATCTGTGTTTTATAAAACACTGGTATCTGTGCAGCAAGACCTGGAGGGAGGCCAGAGGTGGTGTCAGCAGTCAGGTGCTTTATCTGTGCGGCTTTTTCCTGGTTTTTGTTCTTCTCCCTAGTCTCCCACCACTGTGTGTAACACTCTCAGGCTCCCATGGATGGCCTGCAATTTTCAGTTCCAGACGTGGAGATGTTATCTATGTTATTGAAGTAGAATAATCTAATCCAATGCTGAGTTCTCTGTCATCTTGAAATATTCCTCATGGCCTCTCTATTATCTGCCTTGATTCAATTAATCACGTCAGCTATTTAGCCAGACTATTGCTGGTGAGGTTTGCCGCCACCTAATCTGGAGCTAGGAGATCACAGGGCCTCTGACTGCCTCATATGCCGTTGTGAAAATATCCAATCAGCACCTCACTTGTTCAGTGTAATGACAGAGGATAAAGAATCTTCCATAAGATCTTACTTCTTCTAAGTACCCATGACTTCTAAATTTTTCTGTTTTCAAAAGTGGCCATAAAAACAGTATTAAAGATAAAAATTTTGTGGAAAATATTTTAGAGGAAAAACTTGCATTATACAACTATTTTTTCATATTATGTTAGAATATTTATAAACTCATGTACTCATATCAGAATATCTTATATTTTTACATTTTGCTTTTTTAAACCTCTATGGCTTATAGCAGGGGTAAAAAAACACTTGCTAAGTGAATGAATACATGTTAGCTGAAGAAATTTTTAAAATGTTGAAAAGCCAAGGGAAAATTTAAATGACCTAAAAGAAAACCGAACAAGATAACCCGTAATCCCTCTACTGAGACAGCGTTTTATCTGTACATTTTTTACATACCTTAAACAAACCGTTTGTGTCCCAGCTTTGTAAAGAAATATTTTAATGGCCATTTTCCTAAAATATTTTATATAATAATCTGACTCGGAGTAGTTAAAGCAGATCTTCCCGTCAGGAATTTTATGAAGAGACAAACTGAGGTGGGGCAGCCTGGCACAGGGGGCGTAATTGGGTGAGAGCCGCGGCTCCAGCTGATGGAGCCCTTCCAGCCACCGCCGCCTGCGCCTCGCTGCTCACTGCTGTGTGCCATTTTGCCCCCTGGCAGTAAAGTAAAGCGGAATGTGTGACAGTAAGGAGTCAGCGTCATGCTTAGGGCACCAGGAGGCCAGGTTGCCTGCGTTTTAGTCCCAGTTCTGTTGCGTGAGCTTGTACCAGTCATTTAACATCTGTAGACCTAGCCTTCTTTTGTTTGTTTGTTTGTTTGACCAAGACAATACTGCAAAGGTTTAAGTGCGTCACTAACTTTTCATTACAGTATTTAAAGTGTTTTCAGGTTCCCTTGCTGCGAGCCCCTGGCTCTTGTGCATAGTCGAAATGAAAGCGCGGGCTGCCTCCATCCATCCCCAGGCAGAGCGTACTGTCTCCTTCGGGGCCGTGTGAGGCCAGAGGCCTGTCCAGGTTAGGAGGAGTCACACTTCGGAGTCAGACGCCTGTGCAGATATTCCTCTTGAGACAGAGCCCCACTGTGTACTTCCAGCTGCCTTGTACTCCCTGTTAAGCCTAGGGTGGCCTCAAACTCACAGCAAGCCTCTGCTTCAGCCTCCCAAGAGCGGAATTACAGGCATGCAGCACCACCCCTGGCCTCTTTGCGAAATGTTATCAGTCTGAATCCAAGGGGTTACCTACTTGGAGATTCCTCTTTCAAAGAAGTTTTCAACCTCATTTCTCCAAGGAAAACAAAATAGCAAAGCAAGTTTTAGGGCTCCGGGGAAGATGCTCTTACGTCTTTCTTGACTCTCTTTGCATAGAAACAACAAAGGAGGACTTAGAGAAAGCCAAAAATGGCAAAAGGTTTGAGTGGTTCTATGTCAAAGTTGCGCAGAGGTGTAGTAGCACCCAGGGCTGCGTTGGAGTGCAGGCACACGCGTGCCTCAGTTGTGGGCGTGCACAGATGAGGGGGATGTGGAAAGAGCAGCGGCCGCGGAGCAGGAGAAGCCACCTGCGAAAAGCTCCCTGCAAGGGAATTGCGGCTTTACACTTCGGAGAAGAGCAGCAGAGGGGGAAATTCGCCATTTTTAAAAATCTTCTGTCTTAAAGTTCTAGGCAATTCTTGAAATGTAGCAGTCATTCACTAAGTATTTATTGAATAAAATATTAAAAGAAATCAAAGCTCAGAAACACAGCACTGCTGACATGGGATTATCATGGGAAAACTTTCGAGGTATGTTTGAAATATTATTTTCCAGAGCTTGTTCTTATTTTGTGATTTCTTTTTTTGAGTACCACAAAAAATCTGTGTTATTCAAAAAAGGACATATTTTTAAGAATAATGTGTGCCATTGCTGACTCCATTGTTATAAATATTGAAAGTTCTGAAAAGATCTTGAAGTATGGATTTTTCTTTTTTTTATGGAAAAAAGGTAAAACAAAATTTCATAAAAAGAACATAGAATAACAATAATTAATACATTGCTTATTATTATCTTTAAAGTAGTTACTCAGAGTATAAGGGCATAAAAAAATCTCCAATTGATACGAGCACAAACCTTCCTTTTCTATGAACTAAGAGATACTCATAACTAACTTCTACTTTTTTCTCTCTTTTCTGTTCATTCCTTTCCCCTTTCCCTGACCCTAGTTCCTTTTTCCTTTTTAACAATTTCTTTCCATTTCAAAATATCTACTGGAGATTTTAGGCCTTACTTATTCTTCCAGTTTCTCACACCAGGGAAACAATACAGTGTTTACATATGTGAGTATGATTTATTTCATTAAAAAGTATGGTCTTAAATTGAATTAATTTACCTATAAAAGTCACAAGTTTATCCTTTTTTATGGCTAAGTAGTACTCTATTGTATAAAAATATCACATCTTTAATCCATTCCTGGGTTGATGGACATTTCTGTTATTTCCAGGATTTAGCTATTACTAATTGTGCCGCTATAAATATTGGTACACATATATTGCTGTGGTATATTTTTAGTTCTTCTGGGGCTCCCATTCCACCCAGCTAACCCAGAAGGGGAATAGCTGGGTGGAATGGGAGCTCTTATCTTAGCTTTTCGAGGAATCCCCACACTGGTTTCTACAGTGGCTGCACCAGTCTGCACTCCCACCAATAGTGGAGAAGGGTTCCTTTTTCCCCACAGCTATGACAGCATTTGTTATTGGTAGATTCCTTGATGGAATCTCAGCATTGTTGTAATTTACATCTCGCAAATGACAAATGATGTTGAATATTTTTTCATATATTTATTTCCCATTTGTATTTCTTCCTCTGAGAAGTATATATTCATCTGATGTGCTCAATTTTGAATTGAGTCTTTGAATTTGGGGGGTCTGATTTTTTTCAATTCCTTATATGCTTTAGATATGTATCCTTTCTCTGAATGACAATTGACTAAAATATTTTCCCAATCTGTCCATTGTCTTTTCACTCTGTTGGTGACTTCTTTTGAAGCACAAAAGGTTTTTAATATGATCAGGTCCCAGTTGTTGGTTCTTCTTCTTTTTTTTTTTTGTACCAGGAATTGAACTCGGGACCTTTTGCTTGCCAGGCAGGCGCTGTGCCACTGAGCTATATCCCCCAGCCCTTGATTCTTTAAGGTGTTTCCCATGCAGTTTGGGTTTTGTTCTTGAATTCTCTGCCTACACTTATGTCTTCAAGATTTCTATATATTTTCTATTCCAGTAAATTCAGTGTTTCTGTTTTAATATTTAGATCTTTGACCCATTTTGACTTTAGTTTAGTGCATGGCGATAGCATGGGTGTAGTTTTAGTCTTCGGCATATAGAGAGCCAGATATTCCCGCACCATTTATTAAAGAGGCTGTGTTTCTTCCAGAGAACATGTGTGGCTGCCTTCTCAAAGATAAGGTGGTTGAATGTGCTTGGAGTTGGGATTGCATCTTTTATTCTGTTCCACTGACCCTTGGGTCTGATGCTGATTTTATCACAGTAGCTTCATAGTATAATTTCAAGTCGGGGATTGTGATGCCTCCTGCCTTGCCTTTGTTGCCCAGAATTGCTTTTGTTATTCTAGGTCTCTTCCGGTTCCAAATAAATTTTAGGAATATTTTCTCTAGTTCTATGAGGTATGCTAATGTTATTTTCATGAATTGCATTAAATCTGTATAATAATTTGGGGACTATGCATTTTCACTATATTGAGTCTTCCTATCCATGAGCAAGGGATATCTTCCCATTTTTTGATATCTTATTTGATCCCTTTTTTCATTGTACTTTGAAAAAAGTACAATACTTTTGTACTTTGTATTGTAGTTTTCAATGTATAGATCTTTTACTTCCTTTGTTAGATTGATTCCTAACTATTTCATTTTGGGGGTTGCTATTGTGAAGGGTGTGGTTTCCTTAACTTGTTTCTGAGTGAGTTTGTTGTTTGTGTACAGAAATGCATTCATTTTTGAGTGTTGACTTTGTATCCACTTATGCTACTGAATTTGGTTTTTTAATCTAGAAGTATTTTGGTGGAGTTTTTTTGGGTGTTCTATGTAGAGTATCAGGTCATCTGAGAATAATGATAATTTAACTTCTTCCTTTCCTATCCTTAGTCCTTTTTTCTCTCTTGTCTAATTGCGTTGGCTAATGTTTCCAGGACTATATTGAATAGGAGTGGTGATAGTGGGTGTCCTAAGGTGATAGTGAATAACCTTACTTTAGGTGATAGTGGATAACCTTACTTTAGACTTACTTTGTCCATTTAGTATGATGTTGGCTGTTGGTTTGTCATAGATGGCTTTTATCAGATTGAGATAAAGACCATCTATTTTTATTTTCTGTAGGGTTTTTATCATGACTGAGTGGTGGACTTTGTCTAAAGCTTTTTCTTCATATATTGAGATGATCATGTTATTTTTGTCTTTGACTCTGTTGATATGGTGTATTACATTTATTGATGTGCATGGGTTAAACTATCCCTGCATTCCTGGGATGAATCCCACTTGGTCATAGTGTATAATCTTCTTGATGCTTTGCTGCATTCTGTTTGCTAGTATCTTACTGAGGATTTTTACGTCTATGTTCACTAAGGAGATTGACCTATAGTTTTCTTTTTTGGTTGGGTTGTTCTCTGGTTTTGGTGTCAGGGTAATACTTGCCTCCATGAATGAGTTAGGGAGTATTACTTCCCTTTCAATTTCATTAAAGATTTTTGAGGAGTATTGGTATTAAATCTTTTCTAAATTTCTTGTAGAATACAGCAGGAAGTCCATCAGGACCTAGGCTTTTCTTTGTTGCTAAGTTTTTAATTACATTTTCAATTTCACTAGCTGATATTGGATTTAGAATTTGTATATCTTTTTGATTCAACTTTGGTAATTCATACATATGTAGGAATCTGTCCATTTGTTCTGTGTTTTCGATACTATGAGAGTAAAGATTTTCGAAGTAGGTATGATGATCTTCTAAATTTCCACAGAATCTGTAGTGATTTCACCCTTTTGATTCCTTGATGTATTATTTTGAGTCTTTTCTTCCTTTTTTTGATATGATAGGCTAAGAGTTAATCAGTTTTATTTAATCTTTCAAAAAACCAACTCTTTAATTCATTAATTCTCTGTTGTGTTTTCTTAGTCTCAATTCTTTTGATTTCTGCTCTGATCTTTGTAATTTCCTCCCTTTTATGGGCTTTGGGCCTGACTTGCTCTTCTTTTTCTAAAATCTTGAGGCCTAACATTAGGTTGTTTATTTGTGCTCATTCTGTTTTCTTGGTTGGAGAATTCATCACTATAAATTTTCTTCTTAGGATGGTTTTCATTGTGTACCATACGTTCTGGTATGTTTTATTTGCATTTTCCTTTAATTGTAGATATTGTTTAACTTCTTTTTTAATTTCATTGTGACCCATTGGTTGTTTAGGAAAGTGTTATTTAATTTTCATTTGTTTATGAATTTTTTATGGTTTCTTTTGCCATTAATTTCCAGTTTCATTGCACTATTGTCAGATAATGTGCATGGGATAATTTCAGTTTTTTTGCATTTACTTAAGCATGTGCTGTAGGCTAGTATATGGTCCATTTTAGGGAATGTCCCATGTGCAGCTGAGAAGAATGTGTGTTCTGATGTTGTTGGGTGGAACACTATAAACAGCAACTAAGTCCCTTTGTTCACAGATTTGGTTCAGTTCTTATATTTCTTGCTGCTTTTTTGTTTAGTTGATCTATCTCTTTGTGACAATGGCGTATTAAGGTCCCCCATTACAATTGTGTTATTGTTCATTTGATTTTTCATGTCTATTAATAATTGTCTTGTATAGTTGGGTGCTCCTGTATTTGGTGCATAGAAATTTATGATTGTCATCTCTTCCTCTTGAAGTTTTCCTGTAACAAGTCTGTAGTGACCTTCTTTATCCCTTTTGATCATTCTTGGTTTAAAGTTGATGTTGTCTGCAAACAATAACTACCCCTGTTTTTGGGGACTTCCTGTTGCCTGGAGTATTTTTCTCCGTCTTTCACTTTAATTCGTTGAATTTCCTTTTGAGTTAAATGTGTTTCTTGTATGCAGCATCTTATTGGATCTTGCTTCTTGATCCATTCTGTCAGTCTGTTTCTTTTGATTGGTGAATTCAAGCCATTTACATTGATATATATTGACCTGTCTTTGTCATGTTGGTCTGCTGCTGTTGGTTCCCTGCTTTTTTCCTTTGTTTAATTGCTTGCCCTATCTGGTGGTTTCTTTCTGTTGTTGTTCCTGGAATTGTATATCATCTTTATCTCTGTCTAGAATATCTTTCAATAGTCTTTTTAGTGTTGGTTTGGTGTTCATGAAATTCTTCAGTTGTTCTTTGTCATAGAAGTATCGTATTTCTCCATTAATTTTGAAAGATAGTTTTGCAGGGTACATCAATCTGAGTTGGCATTTTTTTTCTTTCATGACTCAAAATACTTCACTCCAAACTCTTCTTGACTTGAGTGTTTATGTTGAGAAGTCTGCTGTGATTGTGATGGGCTTTCCTTTATAGATGATCTGTTTCTTTTCCCTAAGAGCTTTTAATAGTCTGTTCTTTTGTGGAATTTCTGGGATCTTGATTATTCTTTGTCTAGGGGTAGATTTATTTTGGTTATGGTTAATTGGAGTTCTATATGCCTCACTTCTGTGTACATCAGATTCTGTCTTCATGTTTGCAAAATTTTCTACCATTGCTTCTGCAAATAATCTTTTTATGTCATTTGTGTTGACTCCTGCTCTTTTGCTGACACCTATCAGTCCTATATTATTTTTCTTTGTATTAACTTGTAGCTGTTGAATTGTTATTTCTTGATACCTTGTTATTTTTAAGAAGTCTTTCCTTTCATGATCACTAGCCATGATCCTGTCTTCAAGGTCTGAAAGTCTATCTTCAGTTTTGTTCAAGCAGTTTTGCCAGCTTGGAATGAAATTTTGAATTTCCTGGATATTTGTTTGAATCTGTTTCATGTATTCTGTTTCTTTTCTATATTTATCATTTACAGTTTCCATCCTTTTTCTATCATCATCTTTTTAAAAAAATCTATCTCTACTCTAGATTTGTTAAGCAATTCCTTTAGGAATGTTGACACTTCATTTTTTTATCTAAGAGAGTATTTCTGATCTGATATCCTCTATAGGCTCACAGATTTATTTCTTTACTTCACTTGCTATCATTTGAGAAATTTCAGATGTGTGTCTTCCATTTTTCTCTATTTTGTCTCCTGCACTTGTTCCAGGTGGGTGGGATGTCTGAGATTGCATCTTGCTCCTGTGCCTTGTCATTTTCTATTTCAAAAAAAATTTTTTTTCTGTGTTGATCCTTGTAAGTTTTTGTAGTATATAGCTATATCACTAGTATCAAGTCCTGTCTAGGAACAATCTCTTCTTCAGGGATGTCTTTTGTGTGCAGGAGGTTCTTGGCTTGTGTTTCATCCAAGATCTTACCTTCTCAGTTAATTAAGAGTGAGATGTTGATATCTGTTTGACTCAGTCCCCAGTTCTTTGGTGCTAGGCTGTGGTGAGGTTGTTACCCCAGAGCTTCCCAGTATTTTGTCACAGGAGGGAGAACAACTGATTACAACAGATATGACATCCTAGCTAAAGTAGCATAATTAGCAATAATAGTAGCATCAAGCACAATTTAGAAACTGATAAACTGTGGTAGCTATTAATTTTGTACCTTAAACCATAGGAGCAAAATCTCCTATTATATAATAGAACCGATTATAAATTGGGAGCTTGTATTCAGAGTGTTTCCTTTTGGTGTAATGGTTTTACCCTGCAGTGGGGAGTTTTAAGGATAGTGGATAAAACAAAGATAACTGAAAAGAAAGTAGAAGCAAGGCTGGAGGACAAAGGATGATCAGATAAACTTTGGAAAACTAGAGAAACAGGCAGAAGAAAAAGAATGAGGGAGTAAGCAAGGGATTATCTGAACTTGGTCTCTGGGTTTCTGGGATGGGATTAGTTTTTTTGTGGATAGAGTTCTCCCTAGCCATTTAGAAAAAAGAAAAAAAGATAAGAAAAAAGAAAAGAGAAAAGAAAAAGAAAAAAGTGAAATAAAACAAAAAGAGAAAATGGGGTGGCCCCACCCACCTAATTCCATTCTCTGTGTCTTTGTCCCCAAGCACAGTGCTGGGAATAACGTGACCTAACTCACCACCTGTTCTCCTGTATTGTTACTGTTGCTTCAGACTTTTCACTGCAACAGTCCTCTGTGTCCATCCTGGGTACCCTCGCTGGGAGGCTTCTGTGCCGCTGGCGTTCCCTCTGGTCTCTGGGTCTTCCTGAGGGTTTCACATCAGTTGTGGTGGCAGCAAGGAGAGGGGCATTCTCTGGGCCTTCTGGCATGGCTGACTTGGGTAGCAGCAGCTGTGATGGGAGGGGCCACCCCCATGCCATTCACCTAGCTCTCAGGGGCTACGATGGCAAGGGGAGGGGCAGCCCTCGATGCTTTAAGTGTAGATTTTCAACCTCACAGTGGAACAGAAATAAAAACATCTGCAAATCTAGAGAGTTGGATGCTGGCCTACTATCTGCCCCTTAGCAGCTGTATTATCTTTGTGCAAGTCTGTGACTTCTCTGATCTGTATTTCCTCCTCTTTAGAATGGAATGGTCAGCTGAATGATCTCCAAAAGATATTCTACTTCTGTGAAGCTATAAATATTTTAATTCCATGGGTAGTGCATAAACCTCTCTATTTTAAGATGTTAAACAGTAATTACAGAATTAGTCTATGAAAAGCATTTTAGGGCATTTAAAAATTCTTCTAAGTTGTAAGTTAGATAGCCATAGACTATTTTTGATTCTGCAAAATATGTAAAAAATTGGTAATTTATCCCCCCATTGAAAAAGCTTTTTGTTTGTTGGTTTTTTGGTTTTTTTCCAGTACCGGGAATCAAACTCATGACCTCGCGCTTGCCAGGCAGGCACTGTGCCACTGAGCTAAATCCCCAACCCCTTCAAAAAGCTTTTTGAATGTTCTCTTTATATATATGTCAAGGATCATGTGCTTATGTGCACACAATGAAAAATACCTCATTTTGCAGAATATAAGATATGTAATTATATAAGAAACAATATAACTTTATAAAGAAAAATTTTGGAAAATAAAATATTAACTATATGTCATTTACATAGTGAGAAAAGATATTTGTACATAAATAATATGTTTGTATAGTATGTAAAGTCCTAAGTTTGGATACACAGTAATGTGTTACAAACCCATACACTTACACTTTTAAAGATGAATTACCTATCTAATAAGAAATGTATTGGCCATGGCATAACAGCACACAGTGGGCAATAAAACACAAATTGTATTGATAAATGAAGCATCTCCACCACAGTGTCCCTATGGGATTAGAAAAGCAAATGCCAGAACTACATTTCATTGAATACAAACAACTAAAAGACCACACTATAAAACAAGTTAATGAATTCCATCCAGTAGAGTGCATGCAGTCAGCAACAGTATTCGTAAAACTTAATACAAAGGAAAAAGTAAAATGCTGTAAATTTACCTGAATTCCCCTTCCTGTAGCCTAAGTACCTGTGAAGGTCACCTTTTTGCTGTATTGTGCTCAGGTATCACATTATCACCAGGAGCAGCATAGCTATATTCCTGCTTTTGTCACTGAATGCAGGGAGTGGGTTCATTCATTTAATTTTTAGTTGTTGTAACACTACCTGTAGTAAAATAGTTTTGCATTAACTAGCTATAAGTTCCTGCATCTCACTTCAGACCCAAGACAGTTTTTCTTTTGGCAGCAGTGGAGGAGGAGTTGGGGTGAAGAGATAGTTAAAAACAACTCATGGCCAAGCAAAAAGGAAAAAGACCCTAGCGATAAGAAATATTCTTCCTTCCAGTGGGCTCACTGTGTAAATGCAGAGATAGAACTATGGTACATTGTGATTTTAATTCTGGCTGCATCAGAATCAGCAAGAGAGCTTTCTAAAGTTAAAAAAGATGGGCAGGGAGGAAGTGGAAGAGGAATGAAATCTAAGACCTGTTACACCACAGCTTCCATGGTAAGGGTATTTTGAGTGGTAGCTTTTGAACTAAAGCTCTGGTAGGATACAGGAGAGCAGGTAGTGACGGTCAAGCCTGAATGGCTAGGCTAGAGCTATTCCTGAAGGGCCTCGCATGTCCTGGCGAGCAGAATAGATTTTGTTCTTTCAGCAGGGGGAAGTCATGGAAGCTGGAGACTAGTGGGGTCACACTGGGTCTCGGAAGAGTTCTGTGCCGACGGTGAGGGACTCCCATAAGGAAGATGCCGTGATGTTCAGGGCGGTGATAGTGAGCGCCCTTGCGATGGGTGAAGAGGACGGACCGCTTCTAACTGGTGCCTGAAGGGCGAAGTCGGCGAACGTGGTGTGAGCTGTGAAAGAGGTGTTCTAGTTGGGACAGTGAGGTGGTCTCGTTTCTGATGACAGAGTGAACAGACGAAGACAAGTCTGAGAAGAGCACAGTGGAGTCGATTTTGGCTGAATGGCTTTGGCATGGCCGTGGAATGTGCGACAGGCGTAATTAAGAACGTCTGTCCACAGGCGTATTACACTAGCCCCACCGTGGGCTCTCCGCTCCTGCTGCTTCTCTCCGACAATTTTTTCTTAGCTACCAGCCAACATTGTCCTTTCAAAACATGTCAGGCCCTGTCGTGCCTTTACCTGCAAAACCCTCCAGCAGCTCTCCACCTCGCTCGAGGTAAAAGCCAAAGTCTTGGGGGCTGTCAAGTGGGGGTCTGATATGAAAACTCTCTGACCTCCCTCCTGCTTTTCTTACCTTGCTCATTTTGCTTTAGCTGTAAAAGCCTGTGTAAGTCCTCCAGCCAACCAGGGCTGCTCCTCACATGGGGCAATTGCACTGCGCATCTCTGCCTTAGGTGAGGATGGTGGAGGTGGTAGTTACTTTTGCCTTGATTTAGGCCAAGAGCAAGGTCCAGGGAACTTAGTAAAGGAAAGAATGGCGCCTTCACTCACCTGCTCAGGTGTTTGCTGGATTGCCTCACTTCCCTCTCCTGACACTCCTTGTATTCCACTTAGAATCTTCATATTTACATCTGTAGCCTAAATAGCTAAAACCCAGATTTACAGTGAATATTTAGTGTAAATATTTACATAAAGTGCATATTCATTCAATCAACAAATATTTATAGAGTACCTACTAAGTACAGAGCATCATTCTAAGCGCTGAATACACGCAGTGAACAAAACAGACAAATGTCCATGGCTTGATGGACGTAAGTTAAAGTGGGAAGATGAACACAGACAAAAACTGTTGTGTGCTTTTAGGACTGGAGGGAAGGAGAGGAGCTTGAGGTTGGGAGGGTCATGGCAAGGGTGAGGGCGCTGCACAAAGAAGCTGTGGTGCAGGTGTGGAGGCCTGGGCTGGAGAGGGGAGGAAGCAGGACCCAGAAAGCACCAAAATGTTTAAGGGTAACAGGAAAGTTAATTGTATTTCTTTTGTGCACAACATTAAATATTTTCCTTTACTTTTTTCTAAAAACTAAAAAATAGGCTGGGAATAGAGCTTAGCGGCACAGGTACCTGCCTGGCCAGTGCAAGGTGCTGAGTTTGATTCCTGGTACCAAAAAAAAAAAAAGCCCCTCAAAAATATCCTCAAAGTTCTTAATTACTTATTAATTAATTCCATTAAGAAAATATGTATTGAGTACATTCTATGTTTCATACACCTCTATACCCTTTAGTAAGTAATACTAGGCAGACTGTAGAGTTATAATCAAAGAGACTTTAGAAATAAATTTTAGCCCCAAATCTTCATATGTTAAGATATCACCAACGCTAGCCCCAGGAAAGTGAAGGGCTTCCCCAGTGTCATGTAACCATTTAGTGGCAAAGCTGGGATTTGAAACTTTCGATCCAAAATCAGTGTTTAATCCCAAACCTCACACCGTCCTCATTTCTTGGTATCAAATTTTTTAAAGGTGCAAACTTGACTTTTTAATGATGAAAGTCACTGGGAAGTGACATTCTTTATAAATACTTTCTGTTCAGCTTGGTCCTTTGGAGTCTTCATCAAATAAAGTACATAAAAATACTAGAGATGAGAGACTTGATCATTAACTGTGATCGCTAGGAAATGTTACAAGGACAGAAATCTACTTGAGCCAGTGTGTGCAACACAATGAGTGGATGGGGAGAATTGATTGTAGCTTACAATAATGGCTGGGACAGCTTGGATCATGTACCTGCCTTCTACACGGCCAATGTCAGGGCAGTCATGTGCTTTAAAAAAAAATAAGGCTCGGGAAAGGGCTTCAGGGTGAGGTGGAGAGGACTTCCCGGGAGGGAAGAAGAGTGAGCGCCTGTGGGTGTCTGGACCACAGAGGCATCCTGTTGCCGGGTCCTCAGGCGGGTGCTGGGGCAGACCTGGAAGTGACGTGGAGATGAAAGGGGGAGGGAGCAGGGCGAGCCTCAGCTGCGCCACCCGCCGGCCAGCCGTGGTGAAGCCCAGAGGGGAGGCGGGCCTGGGGAGGGAGAGGGAAGGGGTCCCTCCCACTGGCACACGTCTGCCAAGGCCTGAGCAAACAGGTCCAGGGGATTGAGGAGGGAAGAGCGCCATGAGCAGGACCTCGGGAGGAGGTGGCCCAGAGGAGTGCCCATCTGCAGTCGCCCTGACGCCCCTCCTCCCGGGGAGGGCTGAGGCCTGGGCTCCGCAGTGGAGCGGGGCGCCGGTGAGGCTGCGGCGACTGCTGGGGGCTGTGCACTGCTCACGCTCCTGGAGAACGGCTCAGGGGCACGGCTCAGGGGCACGCTGTTCCTCGGAGGAGCCTAACTGGCTGGGGTGTTCTACTCAGTGCAGGAGCACGCACGAGCACAGCAGTGTACAAAAGGAGAGAGACCCCACGTTTTGCCAGTATATTTGGGGCCATTTGTTCTGTTTTAACATTTTTAAAGTTTTTATTTAAAAACAATATTTGTAAAAGGAGTTCATATTTTCAAAAACAGTTTAAATGGTACAGTACACAGATGTTCCCCTGAAACCTAGGGTGTACCCTCATAGACCGTGTGTGTGTGTGTGTGTGTGCGCGCGCGTTCAAAAGTGGCACAGTATTGAGAGTCATACTGTTTGCCAATTGCTTTTTATGGTCAAGACAGTGAGACCGTTAGTACACCTTAACATCTTTCTCCTGCTCCAACCCTCATATTTTAATTTTCTGGAAATTTTGTTCCAAATAATTGTCATTGTAAACTTTATATTCAGTTCGGTTAATTTTTGTTTACCAAAGCATGAAGTTTCACAGCGGCACCGTGGCTTGTCTCTTTCCTCGGCGCTGTTCCTTGTGTGCTGTCTGCCTAGCGCATTTGTACGCGTTAGCTGACAGCCCCTAAGACCCCGCCTCATCGTGACACTTGAATTTTGCCGCCATCCGTCTCCTGCCTCCTCTGGGCGTGACGCCATCACCTCTACCTCGCTCTGCACTGCTGGGGCTTCATCTGATCCCCAGCCTTTCCTGGTCTGTCTTGTCTGCTGTTGCCCTTAGCGTTTTTTGAAGCAGTGCTTTATTGACATGTTTTCCTAGCCCTCCTCCCGCTCACCTCGGCCTGGTTTAGTAGGAAGCCACTTTAGTAATGTACATAGACTGGTGTTGTATTGGTGACCAAGCCCCCTGCCAAGGGCTGGAAGGGCAAAGTGGTAGTTACTTTTAGAAACAGTTCCGATTATTGTTCTAACTTCTAAAGTATATGTGCTCTCCGGTTTCTGTGTCCGAAAGACAAGCCCAGCTTTAAAGACTGTACACAGCCTCGCTCCGGGACCAGCAAGGGGGAGCTTCTGGATGGCAACAGCAGAGTCAGAAGAAACCAGAGGATGCTTGAAAAGTGGAATGATTCTGGGGCTCCACTGTGCTTTTAGAAATCTAACGCTTCCATAAATACAAGAACATAGGGTAAAATGATAGCATTGGGCTGGAAAAAATGGGCTGGGAAAAATCAGAGGAAACTATTCTAATACATAGAGATTTTTACAGATACTAAAACTTCTTCATATGTTTTTTGGGACCCATTATTTTATTTGTTTATTGAGGTGTTTAAAACCTTTCTTAAAGTTATAATTTCCAGGAAGTCCAGTAAGTACTTCTCTTTCTATGGGATTGAGAAAAGCAAAAAAACTTGGTATGTTGAGTCATTCCCGGGACAGGCATCCTCACTCTACGCTTGCTGGTTTTGTCTCTGTGGGAGCAAGGGCCCAGTGTTGTCAGAGATTTTAAGGCTTTGAAGAAGACGACTTAAGCTACCAAATGGAAATAAATGTCAGTGATAGCAGATTTTTGAGACCTCTGCAGTGACTTATGCACTTCCAGATTGGGCATTTTCACCGAGTCGAGCTTTGCAAGCCACATCAGAGGACCCTTGAGAAGTACTGCTTAGAGGAAGCGTGTCTGTGCTTTAATTAGTCCTACGAGACCAGTTCTTGGTGCTTAAGTATATTTGCGACATGTTTATCTTTTTGACAGGGCCTATTTGTCCCTCAGCTTGTCCAACAAAGTGGAACATTTATGTACCGCGGTATTAGCCGAAAAGAGGACAAATACTAAAACAAAAGAACCTCTGAGGGCAACAGATAATAAAAGTGAAGAGCCGGGTAAGCCCTGAGAAGGAGGGTTGTGCTGTGGAGTGCTGGCAAAAATAAAACTGAGTGTAAGAAACCGGAAGAGTAGATAAGATCCAAAAGGTACAACAGATATTGCAAGAGGGAAAGAAGCTGCTCCAAAGGGAAGAACAACTGGGGTGGGGGAAAGGAGAAAAGAGATACATATAATATGTAAGCTAAGATAATTGTAGTACTAATTTCTATTTGTTCATTGAAAGGAGCGGTTAGTGTTTATATTGTTTGATCAGTTTTGCGTGCCTGGATCTGGTAGTCTGAGCAACTACTTTGGTTTTTCTCCGGTACCAGGAACCGAACTCACGACCTTGCACTTGCCAGGCAGGCGCTTTGCCGCTGAGCTAAATCCCCAGCCCCTGAGCAACTACTTTGAAGATAACAATATGCAGTATAATAACCTTTGTTCATTTTCTACCATCTCGTTTTGAAATTCTGTATCATTTTTATTGTTTTTTTCTCTTTAAAAGAAAAAAGAATAAAACTTAGCATTTAAGCACCAATAGTTACAAGTAGTTGTTTTCTCACTGAAAAAGTGGAGCACAGCTTTTGAAGCAATAATGTATGGATTTTTAAAAACCAATCGTGAGCCACATAGTGAACTCTTATTTTCAAAGGCAGAGACTGTGTGGCTCCTTTTGTTGTTGTTCTCATCCTTGGCCAGTACTTACTCCTGAAAACCCAAATTCTTACACTTCCCAAAACTTGGAGTCTCAGGTCCACAAGTTGTTCACTTAGTTCCCTCCACCAGGCGTCCCACCTGCTGACTGCTGCTGTTACGAGCACAGGCAGTAGTGAATAGATACATGTAATGTGGTTTTGGTATGTTCTGCATAGAGTTGTTGTTAGAGCGACGGTACTATAAAAAGTCTTAGTACACTGAGTCACATGCAATGCTTGTAAATCTGCATCCAGTGTTAGAAAGTTTTATGAGTCCACTAGGTTGCCCAGTACCTTTGTTACCGGCAGTATCCATGAGACCCTCTCAAGCATCCCTAATGTAGGGTACAGCAGCACTGAGGGTTCTAGAAATAAGCCTCTGCCACTGGGGATCCCACAGATGGTTGTGTGCACCCTTTTAATTAGCATAGTACTGACCCAATAATAGCTCCTTCTGAGAGCTGTTTTGTATTCTAGTCCACCCATCTGGCATGGATATGCTGCTTACGGACCACATAATAAAAGTCTTTATGAAAATACTCACAGCATATGTCTTGTAGCAGATTTATAGACTGAGTAATCCCTGTGGTTTTCTTTCTTTTTTCTTTCTTTCCCCTTCACCAAATAAAGGAAATAAGTAAACATCCAAAACCCAGACAGTTATTTAAGTTCAGCAAGGTTTTCATCCCATTAACAAAAGATTTTGTATCAGAAAGTTTAAAATCTCTGAACTTTGATGTTTAAAATTAGTTATCATTTTCAGTCTTGATAAAGGTCACTTACAGAATCCATCAGGAAGGTTTAAACCATGAAAGCATGATGTTACAGCAACACGGGAGTTCCTTAACCTGCTCAGAGGCAGTGAGTAAGAACTCGGAGCTCTGGTCTGCCGCAAAGATACGAACTTAGAGGATAGTGATTATTTGTCATTGCACAGTTTATGAGATCTTCAGGAAGTTTTCAGCCGATATACTTAGAGGAAAGCAAAGTACATTTTTTTGTGTTAAACACAGTGACATACTTTTCATCTTATATACTAAAAAGCTTTCATAATGAAGCATAGAATCTCAGACTCATTTTAAAGAGAGAAAAAAATAATCAAAACAATACAGAACTTCAAAACAAGATGAAAGGAAATTAACAATAGTTATTATATTGCATAGTGTTATCTTCAAAGCATTTGCTCAGATTATAAGATATAGGCATGCAAAATTGATCAGACAATATAAGCACTAACTGATCCTTTCAACGAACTAATAGAAATTAGTAGTACAGTTAGCTTAGCTATCTTGTGTGTGTGTGTATGTTTTTTAATTTTTTAATTTTCCCTTCCTTCATTGTAGAAAATTAAATTTGGTTTGAATGAACCCCACTGTATGAGATGATGTGTGCTTAGAAAAAGACAAAAACTCTAACCAAATTTTCATCTTGAGACTCTATAGGAGGGTTTTTGTTGGCATTAACACACTGCATGACTGTGTGTGGTACATCCTTGGTTTTCCTTTCTGTGCTCTTTCTCCCTGTCTGTTATGCAATGGGCAAGGCTCAGCAGCTGCAGACAGAAGGTATGATTGCTGCAAGAAACTCTCCTTGCAAACTGTTTTCACCACAACCGGACTGTCGTACAATAGGAGCCGTGCAAATCCGCCTCTTCTGTGAACACGTTAACATCTGTAAGGAAAGGTGCAGGAACCCAGTTATCAACCTGAAAAATTGTGTCCAAGAAAATCCGGTCACCTACACAGCTGAGCATGGGCCGAGCAAAGGTGATTTCACTCGGGGAGGCTCCCTGGTCTGGGGATCCCTCTCCAGGTTCCTTTGCCAGATGCAGGGAGGTGGAGATCTTTTACCAGATCCCAGTGAATGCCAACAAATAGCTCAGTACATCAGAAAATGTGGCTTTTTCTATTCATTTTTCTTTTCAGAAGTAGCTCTTCAACATGCTGATCTTGTTAAGGAAAATTCTGGGAACCATGTGGCTCTGCTAGAGTCGATTTGTGTTTCCAATTAATTTTCAAAAAATAATACATTTACAGCCTAACATTGGCCAACACTCTTTCAAAGATGCATAGCACTGCCATTTATTTTTCACTGAATGCAATCTTCATAAAACTTCCATATTATGGCTTACAATAAAGAAAATATCCAAATACAGATTTCCCAGGGCTTTCTTGAACTGTGACATTATGTTCGCTGTTGCATCAATGTTACATTTATTGTGAATCTTTTTCCTTGGCCTTACTTAGCCAGAATGAGTTCTCTGTCCTGTAATGGATATACGTAGTTTTAAACATAAATATCCAAAGAGATGTAAAACTCTCAGGCTGGGAGAAGCTGTGCTTTTACACGCACCTGTTCTTACAGGGTGTCTCATACTGGTTTTCAGTGTGCATGGGTTACAGAAAACGTGCTTTTAACCTTGGCAGGAAGTTGCTGATTGGCATCCCCAGTGCTTCTGAAGTGCTATTGGGTTGGGCTTTGGTGAATGACACGCAAATGCTAGCGCAAGGGAACCTGCCAGGTGCTGACAGACCTACCTCTAAACTCAAAATCAAGCTTTCATTTCAAGTTGTTGTTAAAGCCTATTTTTAAGTGCTTGTCATGAAATTGTCTAAATTCCATGCTTTTATTGGAAAATACATGCGTATCTTCAGCTTGAGACACCAGGTGCTGCATCTTTTGTATTATGAAAAAGTAGTTTAAAATACACATCTTATGATATATAACTCATAGAAAATGGAAGTCTTCACATCCAACTTCTTAGAAAAATCTCTGTTTTGGGGGAATATTTCCCTATATTTTTTCCTATGCAGTTAATAACATATATATATCTATTCCTTAAGACAGAATCACTTTTATGCCCAAACATCTACAACTTGCCTTTGTCTTAAGACATCTTTTCTTGCAATTATATACAAAACAACCTTATTCTTTTCTGACAGGAAAATTTTGTTCCTTTTTCCTATAACTTTTGCATGTTCTTGTGTTGGTAGACATTTATATAAAATGTTACTTATTCAACTTTTAGTTTATATATTATAAGCTTCACTCTTTGGTGTAAAACATCTCTGAGTTTTGAACACAGCCATGTAACCACCACAGCTCAGATCAACTGTCCCCTCACCCCCAAAAGTTTCCCGTCACTGTCCCTTTGTAGCCACCTTCCTCCTCCCGCCACCAGCCCCGGGCCGTCACTGTCCTGTTTTCTGTTATTAGAATCTTACCTTTACCCAAATACCATAAGAATGGAATCAGGCAGCATGTAGCCTTTTGAATGTGGGTTCTTTCCCTTGGAATGATGCATTTGAGATCCACTAATGGTCTATAAGTTAGGAGTTAGCTTATTTACATTGTTCAGCAATCTTCTATTATGTGGAGACACCAGTGCATTTATCTGTTACCAGTTGAAGGATATTTGGGTTGTTTCTAGTTTTTGAAATAATGAATAAAGCCATTATAAATATTCATATGTAGGGCTTTGTGTGAACATAAGCCTTAATTTCACTGTATAATTGCCCAGTGTTGGGATTACTGGGTCATATGTTTGACTTTATAAAAATGCCATATTTTTGCTAAAGTGTTTATATCATTTTACATTTCTACCAGCAGTATATGTGGGTCCCAGTTCTCCATCTCTTACCAGCACTTAGTATTGTCAGTTTCTTTCTTTCTTCCTTTCTCTCTGTCTCTGTCTCTCTCTCTCTTTCTTTCTCTGAACCATTCTAATGGATGTATGGTAATATCTGTAATACCTCATTGTGGCCCTCATTGTGCATTTCCCTAGTGACTAATGAGGTTTCGTGTACTTGCCATTTCTGTATCTTCTTAGGTTAAGTGTCTTTTCAAATTTTGTCTTTTCACATTTTTTATCATTTTCCCATTGGGTTTTTTAAAAGTAAGAATTCATTTAAAGTTTCCATCGTTTTTAGAAGATGAAAGAACAAAAAGTTTGCAAAAACAGTAATTTGGTTATATCCTAATTGTTTAGGTGTGTCCTGTAAATTCCAAGACAATAAAATCATAAAAAATATATTTTTAAATCTTTACACAACAAAAAGAAAACCACATTAATCAGTAAATACATTTGGATTTTCTTTACTCTTCCTACAGATGAATTCACATTTGTAAAAACGGATGCATATTTATACTCTGCAGTAGAAGTCCCAACAGCCAAGTAATTAAATAGTTTACTATATGCTAAGTATACATATTTCTTGCTTACTTGCTATAGAAAGCAGGATGAAGGACAATCATTTAAGAAAATGCCATTATAAAAATGTGTGATCAATCTCACATTCTTACATCTGGTAATCTGAGCAACTTCATTAAGATACAGCATGTAATATAACAACCACTGTTAATTCCTGTCATTTTGTTCTGAAACCCTGTATCATTCTTATTGTTTTTGCTTTGTTTTGTTTTTGTCTGTGTTGTTGGTATTTTGCTATTGTTGTTTTTTATTATCTTTAAAATAAAAAAGTATGATACTGTGTACATTTTGTTAATTATGTGCTTTTTAAAAAGTAAATTCAATTTTTAGGTGTAAACCTTTTGAAGACTTTTAAATTTTTGTTTCTGTTGTACATGTTCACAGTATGTAGTGATTAAAGTCACTGTGAAGAGTTGGTACGTGTACATAACATTTTTTTGTGTCCCTTCACCCACCCTTCCCTCCCAGCTGCATTTTTTCCCTAACCTCCCTGTCCATGCCCTCTTGCTCTATTTTTTCTATTATATTTTATTGTGGTCTTTATTTGTATCTTGGGTTTCTCATATAAAAGAAATCATGCCATATTAGGCATGTGTGTCTGATTTATTTCACTTAACATTATGGCCTCAAGGTACATCCATTTTCCTACAAATGACTCAAGTTTATCCCTCTTTATGGCAGAGTAATACTCCACTGTTTGTAAATACCGAATTTTCTTTATACATTTATCTGTTGGTGAACATATAGGCACCTTCCAAGATTTAACTATTGTGAATTTTTCTGCTGTAAAGATGGGTAATATCTCTTTAACTCTTTGGGGACTCTACCCAGGAGCAGAATAGCTGGGTCAAATGGAATTTGTAAGGAATCACTATAATGATTTGTGTAATGGTTGTATAAGTTTACTTTCCCACCAACAATGTAAAAGCCCCCACCCCACCCCTCAAAAACATTTGTTGTCATCTGCTTTCTTGATGTTAGCCACTCTTTCTAGAGTAAGATGGAATCTCAGTGTTGTTTTAATTTGTATTTCTCTAAAGGTCATGCAGTTTTTCATGTATTTATTGGCCATTTGTGTTTCTTCTGAGCAGTGTTTGTTATTTCAGCTGACCATTTTTTGATTGGATCTTTTATTTTCAGTGTCTAATTTTTTTGAGTTCTTTATATATTCTAAATATTAGTCCTCTGTATAAGGAACAGCTGGAAAATTTTTTTCCTATTCTGTGGATCGTGTCTTCCCTCTTCTGTGGTTTCTCTGCTGTGCAGAATCTTTTTAATTTGCTATGACCCCATCTATTGATTCTTGGTGTTATTTCTTGTGCAGCTGAGACTGTGTTGAGAAAGTCCTTGCTTATGCCTGTGTTCTCAACAGTTTTACCTGTTTCATCTTCTAGCAGATTGTTTCTGTACTGACACTTACATTTTGGATCTATTGTGATTTTACTTTAGTATGTGATGAAAGAAATGGGTCTAGATTCTGTCTTTTGCGTGTGGACAGCCAGTTTTCCCGGAACTGTTTGTTAAAGGGGCTGTCTTTTCTCTAGCATAAGCCTTTGGCCCCTTTGTCAAAGATCGGGTAACAGACCGTGCTTAGAGTCATTTCTGGCCCCTGTATTCTGTTTTATTAATCCACGTATCTGAGTTTGTTTTGTCTTTTGTTTTTCCAAGACCGTGCTGTTTTTAATCACTGTAGCTTTGTTGTATAACGTGAGGTCTGGAATTGTGATTCCTCTTGCCTTCCTCTTTTTGCTTAGGATTGCCTTTGCTACTCTAGGTTTCTTCTGATTCCACATGAACTTTAGAATTGTTTTCTTTGGTTTTCTGTGAATGAAGGTTTTTTTTAAGAACTGTGTAGTAAGTATTTTATTTCAAGTTTGGTGAAGAGTAATTTGATCATAATCTTCTCAAAAAATCCAAGCCAAAAGAGGATCATTTTCTTTCTTTTTTCTCCATGTGGTCAGCTTCATTTTAAGAAAATCCTGATGCAGTAGGAGGATGCATTTCAACTGCTAACTGTCACATCTCTGGTGTGGAGGACTTTATTCAGTGCTTCTTCTGCTAGCTTTATACCTTTTAGATCATCCTTTATGATGCTAATCAAGTGACTAACCTTTCTGTTGTTTCAGTTGCGCTTGATTTCTTGTAAAAGATCTGTATCTTGTAATATCTTTCTTCAGATTTGACTGCTCCAAAATGATCTTGTGTCCTAATTTGAGACATCAGTTCAGCTAGTCTGTCCTTGAACTGAGTAGATGCATTTGGTTCACAGTGTATGTGGCTGAGCCGGGACTGCTTTCTGTCACCCTAGATGGCATACCAGCCTTTGTGTGAGTTTCCTGTTTGATCGGGATCTGCCAGGTCCTGCGGGAAGGATCCCTGAGCTTTCTCCGATACTGTGTGGCTTTGGCCGTTCCAGTAGTTTGATTCTTTGTAGCTCACTAGTATCTGCAGACATGATGTCTAATCTGGGGTGATGTCGCCTGGTCATCTGATCTAGAACCTTCAGTCTTCGGAAAAGTTCTTTGAAACATTCCCTGGTGCAGGAATTAACTTTCCAGAATCCAGGTTACTCATTTGGCCTGTACCCAAATAATAGCATCAACGTTGGCAGGAGACCATGTTATCTGTGCAGGAAAAAGTTCTCTTCTGGTCGTAGAAAGGGTTACACCGAGCTGCTTCAGTTGTGTTTTATGATGGCTTGTTCAAAATGGGTGCAGAGTGTGGCTGGAACTCTTCTTGATGCACTATTTGGAGAAGGCTCAGCAACATAAGTGACAACTTCTGTCTGATCATCTGGCAACGTTTCAATACCTTTTTTTTTGTTTGTTTGTTTCAATACCTTTTACCTGGACACTCAAGGGTCTGGTTTCTTCCGACAAACTTATGCAATGATTCTACCAGTTGCTGTTTTTGGCTTTGAATGTCTATTTCTTTTTTATTGAAAACTAACCCACTAGCCTACCTTCACCTTTATTATTGAGCGTACAACTCTAACCTACAGCTAGCTGCTGCTGAGGCTGTGCATTAAATCCTCCACATGCTAGTCCAGTTCCTAAATCAGTACCTAAACCGTCCTCGTTCCTGCCGTGCCAAAGCCAAGCCAGCACTGAGTGGAAAACCTTTGTTTGGGTGCCGCCAAGTCCAGCAGTGCCTGTGTTAGCTGGAGCAAAATAGCTGAACATCGACCCTGAAGGTGCAGGTGCCCCACATCCTCCGAAGCCGCGTAGGTCCTGCAGTGGCTGCAGTGCTGCTGAGGTGCCCAAGAGGGCCTCAAGATTGGAGGTCGTGTTGGTGCAAGGGGCCAGCGTGCTGCTCTTGCGAGCGAGAACCACGAGCGCCTCCTGTCTGTCCAGCCTGGGTCATTTTCTTACTGAGTTTCGAGAGTGTACAGTAGTTTTAGATACAGTTTATATATCAGACTATGTACTGCGAGTGTGCTTTCGCGGGCTGGCTTTGTCATTTTGTTCTCTCAGCTGTATCTTTCACTCATCAGAAGTTTAAATCGTGATGATACCAAATGTGTCATTTTAAAAAACATTACGACTTTTATGTCATATTTAAGAAATTTTACCTATCCTGAGATTTTCTCTTAAAGTTTCTTCTAGAAGTTTTAAAGTTTTAGTTGCTATGTTCATATCTATGATCCACTTAGAGTTAATTTTCATTAACTCTGAGGCACATAATATTAAGATGGAGTTTTTTTGTTTTGTTTTTTACCTTTGCTTACAGATGTCTAATAATATCGGCATCATTCATTGAAAAGATTATCCTTTTCTCGCTGAATTGCCTTTGGATATGTATCAAGAGCAGTTGTCAGATATGTGTAGCTATAATTCTAAAGACTTCATTCTATTCCAGCATTACAAATTTTAAATATTTACCAGGCTGGGCATGATGGCATATGCCTCAGGAGGTTGAGGCAGAAGGATCGCTGCAAGTTAGAGGCCGGCCTAGACTATACAGTGGGATCATGTCAGACCTCTTAGAGCTTTAATGATAACAAACAGCCAGCTGAGGCACACGTGCCGTAGCTTCGCCATCACTGACGTAATGAGTTCAAGGCCAGCCTGAAGTATATAACAAGACTTTGTCTCAAAAACAAAACAAAACAAGACATCTAACATATTGCTTCCAAATTTATTTTAAAAAATGAAGCTATCAGATCTCGTTTAGATAATGTTCTTATTTATGGAATAAAGCAGTCAAAGTGTCTACATTTAGTACACAAACTCAAGTCATTAAAACGTGAACTGTTCAAGTACAGGTCTCCCAAGTGGAGTGTACACAAGATGTTTCGAAAGGACAGGAAAGAAAATGTCCTCGTTCTTACTATGTCATGTGGGCCCCTGCTACCGGCCTTCCCCGATGCATGGCCTGTTTCTTTCGTGCCTGTTGCAGCAGCTGAGCAGGATGTGCAGTTCACCCGAGCTGGACAGGGCGGGAAGAACAAAGTTAATGAAAAGCAATGTGTACACACTTGGCTTTAAATATCTTTGGTAGAATTTTTCCAAAGATGAAGCGTGGTGTTAAACTTTTCCAGATCCTTCCTAGTAGAGAAAGTGTGAAATTTCAGAGTAATTTTCCCTTTTACACACATGCACGCACACGCACATACACACACCAGATCAGAAGGATAGCTCTAAAGCATTGATATTTGTTCAAGCCCGAAGGAATAGAAATTTTTTGTCATGAAGAGCTTCCCTTTTTTCTTGCACTGGAACAGAGTATTAGAAGTTGCCATCTTTTGCATTTTAGCAGCGGGATCTCAATGCCTAGTATAAAAGCACACAGCATGCATTTCTCAGCGCCGTGGTTCAGAAGGCAGCCCACCTTCCTGCCGGCCTTCCTTTCAGTGTGCCAGTGTGCCTGACACTCAAGCCCTGAGGACATTTCATCAGAGTGACGGAGGCGCTCTGTGGTAGAATGAGTGAAGGACAAAATATTTCAGCAAGCTTGAAAAGCACCAGTCGTTCCCCTTTATACTGAGCTCATAAAATATTTGACCAGGGAGAAGTTAAAACCCCGGGGAAGAATTCTCTTTCTTCCCGTCTTTTCCTGTCCTCCCTCTCCCTCCCTTCATCTCCTGCCTCCCTCCTTTGCTCTCATCCATGTTTGGTGAGTTGAATAGCGCTGAACCGTGGCATGAGACACTCCCAGAAGGACTGACGCACTCTCTGATTGTGCAGGACAGACAGCACATACCCACAGGACAGAGGAGTAAAACTGTGGTGTGCGCCACAACAAATCAACCTGGAAACCCAGCCACATCAAAGTGGACCAATTTTCAAAATCAAAAATAACAAAATAATGACAGGGCTTTTAGTCTAACTTCCCCAAAAATTAATGGATAAAACTTTAAACATTTTTCTTATATGCTTTTTTAAAACTTCATTACTTGCTACCACTAGTCTATCCTTGAAAGAAAACAATGAAATTTGAATTAGCTTGAAAATGGACTTACTTTTAATTAAATAAATGTATAAATGCATATCACTTGTTCACACGGTTATACATTCTCCTCCCCAACCTTCAGGTAAGGAATTTAAAAAATTGCCAAAGTGACAAACACCAAGCACAGAGGGACTAGAGACACTGGGGCAGGGGGACAGCTCTCTAGTCCTGGGACCCATGCTTGTCACGTAACCAACACAAGTAGGCTGACCACCGTACCAAGGTCATCGCCAGACGGTTGAGAGCCGCACCAGCTTTTCGCTGTGACCAGCTTCTGAGAGGGCCTCAGAGAGTCGCAGAGGACAGCGCATGTGGGGCTGCCTCGCTCAACAGACAGCCTGCAGGAGGTCCGCAGAGAAGGCCTGGCGGGGTGGGAAGAGCAAGGCGGACTGATGGGATTACTCTACAGAGTTCTCATGTTTAGGGCACTCCAGGGAAACAACTCTCTGGCTGTAGGTAAGGCTGGCTCAGTTGGATTTAGATCCTCTCACCAGTAGTGCAGTCAGTTAGGAACTTAAGGGAATCTGTGTACTGATGTATGTTAATTCTGTCAATTATTAGGGTAACAGTTCATTCACTGCTACTTTGAAACCGTAAAATATGTGCACTTCACTTGATGCCAGGAATTGTTTTGTGACTCTCTACTTTTACCGGTAAGAAAAATGAGGAAGACTTAGGAAACATTTTGCACCACTGCAGAACCAGTCAGCCGTGGTGCCGCGGAAGCCTCGACCAGCAGCTTTTCCTCATGTGAAGTCATTTGTCTGTCCAACAACCATCCATTGAATGTCTGCGATGTGTCAGGCAGAGTCATTGAAAACACAGTTTTGTTTTTTTTTTTTTTTTTTTTTTTTGGTTTTTCTCCGGTACCGG
>NW_004955447.1:17605533-17654995 GCF_000276665.1 Chinchilla lanigera
TTTTTTTTGGTTTTTCTCCGGTACCGGGAACCAAACTCACGACCTTGCGCTTGCCAGGCAGGCGCTTTTGCCGCTGAGCTAAATCCCCAGCCCCAAAAAACACAGTGATACTGTCACCCTTGTAGAGATTTGTGCCTCTAATGAGTAATGCAGTCAGAGCAAGTGTTCCTTTTCCACAAGTAAAGGACTTGGGTTGGGTGTTCTTATAAGGCCCTTATAACTGGAATATTCCATTCCTGAAAGCAGAGACTTCTCCTGTATCTCTGAGGGGAATTGGGGGCCTACTTAAACAGTATGTGAAAAAGATCCTTTGTAACAACAATTCAACAGGAGAATTTTTGTTTCTGATGATGACAGTGTACTTTTTTGGAAACTTTTATGGAATTTTTCTGAAGAAGGAAGAAGAAAATGAAAAACTTTATTTTATTCACATTAACTAGATTTTAAGAATATAATCAATCTAAGTAAAAGGATTTTTGACAACTTGTATAAAATGTGTTATTTATACATCTATTACAAAAGTTAGCTTTTAGCAAACTTTATTTATGAACTCAAGCCGTCAGGTCCGAGATACACCTCCACTAAAATGTCCTGCGTCCACTGAGGTGCCCAGCCGCCTACCACACGTGCCACCAGACGTGACTGAGGAAGGGCTCTTGTCTTCAAGGAGGCCGCAGTGTGGGCTTCTTTTCCTGATGAGCTCAGTAGCTGCTTGTATCTTTTTTTAAGCTTGAATATTTAATATTTATAATACAGATATTCTGCCTTTGGATATTGGTGGTATCGTGATAGCGTATACTGAGAATGGATAAAAGTAAAAAAAAAGGCTGCTTTGGCAGTGAAAATCTGTGCTTCCACTAAAATGGTGGAAATTGAGAAGAGCTGCCTACCTAATATGTGAGGGTAATCTTTAAATTGTACTTGCTAGGCATTCTCCATCAGCGGCACAGAGAATATTCAGTTTTCTTTTATGTATTTCTTGGTTTGGAAAAGTCTATGTTATTTGGTATCAATTAAACTAAAAAAGTTTTTATGGATTAACAAAAATGTGTTTAGTGTTGATTTTTCTCATTTTGTTATAAGATGGATATCGCCATCTGTGCCTCATCCACAGTTTGGAAATAAAGACAGTTTAAGTGTATAAATATGATTTGAGAGTTGGACAGACTGAGTGTGGTATTTATATGAGCAAGTGTAGACTTCTATGTAAGAGGTGGCCACCCAGAAGGGCTCAGCCACTTTCCCCTGCCTTCTGTCCCCCTCTTCTCTTCGTGCCCGTTCCTTCTATTCGGGGCTGCAGTAATAGGAGCTTTCCGCAGAGCCACACAGCAGGGCGGCGGAGATGCTCACAGGTGGGATTAATCCCAGGGCCCTCTGCAGCCAGGAGCAGAGAAGGCGCGGTGAGTGCACACAGAGTCCAAGCTGGTGCTCTAGGGCTGGGAGAACAGTTTAGAAACCGCATCCGTGTCCCCTCGTTACCAAGCACTGCCCTCCTCAAATGGAGTGGGCCCTGGGATAATCTGGCCAGTGTGGGATTACTGAGCTGGTGACAGGGCTGCGTTAAAGGGACAGCGGACCTCTTTCACAGTAACATCCCATGGGTCCACTAAAATCCTTATTTGGGGTGGCTGAAGCCAAATGAAGTGACTAAAGGTATTAAAAAATAACCTTTAAATAAAAATACTACCAATGATTACTGGAAAAACCATGGAATGTTTTGATTTATTGTTTTTTACTTTCAGCAGAAGTTAGAAGTCCCAATTTTATATTACATAGTCAGTTTTCAAACCAGACCAAAGCAAGCATCTAGAAAGAACGAGTGACTTAGCCTGCTGTTCACTCGTTTAGCCGTTTGTTCATCAGCTGTTTAGTGTCGCCTCCTTCCTGTCACTTTCCCTGAGCCTTCTTCCCCTCCCCCGACCTCAGTTTCTTCCTCTAGGTGGACTGTAGCATTTTAACCAGACACAAGAGGACAGGTATTGCGTTTTCTTTTGTATGTGGAAACTTTAAAAACAATGACCCAGCAGTAGAAGGGGGCTTGCTGTGGGCCGGGTGAGGGACGTGGGTGGGAGACAGGGGAAGCTGGGCACAAGAGCGTGGAAGGGAGGGTGCAAAGACTGGAGAAGGCGGACGTGAGCGTGCACATCAGCACAGTGGAAGTGTCCCGGTGAAGCCCATTCGTCTGTACACTTAATATGTGTCCAAAAATAAATAATAAATAAATAGCTTTAATCTACTATCTCTTACTTGAAACAAGCTAGATGAAAAGCTTTAGGTTTCAGCATTTTTTATCCAATTTATGCTAAAGAAAAAAAGATCAAGCCAGTCATCACCTCTTAGAAGACTTTCCTGGGGCCAAAATTTAGCTTAGAATCCTTCAAATTGAGGGAGCAAACAAGTCTTCAAGTGTTCTCCCTGTTTTGTGATAGCTGAGACTTGCGTCAGGCTTTGGAACCACAACCACAAGGGTTTAGTGGAAGCAGACCCACTGAGACTGCAGGTTCTCCTTGGCGGCTGGTTCCGGATGCCCAAGAGGAAGGCGGTGCCAGCTGTGGAATTTATATTCCAAGCGAACCTCGGACTGATTGGAATCTCAGTGTCTCTGGAACGCCGCGTTTCCACCGAGGAGGGTTCCCGCCCACACACAGCCTCCCGCCCGGGAGACATTCCCAGCACCGGGATGAAGTTGTCCCTTGAATGACGCAGGGTCACGTGGCGTTGTAGAGTGTGCCACAGCCACGGTGCCGGAGCTCACTCAGCTGCTGGCCATCTTCTGTCCACTTGGGAACCCTCCTGCAGTTAGGCTTATTGGTACTATACCCCATACCGAAAGATATCCAGAGCGGTTTATGGACAGACGTGCTATAATAGAGTGATCAGGCCAGGGCACAAAGAAAATAAAAATAGAAAATAATACGAGGCTAAATGTATGATTAAAAAACCATTAAATGTAATTATAATATTAAGATAAAAGCCCTAACGTCCTAGGCTGTTGAGGTTGAGATTGGTCTAGATTCGGCACAGGGCTTTGTAGCAGCCAAAGAACAAAGGGAACTAAGATCAGTTGGAATTTGGGATCATGCAGTGGGCAGGAGGAATAATGCTGCCCTCCAGACTACACCCTCAAAGTAAGGACTGTGCCTCCTGGAAGATGTACCTTTGGAAGCTGGTGACCTGATTATTCCAAGGGCAGCATTGGAGTCAAGAGATCCATTTAACCCAGCTATTCCCTGACAAGGTATCTTCCCAGAAGAGTTAAAGGGATCATATTACAGTGATACATGCAGACCCATATTTGTGTATAGCAGTACAACCCATAATAGCTAAATCTTGTAAGCAGCCTATATACCCATCGACAGATGAATGGATAAAGAAAATGCATGTCCACACAATGGAGTACTATTCTGCCATAAAGGAGGGTAAACTTGAGTCATTTGTAGGAAGATGGACACACCTTGTCATTAAGTGAAATGAACCAGACACACATTCCTCAGTGTCATGTGCTTTCTCATATGAGAAATTAAAAAATATAAATAAAGAGCAAAATAAAAGATAGGTAACAGGAAATAGGGAGATACATCTTTCGCAAATGAGGGGATGAAAAGATGGAGGGAGGAGGCCAAAGGGAAGAGGACTGAAAGCAAGAGTTAAATCGGGCTGTGCACGCATACCGCTCCCCCTGAGACACGCAGTTGCCTGTATGATAAACATGTACTCATAAAAAATAAAAATCGGGAGAAAAGAATTTATTGAATTGGAGTTACATTCAGTTGCAGATTTTAAATTCTCACCTCAGACACGTTTATCTGCTGGAGAGGAAAGTCCAATCAGAAGGAAGGACTTGGATGTAGAGAAATAAAGCAGGAATTCCAAATTCGATGTAGTCCCAATGGAAAGGATTTTTCTCCCCAAAGTCTGGTTCTACACTTAGATCCCTGTGCCCACGACTCTAATATTTACTGAGCTCTCCCTGCACAAAGGTCCCCAGGAGATACAACATGGTTAACGTGCACCATAAATTGAATCAATTGCCTGTGATGTGTTAGAGAAGTTTAAGGTGGCTTTCTTTAGCCTTTCAGGTAGTTATCAAAAAGCATTAAGGAGCATTGCTTCGTCTAAGATTTACTTTGGACCCATTCATTCATTTATGCAATTAATAATTGTCACACTTCGGCTGTTTGCCAGGCACTGTGGATAAAACAATGAATCAAAATGTCAAGATCTCTGCACACATACAGTTTGTAATTATTATTTAACATCAAGAAGAGAAATTTAACTCTTCTTGCATTATTCCCGGCTGATCAGTCAGTCTCTTAAGTACATACTATCTCATTTCTATTCTGTTCTCTGAATTATCCTGTGAAATAGTTTGGCAGTAATTCATCCCCTCTCCAAAGATGAGGAAAAAATTTAAACTTGCCAAGGTCACGCAGAGTTGGGACTGAGAGCTGGGCCTGCTAACTCCAGTGGCTAACCCTTCTCTATTATACAGTTTCCCCAAGTACGTAGTTTTACTTTATTTTCTGACCTCCAAATTACCAGACAGAAAAAAAAGCACCTATAGAGCTATGGATTTTCCTGAAAATCAAGAAAATGGGGAGAAATAATTAAACCCAGAGGTTTATTAGACCTGCTGCCTCCAATGACCTTAGTGACCCTGGCATATTTCCTAGGCTGACTTTTGGGGCGAGAAGAATAGAAAGATACTCTGTTCTTAATTCTTATTACTATCAACTTTAAAAAGTTCAGTCTCCCGGTAAGAAAAACAATATTTTTCAGTATTTCTTCCTTTTTCTGTGCATCTCTCAATAATTAGTTTGTACTTGACATCCTTTTGTAGTCTGACTTCTTTCCCAGCCTACTAGACAAAATGTCTTTCCTACTCCCAAGTTTAAATAACAAAGAATTGTAGTAAGAGAAGGGTTCCTGACTACCACACAAATCACTGGAGAGCATCCCCAACGGCACTAACCGCCATGCTCCATAGTACACGGACCTGTGACCCCTCCTCGTTTTTCACACGGGGATGCTGGCACCCCGTCACTGGGGCAGAACTGGCCTGGTAATGCTTTCCATCTGCTGGCTCGGCACTAGTCCGCATCGAGCGTCACCTGGATTCTGTCTGATGGCCTCCAGGGCCAAGGCTAGAAGCACTGCAGAAGAGCAGCTACCACGTTCATCTGTCGGCGCTGTTTACTTTGTGAGCAAAACAGAATTTTGCTGAAGTATGTAAAAGAAATTCAGTAGGAAAAAAACCTAGTCAAAAGGCTTTTCCCTCCCATCTCCCCTTCTGTCCTCTCTCCCATATCCTCAAATCCTGACAGATCTCAAATGTCACCTTCTCGAAGGAGCTTTTCCCAACACCTTCACCCTCGATGTGTCCCGGAGGACTTCCTTCATACTGCCTCATATTGCTCTTATTTATTTGTGTTGCCCTCTCTCCCAGTAGACTGTAAACTCTTCAAAGGAGAACAGCATTGTGTCTTTTAAAATTCATAACATACAGGATGTTTCCGTTCAGGAAATGATTTGCAAGTTCACAGAAAATTAGTGATCGCTGTTACTTCTAAATTAAACCTGTAGGAATAAAATATGTGGAAAGTTGCTGTTATAAAAATCATCATAGTTAGACATGTTTTCTCTGTTATAAGAATTCAGGAACAGGAAGCTTAGTATTTTGGGTTTTAGGATATCATTTTAAAGAAAAAAACAACTTTTTTATCACTGAAAACCAACAGGACATTTGAAACTAATCAATATCATTTAAAATTGACCTCAGATATCATCAGTTAAATGACCTGTGCTCATGTCTGTCATTCTAAAATGGGTTTCTGTTTTATTGAAAATTTCACATTATTAGCGTATCATTGTCTAAGAGATCTACATGCTTAGTCTTGGTAGAAGTTATTTTTAAAAGACTACAGACTTTAAAAAATTGATCACAGACTGGCTCGGATCAGGTAGGGAGAAATGATGAGGTGCTTGTAACAGCAATTCTGGAAAGGGGAATATCTGGGAAAGAACTTTGACTTGAGCTAAACCAAGCCTCCTCCCCCTGGCATTAGGACCCTCCACATGATATTCCCAACAGAGGGCTCTTGTCCGTGTGTACCCCGCACACCCAGCCCCTCTTCCTTAGTGCACGGCCCCTACCCCTGCACACAGGAGGTCTTCATGTACCGGCGGGGCCATGTTTGTGGCCCTGTGCTCAGTCAGTCACGTGACCCTGCCTGCCTGCAGGGGAGGCTGGGAAATGTGGGCCACCTGTGTGCCCAAGACAAGGGGGCAAGTGCTCTGGAGAGCAGGTTCTAGCCTCTGAGACCTGGAATCATCTCTGAGGAAAGCCTGTTCTAGGCATGCTGCTATGGAGGTGGACTGGAAAATACAAACACTAGATCTTGGTGTTTGATTTTTGTTTTATTTTTATGCAGTACTGGCGATTGAGCCAGAATACCACCCGTTCTGGGTGAACGCTGTGCCGCTGGTGTATACCCACAGCCTGCCAGGGCTATATGAATCATCAGTATTTGGTGACTGGCAGAAGACAGTACTGACAGTCCTGCCTTTCTCTCTAACTGTCCTTCTGAAGGTGTCTGAAAACTCTTTCTAAAAAGCCACTGAGCAAGGCTCTGAATAGTTTGTCTGTTATAAAGTTACTCTGAATAAGTGACCCCTCAAGTCGTCAGAGTTGTATAAACTGGCTTTCACGTCTACCCTAAGCCGTGCGACCTTCACAGGGATCACAGTCTGCTGCGAAAGAGAACACCATCTGATTAATGCATGTTAATGCTGGCAGGTACAGTGCTGTGCTGACACGTGAAAGGCCTGTCCAGTGGAGAAAAGTCATGAGAGGGCGTGCGCACCGGAAGAACCATTACCTATTCAAAAATAGTTGTAAAAGCATCAGCCAGGACAAGCTGGCTGCTAATGGTTTTAGCGTGGGAGGGAAAACTGCACTGCAATTCTTGGCTCCACGGTGGGGTCAGCTGGATCAGGAGTCCGGCACTGACCTTTCTGTTTGGAGTCTTTCCTGCTGGCTCGCCAGACTCTTGCAGTTTGGTGAGCCAAATAACAGAAACGCAGACAGAGCTCTCTGTGCCTGAACCTTAGGCCTCCTCTGCTAGTTCTTTGTGATAATCATTAGCTTGCTTAAGATCCAAAGCAGAGCAGTCACCTAAGACCTACCATCCTTAATCTAAATTAAATCAGTGAACGGCCACCAGAGAAGCCATTGGGAAGATGGGGTGGGCAGCTGACCAGCACAGATACTAACTGTATATTACTTGTTTGGAATGGACTTTTTTTTTGACTAACCTGATGGGCACAAAAGAACAGGAAAATTTTAGCAATATTGATACAGCCACACATTAACCCAGTGCCAATGTTGTACCAGCCCTTTGAGTCCAATAAAAATCCTAGAAGAATTTTTACTTCTTTTACTGATGAAGTAATGTGGCCTTTTTATAATCAGACCAATCAGAACAATAGTATTGTTCAAATCAACCAATATCTATGGGTAAAATATTATGAATGTAAAGATTTTAAATCAACTCTAACCCCATTACCTACAGAGAATCACTCTATTTTGGTAATTTTCTATCAATTTATGGGAATGTGTTTGTAAAAGTATACATATAGTAACATAAATAAGGCTTTAAATACAAATTAACCTTTATATCAGGGGTACATCCCAAGCTAGTTATTTTCAAAACTGTATTTTTAATAGCTGCATTATACCCTAAGATTTACTAGTATTTATTCAGGCATTTTTCTATTTTTGCACATTTCAGTTGTTTCCAGCTTTTGAACATCCTTGTGCATAAATCTCTGTCCTTATCTCTGATTACTTCCTTAGGATAAAGTCCTAGAAATGGAATTACTAGGTCAAAGGTCGTAACCCTCATTAAGGCTCCTGGTGACTGTGGGTCACACTGTATCCCAGGAAACTTGCTGCCGTTCATTCCCATCCTCTGGATAGAGGAAGACCTTTCTTACCAAAATCGTTTCAACATTGAAGATTACTTTACTTTCCAGAGAGAAATTGGATGTGTGCTGACCTCTGCAGCTCTAAGGACTGCAGAACTTAATACCTTGGGTACATACTGCATGAGAGGGTATTACAACAAACCGAATTGTAGCCATTCTTTAGTGTCAAGGCTAACAGGAGCAGACACTGCCATCCAAGACATATCCTGCACAAGTGCGTGCCTTACATTGTTCTTAATGAACCAGGTCAGGCTAGATGAGTTTTGTTAAATTTAGATGTCCTAAGCATCCTTTGGGAGGGTTGAGTTTGGTCTCCAGATTGAGACGCTGGGTCTCTTTCCCAGAAATGCCTAACAATAAAGGGAATTCCAAGCGTGAAAACTGCACTGTATGGGCCCAGCAGAGTTTTCCTGCTGACAGAAAATTGATTGACTGAATATGAATCACTCTGACTTGAGTGATTCTGTCCACTCAGGATGAACTGGTGAGAAATCACCAGAAGGAAATTGGCCTCTGAAGTGTGAGAGCATTGGATTACTGCCGTCAGGATCAATGCTTGTCAGGAGCATTGCGTTTTATTTTAAACAACTCTGAGTTGTGTAAGATTTAGATCGGCCTTTCCCTAGTATGCATGTACTACTGATTTTCTTTTCCATTTTAGTAATCTACAAATAAATTTGTGATAGATATAATTGGTAATGCTTGTTTTATTCTGTAACAATATAACATTGTCACCAACCCTTTCTTAAATGCTTTACAATGTCACAGAGCTTAACTAGTCATTCAGTAAATATCAGTGTCCGTTATAGTCCTTGAGAATACAATCAATGACGTTCCGTCCTCATGGAGCTTACGTTCTGGCGTGGGAAGACAACACACAAATCTATGGCAGCTCACACGCTGATCATTGCTTTGGTGAGCAGCGGATCGGGGGGGAGGGAGCAGGGAGGAAGCAGTGAGGCGGGTGTGCTGTTCTGTGTGGTGTGGTGAGCAGGGCCACCTTGAAGGAGAGTTTTGAACAGGCCTGCGGAGAGCTGAGCCGGGTGCTTCGTCCGTCCCAGGGGATGAGCTTTCAGGCTCGGGCACAGCGAGTGTGAGGCCCTTGGATGGGGACTCGCCAGGTCTCCTCCGGGAACCACAGCCAGGGGACCAGAGGGAGCCGGGGGAGTCGGAGGACAGGGTGGCAGAGCTCAAGTGGGACACGGTTGGCCTTCCTAGGGACTGTGGCTTTGGCTCTGCGTGAGAAGCGGATACCCCGTTTTGAGCCGAGAAGTGACAGGGTTTGACTCCAAGTTTCGGGGGTAGCAGAGGCAGTTTATCCACAGAAACGGGAAGAAAAGAGGAATGGATAGCACAGGTGCAGAGTTTCGGGGTGGGAGGCGGGAGTGCCTGGAAAGCCTGTCTGATGCTGCTGCTTCTTGGTGAAGCCGAAAACCAAGCGAACGGCTAAAGTAAGAACCAGGAGCAGGTGGCCAAGGGAGTGAGCCCTGCCCTTGTAAGTGTGAGCCCGTAGGGGCCAGAGAAATGTGGGAGGAATTTAGACTGATGTGGTCATCAGTGCCGGGACTATCACTGAATTTAAAGGTCCAGTGATACAAAGTTTATTCTTGAAATTATTTTCACATTTTCCTTTGGCTAACATCTTTCCCAGCTTTCAACGTGTAGCCAGCATTGGTACGTGATAACCCTGAGTCTAGTTGTAAGAACTAAAATCCTGGACTGATAAAGCTGCCTTAGAAATCATCTGGCTCTGTCCCCCGCTTTTATAGATAAGTGAGAGACCTTGAGGCCAACAAAATGACCCTCCCAGGCCCCCAACTCATGGTTTGTGGAGCTGATGTCCAGTCCTGTCTCCCAGTTCCCAGCCCAGTGATCTTCATACTGCAACAAATAGCTCAGCGCTTTTCCCCAAAAATAATTTTTGAAGAACTTAATCTTATAATATTGGATATTTTTAAGTCTCATATTCTGATAGAATCTGAAGTGTTTAATGTTGAAGCAGAGTTGGTCAAGTACTCTCAGATTTTGTTTGTTTGTAAAACCCGCGTAGCACTTGCTGCCCCGTCTTTCATGCTGACCATAGATGGAAACCAGGTCGCATCGCCACCATCACCATCAGGAATCTGGGTGCGTTACCTCAGTCTTCCACACAGTGTGTTTTCATTTAGGTTGTTTTTACTCCTTCCCCTCCTCGTTTTTCATCTGTGAGTGAAATGTTTTCCATGTTTATTTCTAGTGGGTGAAGTGTGGTCCATGTGGTACCATTGCATAACCACCCTCTCCCCTGGATAATTGCCCTCCTTATTTTTAGGAAACAAAAAATAGCCTATTGTGTTATAATTAGTCAGTGGTGCGCACCCAAATATGATTATTATGGCAAGAACTTTTGCTTTTTCTCTTTTTTAGGGGTGGGGATATGGGTAGGAGCAGAAGGGAGGATAAGATTTTGCTAATTTTTTAATGTCCTGAAATACTTGGGAAATCTTAGGAAGGATTCATGGTTTTTCAAGTCCTCTAAAAGACTTTTAAAAAAATCCATACAAAATCCATCTAAAAAGAAAACTTCTAAACAAAGACATATTTCTTTTCACTTATCTTCTAGTGACCTCTCACTCTGGTCTGGCATCATTCATTTATTTTGTTTGGTACAAAGAAGATTTATAATACGCATGGCTAAAGAAGAGTTCAGGAATTATAGCTAGATAGAAATCTTGAAGCACTGGAGTTTTGACTGTTGAAAAACAATATTATAACACTATATTTTGTCCAGTTTTTTTGAATCTACTTGAGCCCTAAAAAAAGCAGAAAACATTAGCACAGAAGAGATACGATTATCGTTCTTTCTGTTTTATGATCCTGTATGATCCAAAAATGCTAACCAAAAAACTGAATTTGTGACAGCAGATTTATTTCCATGGCAACTAACTATAATGTTACAAACATGAGATTATTGTTTAGCTCAGCATGAAAGTTAGGAAAAGTTCCTATTTGAATAGGATCATCCAAAAACAGTACCAAGGGGAATATTATCAGAGGTGCTTCCAGCAATGATTTCTTCTCAAAAATGTTCTCATTCCCAGGGCTTTGTTTTAGCTGCTTGGGGTTTTATTTCTTGTTGTTGTTTAATGTTTCAGTTTTGTTTGCTTATTTTATTTCCCCAGGTGACTCGGGTGAGAAAATGGCTATTTTTAGCACCAGAAACCCCTCTAGTAAGAAGCAGTCTCTGCCTTTGATTAATTCTTCCTTCATAAATAAGATTTATTTTGGAAATTTGGTCAAAAACATCTGTACATTGTGCCAGACAAACATCTGTCTTCCTACAAGAGCTGCTGGCCTTCTGATGTGAGACAAATGCCTTTTGCTCTTTGTAAGACCCTGACAGAGCACAGTTACAGAGAGATGCTTCATTCTTTAATCCAGAGTGCCTCTTTGTGGTCCAAACAAGTTACTGCAGAAGGAAGACGAGACTTCTGAACGTCGTCGTTTAGCTCTCCATTCCTCTCCTCCTCAGATACACTCAATTTTCAAAGACAAAATATACACACAGAGCTGTGATGCCGTCCTGGAAGACAGCCAGGGTTAGAGGGCACTCTACTTGAGCTGGTTTTCTAATGCTGATAGGAGACACGTGCTGAGCAGTCTTCCGAGTCTTATCTGAACTGCCTGGTGATTGAAGGCACACCCTCGAGAGAGCTGGCTTCCCCCAGGGTGCCTGCTGTTGTTCTGCTGCTTCTTCCAGTGGTTAGGTTAGGTGTAATTTTTTACCTCACTTTTTAAATCCCTTACTGCAAGTTCCTTCAGGAAAGAGCTGTCGTCTTCCTCACCCTGGGTTCCCATTACACAGTCCAGTGTATGGCATCTAGTGTATCTCCAGCAAATGATGAAAGAATAATAGGTGTTGAAGGACCAACTAGGGTGAATCAGAGGCATAAAATCCATCGTGGCCTATGACCTGCCCACTGGAATGTATGGGTACTTTTTATATATTTTATGCTCTTAACCTTTTTGAGTTACCTTAAATGTAGTTCATATTGCTTAATGAGAAACTGAGGTAGCAAATAGCAGACACTATAACAAAGCTGGACATTTTAATGTAGCTCCTCTTTCTCTCCCTCCTGACTTGCTGACTTTTGGGTTATTTCACTAGGTCATTAGCTTGTAATCTCTATTTTTTATTTAAAACATCTGCCATTATTATACCAGTAAAATGTTCTACTGGTTACTACATGCTCAGAGCCAAAAATTATTTGCGATGCCATAACAACAGGGAACGCCTAAGGATCCACAGCCTCAGGATCCCTACCGATTTTTGATTGTCCCGCTACCATCTTCCTCAAAACATGCTGTCTAAGGTACTGTTATGTAAAAGAAGCATTTAAATATGTTTTGAGAATTGAGCTTTATCTCATTAAACTCCTGTGTTCAGTCAACACATACCTTGTTGATCTCCTGCTCTGTTCTGGCATTGTGCAAGGGTTAAGAAGTTGTAGGAGAGGGTAGACCATCCTTTGTGGGCCTCAGGGAGAGCCCAGGGAAGGCCTCAGGCAGTGTGACCTGTTCGTAATGGAGGCAGCACAGCAGAGAGCTGGGCTTACGAGGGGCTTGAGAAATGCCACGCGGATTGAATTCACGGGCTCCCCAGAGTCAGTGGATCACCTTTGGGTATTGCAAAGTCAGTCTGAGAGTCCTGTGGGATGGCAGGAAAGGATAGCCACACATACACAACACACACACACACACACACACACAGAGTCACACACAGCCACACACAGCCACACACCACACTCATAGTGTTAACAGGGTCAGGACAAGGAAAGGGCCCCTGAGTTACAGCGTGCCCATAACGAAGCAGACTGTGCCGTAGTCTCTCTCACCTCCCCCAAGGTGGGTTACTGACTTCAACTTCATAAGAACTGTGAGCCCCTCTTCCCCAGACCTTTCTGCAAGTCCCTCCTTTTGCCTGAACACCACTGCCACTCTCCAGACCCCGTCCCTTTTGTCCAGCAAGAAGTCTCCTCTGTCATCAAGTCCCGTGCTTCTGCACTGTGGCACCTGCCGCGCCATACCGCGGCGCAGGGTGTCCCCGCCTCCCTGTACGTGGTAGAGACGGTGTGTCTGCTCTTCTCCAGGGTGGAGCCCACGCCTGGCACCTCAGTGCCGAATAAAAATGTGTTGGCCAAATAGATAACTGCTTAACTGCCAGCGGCTCTCTGGTATACCACCTTTGTATGTGACTTCAGAATGCCAGATATCATGTAGTGACCCTTTTCAGGCTGAAGGAAGAGAAGAGGGGGACATAAAAGTCCCAGGTGCATCGAATTCAAGCAGTAGTATTCTTTCTTCGGTGGTAAACGTGGGAGATTTCTTGGAATATGAAAATATATATTCTTTTAAATAAGAAGGAAACGATGTAATCTAGCTTCTGCCCTTGAGCTGTTTCCTCACGTAGAAGTGAGGGCTGGGCCTGATAATGGCAGACATTTGCCGGAGCAAGCCTCATTTTTGAGAGCTGTATTGTAAACAACACAAAGTCGTCTTATTCCTGCTAATACTCACATAATGCTGATTGGGGTTCCATAACGTGCGCATGAGTAGTCTAGAAGAAAAGGCGAAGCGACCGCCCAACAGACTTTTAGCACAAAAGAGCTAAATGATTTTTTTTGATGAACTAAAACGATGGAAAAAGCCACTAAAAAAAATCCCAAATAGTAAAAGGGAAAACATCCTTGCAGTTGTTGCAGTTTTAAAAAGGAAAAGGAGGATTGTGTACAAGGGCACAAGTGGACGTTTACAACGAAAAGGAGCTACTTAGGGAGTTCTGTTACTGCTCTGCACAGGAAATAGCCCATGAATTTGCAGGGAAATTCCATCTAAGAAGTAAATTAAGGCCAGGAAAGGAGCCCAGCTGTATTTACAGGGTAGTACTGGATCAATGTGGACTAATGATTTGACGTGGTGTCCTTCTGCAGTGTACTAAAAGGGAGTCCCGGGAAGGTACTGGAAAGTGAAGGAAGAATGATCCATGCTAAATGGGCTTGCTTTCCTCGTCTCCAAGCGATGGCCGTTTTTCTGGAGTTCCCGGCAGCCTCCGAACATCGGAGTACAATGTGTGTGCTGTCAGCGAGGCCGCCATGGGGAACTGGGGCGGGAGCTCCGCAGCTCCTCTCCTCTGCGACAGTCGCAGTGTGGCGCGGTTCAGACCAGCGAGGGCCCCTTCCTGTCATAAATAAGATTACTTTCATTTCACTTGTGGAGTGTGCTATTCCTCAGAGTAATGAATTTCCTCTGTGCCTTTGAGCACACAAACATGGTTTTCATTAGCTTTCTCTCTCTTGACAAAAAGGGAGGGGAGGAAGGTAGAGGAGAGAGCCTGAGCAAAGTTAATAAGACGTCAATGAGCTCCATAAGCACAGATGTATTTTTTTGCAGGCTGGCTGGAACGAGCTTGTGAGCCATACCAGAAAGGTGCATCTTCATCTCCTAAAGTGCTAAGAAAGGGAAAGGGGTGCGGAGCACAGAGTTTGCACTGCATGAGTAAAGGAAGGAAAGCGAGATAAGGTTGTTTTCTCAAGTCTTGTGTTAGAGGAGCTGCATCCAGAATCCCATGAGAGAGGCCGCAGACAGGCGAAAGGCCAGGCTCCTGTGCATGCGTGGAGCGCTCGCAGCGAAGCCGCCCACTGGACCCGCAGTGCAGAGCGGTCTCTGCACCCACCTCCCTCCCTGCCTCTCCGTGTGTGTGTGTGTGTGTGTGTGTGTGTGTGTGTGTACGCATGTCTCTCTGTGTGTGTTTATGCTAATAAGACGTACAGCCATTCTGAATTTCAAATCCCCCCTGAGATTTGTAAGTTAGGCAGTTCAGAGGACGAAAGATACAGTCGTTCGATTTTACGACTTAGAACCTCTTGTCAGGGTGACGGGTGATAACAGGGCTGGGCTTTTCTTGTTGATGTTGCATACTTGAACCTGAAAGCTATTTAGGGTCCATTGACCCTTTGACTTCTGCCAGGATCTTTTTAACTGTTGTTTTTAGAAATTTCTGGGCAGTAAGCAGAGAATGAAGTGTTCTCAAATTATTCCAGAGAAGGAATTAAGCCATTAAAAAGAAAAAGTCTAAAACTGGCTTTTCACAATTACTAATTCGCAGTGGAAAATCCCAGATTTGTTTTCCCAGAATCTTTCTCTCTCCCCTCAAATCAGTGTCCATCTCAGCCTCTAATGCATAGTACGGTATTTGCTTATTTATACCCCTAGAGAGGAAGAAATAATAATATTATGAAAGCATCAAGGAATTAAATTCCAGGTCTTAGGTTGTCATTGACAGTTCACTGCAGACCAAACATTCACCCAGAGCAGAAGGTTTGAAGCGTTTCACAGTGGTTCAGTGGGGTGTCTTCCAGCCCTGCCTGACCTCCCAGATAGGTATTCTTTGGAAGGACAGCTGGTTTCCATTTGAAATGTGAAGGACGAAGTTATTTAAGGAACCAGTGCCTCATAGGTGAAGGCTACTTCCCTGAAACGTACACAGTGCGCAAGAAGCCTTAAAAACAAGCTTCCATTCCACTTAGCTGTGGTGCAGGAAATTGTTTCTGGCTTGTTTTTGTTTTGAACAGAGAAACTATTGCATATTAAAAATTCCCGTAGTTGCATTTGCTCAGTAGTGTGCTGGTCTCTAGTCAAATCCTTCTCAGTAAATCATGTCAGCTCTCTCACTGTTTTGATTGGAAGCATGAATTGTAACATAGAAAATCTCTCAGGACGGTAAACCTCTGCAGCTGTGGAAGGCTGGAGCTATTTACTTTCAGTATGAAAGGAACCTGAGTGACTTCTTTGGGGAAAAAGCTTAGAGTGAAATTCATAAGGTGCGCAAAGATTTAGGATGAAGGTTTTATTGTGAGCACAGACCCATAACATTATCCTCGTAGAAATAGATACAGAATAGTGACAGTTGTTCCCAGAATTGGCAAAGTAGTATTCTGCTGTCTTTTTGGCTGTTGATTAGAGTCCAAATGTAAAATATGAAATCAGACACATTTAATGCTCTACAACAGGGTTTGACCTGATTGCTTTTTCAAGGTACTCTTCAGAAATCTTTATTTCCTGACGGCGTTTTGCAAGGTTTGCTATTAGTGCTTTTATGACGTTAACTCTTCTTGGAAGAAAGAGGTGCAGAAATTTTAAATTTTCATTATTCTAAGAGCATGGCTGACTAGACTACCCCCTGCTGTAGTTGGGATCTGAGGAATGTCCTCAGTATAAAAACATATGTTGGAGGGGCGGGATCCCAAAGAATAGGAAAAGGAGCAAAAGGAGTCAGAACTTTCTGGTTGAAAGCTGGGACCAATACCATGCCCAGGAGGCTTCTTTTCGATGTTGTTTCTTTGTTCATTCCTTTACGTAATAATGTATTCCTTTAAAACTTGTTTCTTGAGCATCTACTGTGAGGCCAGAGCTGTTTCATGTACTGCGGTGGGGTCTAGTTTGAGGACAAGTTCCCCACAAGGACAGGGATTGCTGCTAAGAATGTTTTGTCCTCATTGCTGTAGCGTGAGGAGCGGCTGGACTCCCCGGTCAGCCTTGACGGAGAGAAGTCAGGGTGTCTGCCTCTGAGAACACAAACCTGTGTCCTTGACTGTTCTTTTCATTTCCAGTGTCTTTGCTGCTGTGTAGAAGCTATCATTCATTTTATAGGCAATTTTCTAATTGGATATAAATTTCTGTCATGCCCAGAGAGCAGCACATGGCCCCCAAAAAGACTTCACAGAGAATAGCTTCAAGTAATTTCAAGAAAGTTAACTGTAAAGGTTTGTAGTAATTTTAAAGTTAAACTGTCAGGGCTGGAGATTTAGCTCAGCGGCATAAGCGCCTGCCTGCAAGCGCAAGGTCCTGAGTTTGATTCCCGCTACCAAAAATCAATCAGTAAATAAAGTCAGCTGTCAGGTACAGACAGCAGGAAGATCTTGCATATGCTACGGAAACGTAGCGAATGTATTTTCTTTGGGGCAAGACCAGCATAATAATTACAGAATAAACTTTTAAAATGTTAGCTCATCAAAACAAGTGCAAGGTTTTTGGAAACTAGAGTTACAGGGAGGCTGGACATTGCACGAGATGTGAGATGGGATAAGGTCATCTCCAGCCGAATCGGGGGAAGAAGAGGAAGCGCAAGCCCCTGACCCCGAAGGTGATGTGCGCTAAGCTGTCGGTGCAGCCCGGGGAGCACAGTGAGCACACAGCTCCTGCAGCCCAGAGGGCCGAGGAGCTCGTGTCTGGGGAAGGATGCAAGCCCCCAGGCGGAAACCGCACTGAGCCATCCTGTGTTCCCATCCAAGATGTGCGTGCTGTTCCTGGCCTTGTTCCTCAAAAACCAAGATAGCTTAGAGTCAGGTAAAGTCCTGAGAAATGCGGTTAAACTGGGAATCGGGGACTGATGGTCAGTGAGGACAGACACCATATTAACAAAAAGCAAAATCGTAGTGTTCTGTGGCCTGTAGAAATCCAGGTGAAATGACTGAAGTCTACAAATTAAGGTTATATAAAAAGTCAACTCTAAGTCTTAGTGTTACTAGAATTAGGAGAAAGCCATACCCAGTTGTGAAGCCTTGGGCGAGATATTTCACTTCTTAATACCTCTGTTTCTTCTTTTGTAATTGAGATTCCAAAGTGTATTCAGAAGCAGACCTGTCCTGAAAGGTTCTTGCTGAAAAAAGACATTCTTTAGCCAAGAAATTTGAAAATCTTTGTGTACCATGATTTTCTTTAGTATACTCACTATTCACAGTTGGTATTAAAAGCTCTCAAAAGGCCATCTTTAAGGACAGCTTAGTTAACCTGATGGATATCAGCCGTTAATTTCCCAGTTTGTTTCGCCATGGAATCCCTTGTTCATGTCATTCCTGTGAGGACTTCAAAAAATGCTCCGGGCAAGACTGGACTCCAAGATCTTTAAGCTCTCTAGAAGGAAGTTAGCCCAAGATGGAGGAAGGGCTATGCAGCACTGGGAAATCTGTTACTTCTAGAGCTCATGCTGGAGGAAAATGGTAGCTTGCAAGGAATAGGAGTTTATACCCATTTGCAGATGATGATAGGGTTATCACAAGTACTTGGGAGGACAGGCTGACAGTCCATAGGAAAGTATTACAGTGTGCACAGTGCTTCTGAATCCGCTGTTAGGCTTGGGTCTCCACCTTGGGGCGTAGACTGCTCTATCAGGAGTACGTGCCTATTTTGCACCATGACAAGAGCATGCACGTGAAGGATACGTATTTAAGTGGTGGCTACTCTCAGGTACATAGTGCTGCACGACAGAGAGCTATACAACTGGAAGATACTTCTCTTGGACTTTGCGGCAGTCATGTTCTATTAAGTTTGAGTTCATGCCCATTAAAACAATATCAGCAGCTTTCTACAGCTTGCCTCTCAACATGTGCTAGGCATTCAGTTTCAGCAGTTTCATAAACTTGCATGTAATCTGTATTTTCTGTCTGGCCATTTTTCACGTTGAAAATGTTTTATATAAGCACCTTTCCATTCCCTGACCCATGGCTAACTTTTTCATCTGTCCCTCACTTCCCTGCCTCACTGAGCGTGTTTACAGAGCTATAATGTCCTTCCAGCATTGTTAAGTGCTATTCACTGGACTTTAGGGAGAGCAAATTAATACGGTAGATTGAAAAATTAAGGCGTAGGCTAGCTTTCTTGCCTCTGACATGCTTTAGTCCCTGTTCATTGTGCTTTATCCTTCTTTTGTGCTGCTTCTTCCCCCAGCCTTGTGCTGGGGTGGGGGTGGGGGTGGGGGTGGGGATGGGGATGGGGATGGGAAGGCGCCTGTCATCCTGTACAGACCGCACCAGTGGGCTCCCTGGCCCGGTGGCCCCTGCTTGGGATTGGCTAATGGGAGGCACCCACTGTAGAGCTCAGCAGGAGGAGGAGGATACCACGTCCACTGACCTCCTCGTTCAGTGTTTTGGATACTTTTTCATCTGTTATCTCTTCAGGCTTAGGCCTGGCCTATTGCTAGCCCAGTACTGCTACTTTCCTTAACCCCTGCCCACAGTTTTATAAGTATACAGTGCTGTAGATTGTAAGTTATAAAATTACCTAAAATTGCCTCGCGTGAGTGTGCCGGCTGTTTCCTGCAGAGACTTTGAGTAACGTACCTGCCTTCCTCTCGTTGTCTCTGACCGTTGCATTGTCTGGCCCCACGCCTTTCAGCAGAGGTGAGGTCAAGTCCACTTTCATAAAGAAGCCCTTCTGCTTCACGTGAATCTCTTTTAAAAAGTTCAGCTTATTGCTATAATTTAGATGTACATAAAGATCATATTCATCACAGGGAATTTGTACCTGTCTATGGTGCATTTTAATTCCTCCTTTTCTTCCCAGTCCCCTCCCCTCTTCAGCCTTGCTTCCACTCCCTGTTTACAAAGCTTTCTTTCCATTTTATTTTTCTTAAATCATTTTTTCATTTTTCTCCTGTCCCCTTCCCCCTCCCTAGTTCGTCTCTGTTGAGCAGTTTCTTCCTGTTTCACAATATCCATTGTACATCTTGGTGCTCGTTTACTCTTTCACACACCAGTTTCTCACACCAGGGAGACGATGCAGTAGTGACACGTGTGTCCTATTTATTTCACTTAAGAGTGCAGCCACAAGGTGCATCATTTACCTAGAAGTGTCTCAAGTTTATCCTTCCTTATGGCTGCCCAGCACTCTTGTATAAAAATGCCACTTCTTTTTTTTATCCATTCCTTGGTTGATGGGCATTTGGGTTTATTCCAAGGTTCAGCTTCTATAAATTGTGCTGCTATGAGCATGGGTGCGCATATGTCACTGTGGTGTGATGTTTATATTCTTCTGGGAAGATACACAGAGGGGCAATAGCTGGGTTGGCTGGGATCTCCAATCCTAGTTTTGAGGAATCTCCACACTGATCTCCATAGTGGTTGGAATAGTCTGCACTCCCACAAACAGTAGACAAAGGTTCCTTTTCCCCCACAGCCCCTCCAGAATTTGTTATTGGTTGATTCTTGATGATAGCCATTCTTTCTGGGGTGAGATGGAATCTTAGCCTTGTTTTAATTTGCATCCCTCAAATGACCAGTGATGTGGAACATTTTTTCATATATTTATTTGCCATTTGTATTTCTTCACCTGAGAAGTGTGTGTTAATCTCAGATGCCCATTTTTGGATTAAGTCTTTGAATTTGGAGTGCATGATTTTTTTTTCAGTTCTTTATATGTTCTAGGTATAAGGCCTTTGTCTGAGAGACAGCTGGCTAAAATTTTTCCTACTCTGTTGGTTGTCTTTTCACTCTGTTCATGATTTATTTTGATGTGCAAGAGCTTTTTAATAGGATGAGATCCCAGTTGTTGGTTCCCTTTGATACTTCCTGTGGGGTCGGGTTTTGCTCATGAAATCTTTACCTACACCTGTGTCTTTAAGCGTTCTGCCTATTCTCTTTTCCAGCAGATTTAGATTTTATGTTTTAATACTTAGCTTAGTGCATGGTGATGGACATGGGTCTAGTTTTAGTCTTAGACATGTAGAAAGCCAGTTTTTCCAGCACCATTTATTAAAGAGGCTATCTTCCTTCCACTGAAAGTATTTGGCTCCTTTGTCAAAGATAAGGTGGCTGAGTGTGTTTGCAGTTTTTTCTACATCTTCTAATCTGTTCCACTGATCCTTAGTCTGTCCTTTTGCTAGTATCATGCTGTTTTTATCACAGTAGCTTTGTAGTATAATTTCAAATCAGGGATTCTGATACACCCTGCCTTGCCTTTGTTGCCCAGAACTGTTTTTCCTATTCTAGGTCTCTTCTGGTTCCAAATGAATTTTAGGATTGTTTTCTTTAGTTCTGTGAGGTATGCTAATGGTATTTTGTTTGGAATTACATGAACTCTATATAACAATTTTGAGACTATAGGCAATTTTGACTATGTTGATGTTTTCCTATCCATGAGCAAGGGATATCTTTCCATTTTCTGAGGTCCTTTTCACTCTCCTTTATCAGAGTAGTTTTCAGGGTGTAGATCTTTTACTTTGGTTAGATTGATTCCTAAAGTATTTCATTTTTGGATGCTATTTTAAAGGGTGAGGTATCCCTAATTTCTCATTAAGTTTGTTGTTTGTGTACAGGAATGATACTGATTTTTGAGTGTTGACTTTGTATCCAGCTACACTACCTAATTTGGTTATAAAACCTACAAGTCTTGATGTAGTTTTTGGGGTCTTCTATGTCGAGTATCATGTGATCTGCAAATAATGATAATTTTAACTTCTTCCTTTCCTATCCTTATTCCTTTTATTTCTTTCTCTTGTCTAATTGCTCTGGCTAATGTTTTCAGAACTATATTGAATAGGAGTGGTGAGAGTGGACATCCTTGTCTTGTTCCTGACTTTATAATAAAAGCTTTCAGTTTTTCACTATTTAATGTGATGTTGGCTATTAGTTTGACATAGATGACTTTTATCAGATTGAGAAAAAGACCATCTATTCCAATTTCGGTAGGGTTTTTGTCATAAAGGGGTGTTGGACTTTGTGAAATGCTTTTTCTGTGTCTGTTGAGATGACCTTGTAATTTTTTCTTTGGCTCTATTGATATGATATATTCTGTGTATTGATTTGCATATGTTGAATCACCCCTGCATTCCTTCAACGAATCCTACTTGGTCATAGTGTATAATCTTCTCGATGATTTCCTACATTCTGTTTGCCAGTATCTTATTGTGGATACCCTGATATCTTCTGTCTATGTTTGTTAGGGAGGTTGGCCTGTAGTTTTCTTTTTTCATTGGGTCCTTCTCTGATTTTGCTACTAGGGTAATACTTGCTTCCAAGAATGATTTTAAAAATGTTGCTTCCCTCTCAACTTCATTAAAACTTTTAAGCATTAGTGGCATTAGATTTTCTCTAAATTTCTTCTGGTATTCAACAGTGAATCCATGAGGATGTGGACTTTTCTTTGTTGATAAACTTTAAATTACATTTTCAATTGCACGAACTGATATTGGGTTATTTAGAATTTTTGTATCTTCTGGATATATTTTTTTAAATCTCATGTATCTAAGACTCTGTCCATCTCTTCTGTGTTTTACATCTTCTTAGAGTACTGATTCTCCAAGTAGGTATTGATGATCTTCTGGACTTTCACAGGATCTGTTGTGATTTCACCCTTTTCATGTCTAATTGCATCAATTTGAGTCTTTCCTCTTTTTGATAAGGTTGGCTAAGGATTTATCAATTTTATTTAACCTTTCAAAGAACCAACTCTTCAATTCATTGATTCTTTGTATTTTTTTTAATCTTAACTGCATTAATTTTTGCTCTTATCTTTATAATTTTCTATATCTTACAAGCTTTGGGTTGATTTGTTCTTCTTTTTGGAGAAGTTTGAGGTTCAACATTAAGTTGTTTATTTGAGCTTGTTCTGTTTTCTTGATGTGAGAATTCATCACCATAAATTTCCCTCATATGACTACTTTCATTGCATGCCATAGGTTCTGGTATTTTGTGTTGGCATTATCATTTAATTATAGATATTCTTTAATTTCCTCTGTGACCCATTGGTTGTTCAGGAGACTGTTATTTAATTTCCATGTGTTTATGTAGTTTCCTTATTTACTTTTGCCATTGATTTCCATTTTCACTGCACTATGATCAGATAATATGCATGGAATAATTTTAATTCCTCTGCATTTAATTAAGGATATTCTATGAGCTAGTGTGTGGTCTATTTTGGAGAATGTCCCATGTGCAGATGAGAAGAATGTATATTCTGATGTGGGATGGATCACTCCATAGACATCTACCAACTCCATTTTTTCACAGGTTTGGTTTAGTTTAGTTAAGTTTTTTAAATTTTTGTATAGTTGATCTATCTGTTTGTGTCAGTAGGGTATTAAGAGCCCCCATTACAAGTCTGTTAGTGCCTATTTGATTTTTCATGTCCATTAATATTTGTTTTATATAGTTGGGTGTGCTGATATCTGGTACATATATATTTATGATTGTTATCTCTTTTTCTTGGAGTTTTCCCTCAACAAATATGTAGTGACCCTTGTTTCTTTTGAATAGTCTTGGCTTGAAGTTGGCATTGTCTGAAAATAGAATAGCTACCCCTTCTTTTTTCTGAGTTCCTGTTGATGGAGTATTGTTTTCCATCCTTTGACTTTCACTCTATGATTTTTTTTTAATTAAATGTGTTTGTTGTATGCGGCATATTGTTGGATCTTGCTTCTTGATACATTCTGCAGTCTGTTTCTTTTGAGTGGTGAATTGAGACCATTTACATTGATGGCTATAACTGATATATATTGGTTTATCCTTCTCATATTATTTTTCTGTAGTTGGTTCCCTGTCCTTTTCCTCTGTTTAATTGCTTGTCCTGCCTGGTGGCTTTTTTCCCTTGGTGTTCTTGTAATTGTGGTCTTCATTTTATCTTTCTAAAATATTCTTCAGAGAATTTTGTAGGACTGGTTTGGCAGTCATGAATTTCTTCAGTTGTTCTTTGCCATATTCTTTGTTATTTCTCCATTGATTTTGAAAGATAGTTTTGTAGGGTGCATCAACCTGGGTTGGAGGTTGTTTTCTTTTAGGGCTTGGACTACCTCACCCCAAGCTCTCCTTAATTTGAGGGTTTGGGTTGAGAATTCTGCTGTGATTCTGATGGGCTTTCCTTTATGGGTTATCAGGAAATGTCTATTCCTCAGGGATGTCTTTTAGGTGTAGGTGGTTCTTGGTCTTTGCGTATATTCCAAGAACCTACCTTCCCAATTTATTAAGGATGAGAAGTTGTTCTTGGGCTCAGCACCACATCCTTTGGTACTGAACTACCATTATGGTTATGACCCCAGATAACCACAGTGTTGTCCTACAAGGGAGAAAAATTGGTGATAACAGGTATAACATTCTGGCTAAAGTGGTACAGTTAGTAATAACAATAGTAACAAGCATAGCCTAGCTACTGACAAACTGTTATAGTTATTGACCTAATACCTTTAACCTTAAGAGCAAGTTCTACAGTAATATGACAGAATCCAATATATACCAGGAATGTGTATGCAATGCTTTTCCCCTTAGTAGAGTGATTTTACCTGGGGGGGGGGATTTAAGAGGGATAGGGAACAAGACAGAGATGAGTGAGGACAGATATAGTAGAGACAAGGCTGGGGGGCAAAAGACGAGCACCCAAGTCTTGGGAAACTGGAGAACACAGCAGAGAAAGAATGCCAGAGAAAGCAAAAGGATATTGTGAAGTGAACTAGAAAGAGAAGAGACAATGTTCACTCACATGAGACTATAAAATCAGGAGAGATAGCTGCGGAAAGAGAGAGAAGATGAATAAAAGAAAACAAAAAGAAAGATAAAAAGCCTAAATAGTGGAAAAAGAAAAAACTCACCAGACAGAAAAAAGAAAAACCAATCAAACAAAGAAAAAGAAAAAGATCCCTCTGGTGTCCACAGTTCTGGGGTCGTGTCCCAGTCAGACCCCAGTGATATGCTGTGTAATCGCATCAGGTTTGCAGTAGGATTTGTGCTTCGCATGGGGCTTATCGTGGCCTCTGCACTTGGGGGCTGGGACTGGTCTTAAGGCGACAGCCTTGTGGATATCCACTCCTTACCACGACTGTCTCCCCAGTGCTCTCCCCGTTGCTGCGGCACCCTCGGGTGGGGAAAGCCTGGGGCTGCTCCCCGACCCGTGTACAGTTGGCTCATTCTGGACCTTGCACAGCTTCCTCTGTGGCACCACTGACTCCTCTGACACACTGGCCCTTGGGCAGAAAGAGTGCCCTTGCCCTGCCACAGGCCAAGGCTGCTTGCCTGCTTATGCCGCTGGGCTGAAGTTGCTCTGCTGGTCTCAGATCAAGGGGGACTCTTCCAGTCCTCTGTATTTGGGGCTAAGACTCGCTTTGGGGCCCCTGGAGTGGAGTCTAGGTGGTCCCAGCTGCTGCCTCTCAGCAGAATTCCCCCTAGCCTGCCTCCACCTGCCGGCAGTCTGCCGGGACTGGGTGGCTCTTCCCTCATTCCTCTCCGGGATGTTGGTAGTAAGGTGATCCAGGGCCGTTCTGCTGCTGGGTTCACTCCAAGCTTTTCAAAATAAAACGGTGGCCCCACCCACCCACTTCTGCTCTGTGTGCCAGAGCACAGCACTGGTTTACCTCACTCGCCAACCGCTGGCTCGCATTCTCACGCTGCTTCCGACTTTCCCGCGGCACTGGTGCCTGCCTGCATGCATGCACTGGGCCACTGGTCCCTGCTGGGCATGAATCTCTTCTTGGGGAAGCCTAGCTCTTACATGCTGCTGCTCTCATCCGCACCCCAGAATGTTCTCTTGCAAGCTGACTGAAATGCGGTAAGACCGGTGCTGCTCATGCCCAGAGCTGACGACTCCTGAGTGGGTACAAAGGAGAGCCAGAGAGTAGAGCTTGGCAGCCTGCCTTCGGCAGAGAGGTGGCCGTTGTCAGACTTCCACGGAGTATTTCCAGACCCTGGTAAGGAAGTTGTAGAGTTGTGAGGTGGGAAATAGTCTTACCTTCATTTCACAAATACAGTTAGTAACATAAAGAGAAATTAGGTAGATGGTCTGGAAGACACTATTGTACGTGCAGAGCCAAGATTTGAACCTAGACAGTCTCACTCTAGGATCCACGCTCTTAGCACAATTCCAGGGTACTTTTCACTGTGCTTATACACACTGAAGTGATCAGTCATCACTAAAAATATATTTTTCCCTTAAAATCTGAAATTCTAGAATCTCTTGAAAAAAAATGAAAATGTTGTTATTGGCAACCATATATCATTGCAACAGTGGGCCGGAGATAAGCAGCAGCTGCCCAGTCGTGGGGTAGGGGGTATCCTCTGCACTTGCGAGGGGCTCCACCCAGCCTATACTTGCCTTCTGGAAGCACCAAGTCTGTTCCTGCAGTGTGAGAGGGGTTTGTGTGTGTGGTCTTCTGGAGGCTACTCCTTAGGCATTTCCGACATGAACTCGAGTCTGTGACTTCAACTTGCCTCAACACAAAGTATGTTGTGCTACATAAAAACCGATGGATTTGAAGAAAAAGGCTTTTTTAAGGAAGGTAATTTATGTAACTCAAGACATGGAAAGCATCCTTGTTCTTGGATTGTGTTTTTTTAATTTTAAGTAGAATAGTAAAAAAAAGAACAGCAGCAAACTAACAACATCAGAGACAAAAACAAAACAAAGCAAAAACATTAAAAATGATACAGGGTTTCAAAACAAAATGATAGGGATTAACAGTGGTTGTTATATTACATATTGTTATCTTCAACCAAGTTGCTCAGAAAACCAGATATAAGAATGCAAGATTCATTAAACCATTAAAGAGAATTAAAAAATAATAATTAAGAAAACATTAGAGAGGATAGAGTTTCACTAGACAAGATGGTAGGAATTCACCAATGGTTGTTACATTCGCATATTGTTGTCTTTAAATCAGTTGCTCAGATTCCCTGATATAAGCATGCAAAATTGGTCAAAATATTTAAAAAATTTAAGGATTAACTGTTCCTTTAATTAAACCACCAGACATCAGCAGTACAGTTATCCCAGTTATCATATATATATATATATATAGTCTTCCTCTCTTTTTCTTCTTTCCCTCATCTCAGTTGTTCCTTCCTTTGAGCAATTTCTCTCCCTTTCATAGTATCTGTTTGGATTGTGTTCGATCCCTTAAAGAAGTCTGCTTCAAAAGCCAGTTGTGAGATCTCATAGCACCCCTGCAGCCTCACTGCTGTTCGCAGTGCTGCGTCCTCTTCTTACTGAAGGAGTCTGTCTACTGCCCTTCGGTCCCGTGGTGTGAAGGTGTGGGAGAGAACAGCACCTACCTGAGAGGCTGTGGGAGAGGCCAGGGCCTACTTTGGGGGCAGAAAGGATGCAAAGGGAAGTTTCAAGGAAGTTAGAATATAGAAGCTTTTTCTGTGGTGAGCAAGAGTCCTAGACGGCACAGAGATTTAGAAGTTGGACTGAGGAAATGGAGGCAGAGCAGGGACATGCACTGTCCAACTGAGAACATGAGTGACCAAGACGCTGGGGTGAGCGTACAGAAGTACAGAGGGCCGTGGGACATGTGGGGATAGGCAGCTCCCAAGCAGACTGTGAGAAGAGAACTTGGATGCAGGACGCAGGAACTGGTCAGGAAGGGTTCTGCCAGGAGCACACAGAGCTCTGGGTCTCTCTACTTCTTTTCTCTGGAGTGTGGGGTAGAGTGCCTTGCACGCAGTAGTGAGTATCCAAAGGCTTATGCTACCATTCTGACTGCGAAGTGCACAGGACACCCCAGTGACGAGTGATGCCTTTTGTGAATGCACATGCGGTAGAATCTGGATATTTGTGTAAGGCACAACTACAAAGCTTGCTTCAGTCATGTTAAGAGCATTTCAGTCTTATTTTTTAATGTGATATTCTTTTTGACTGCAGGTTTCATTGTTCCTTATTATAGTTCAACCCCTCTTTATGGAACTGAAGGACTTTAGTAAACAGATGTAGTTCATAAAATGAGCCTTCCCCCTAAGCCAGGGGCCAGTTTGTTTGTAATGGGTAAGCTTCCCACCTGCTGGTGAGGGGCCATGGAAGCCTGCTGTCCTTTAGTTTCATGTATGAAGAGAGAGACCCTGAGCACCTCTCCTCCTGCAAGACTCTCACTGACTGGGGAATAGTTGGCCAAGACTTGAAGCTCAGTCCTTGCAGGGCAGGGTCAGATGCCTGACCTCCGGTAGGCAAGCCAGGGGCTTTCCCACCAACAGAGACCCGTAATGGTGGGTGACTGATGTTTATTTCCTTTAGAATGGCATGGAAAAGTACAGAATTTGCGAATCTCTTCAGCATCTGTTGTCTCGGCCTCCATAGACGTGGAGAGTGGAGTTGTGACTACATGGGAGAAATGTTCTTCTCTCCATAGAGTTGTGAGCTCTCTGGGGGTGCAAAAGAGAGATACTTGACCCCTAAAACTATGCCCCCACCATGGTAGTTTCCCTGACTCTGCACCCTCTGTGTGCTGGGAGTGCACAGCCTGTCCTGCGCGGAGTCACCCTGGAAAGTGCCCAGGGCTCTGTGACAGGCCACACACCCTCTCCTTTGGCCCATCTGTCCCAGCCACACTTGTGTGTGATCAATACTTTCAATTTCTAGCTCAGCCATTGACTATATGTGTGACCTGGAGCACATTACTTACCCTCTGTGACAGTTCTTTCTTGTTCAGAAGGAATCACAGCGGTACCCATCTTGTAAGTTTACCGTAGTAATTAAATGAAGTAAACACTGTCTGATACACGGTATCTAAATGTTACTTCTGGGATATATTCCGATGCCAGTGATGGTGGGTGGATGTCTGGCAGTCCAGCAGGCTGTCTTTTTGCCAGATAATTACCTTCGTGTTTCTCTGGCCAGCAGACACTGGTCACTGACGTCAGCCTGACTGGGCCTCCACGTGGCACTTGCTTATACCTCCTTTCAGGCTCACCCGTCCTCTGGTTCGCATGGCTAAGACACCCACTGAGTTGCACAGCTCAAGACAAGAGCTGCTCGGAACAGACCCAGAGGTCTCCCTGCCTGACCGCATGGTGTGTGTATGCTGTTATTCAGTTTCCTCCTGTGGCCAAGGAATGGACACCTAAGTACTGCTTCTTTTTATAGATGGCTCTGACTAGCATATTTGCTGATTAAAAGGGAGGCTTCACAAAGCATTCATTTTGAAGAGCATAGTAATACTTAAGAACCACGACTATTTCAGACATTTATCACAAACTCTTTATTTCCTGAAAGAAGGGGGCATGCCTTTTTTACTTCCTCCTAATGAGAACTCCTCAGGGGCTTGAAAACACTGACATTGTGCCTTTCTCCTGCCTCACTGCTCAGGGGCTCCATCTAAGGGATCTGACCAGTACTGTCATTGAAGTTGTGATGAAACTTTAAAGATAATTCTTTTCTACTGTCATCTAAGAATTATAGCACACTGCCCAACTGATCAAATCTGTGTCACAATTCCTAATCATATTTCAAATCCTATCACTGTGTAGTTCCTTTGTCTTCCAAGAACTATTCCTGGAGCCCATCCCATTAAGTCAAGTACTTCCTCCTTCATGCACTTTCTATCCTTGGATATATCTTTATTGTTGTCCTCATCACATTGCCACCACATTGAATGACTTTAATAGTGCTTACTGAGTGTCAGACACAGTGCTGATTCCAAAGACATAACTGTGAATAGACTCCAGGGCGGAGCTGTCTTCCGTGATGATGGGAACGTTCTACATCTGTGCTATCCAGCGTGGTAGCCATATCTGCCTGTGTCTGATAAACAACTGAAATGTCGCTAGTTCACCTGCAGAGTGAAATGTGTGTTTGTATTTATATTTGCACGGAAGTACCTACCCCTGACTAATGACTACTCCACTGAACAGCACAGCTGTGGAAAACATAGGCCACACAAGGCCAGAGACTGTTCATAATGTCTTCCAAGTACTAGCAACAGTGCTGAAGGAAGGAGAGGGGAGGAAGAGCTGAGACGAGGAGTGTGCCCGTGCTGGGATTAAGACACAGTAGGATTAAGACAGCAAGTAGACTTGCTCGTGTATTTGTTTGCAGATCTTTAAATCCCAGTGGGCAGAAATGGTCTTCTCTCTGTCTGCACCTTTAGACAAATCTAAAGTCACGTCAAGGCCCATAGGAGGCATTCAAGAACTGTTGGGTTGATCAGAGGCTGAACAAATGCAAGATTGGCATGGTGACAGGTGGTTAACAGGCAGAAAAGTGACACTGCCAGTGTCTGTGTCAGATCAGCAGCACGGGTGCTGCTCAGGTGGGCATTCCCTCGGGCCTTCCGTTCACCAGGCACGCCCGCCGTCCCTTGCACGTCCGCACCTCTAGCCCCCTGCTTGACTTGCAAATCCAGCCACTTATGGCTGAAACCCATTTTGGAGAGAAAATGCAAAAGTCATAATTCTTTTTTAAGCTACCCTTCACTATGAGGGTCCAGAAAAAAAAAAAAAAAGTTTTCTCACGGTCAGACACAAAATCATGTAGAATGTCTTTGCCTGATTTGTTTTTAAAACAAGGTAGAAGCAAAAACAAAAATAATACTGCTGCTGATATGGAGACTTTCACAGCTGCTTCCGACTGCTGTCATCTTCCCTTTCCTCCTATTTTAGTCATACCTGGGCCAGAGGAATGGAGCTATCGTGCAGGGATGGGAGTGGTGAGGTGGAATAGGGTACATTAATTCATCCTGGATTAACTTTGGAACTATAGTAGTTCACACTGGTGTCAGGCTAGTTTTCTGCTGTCCTAACTCTGAAGTAAAAGAGTCAAAGCAGAGGACAGTTTGAACACGACGGGAACACACAGGGAATTGGGACAGTAATTACAGGCAGTCCCGGACGGTTCATTAAAGCAGGTCCCCAAGGAGATTACTCACCATACTCCCAAAGGGTCATTGTATGTTCTTAAAAGTAATAATCATTCAAGTCTTCAAAAAGCAACTTTGCATTCACTATTGCTGATTCAATCTGCCCTCAAATTTCAAACCAAAATTGTGGGACATGCATATTTGCTTGAATTTACAGAAAATAGGTAGAAGTTTTTTCCCTCAGATAAAGGTTTATCCTTATGCACTTTTCTCTCCACCTTATAATTCTGAGTCACCACACCCAGAACATGCATGGAAGCCCCAGTTCCTTATCTGCTATCCATACAGTAAGTGTATCACACCACACATGCTTCTAGGTCTTTTGTTGCTAAAGGCCTGTTTCCCAAGGATGTGAAGGGACCACTTTTTTCTGTGGGTCTGAACTCTGGGGTTGGCCTTTTTGGTACTTTATCGTCCCTAAGGCCTGTTAGAAAATGCAAAGCCACCTCAGAGAGCCTTTCTCTGAACGGTAGAACAGCCTTTGCCGACTTTATCCACAGCGGACTGCCCCTGCCCAAGTTCTACTCCCAAGTGAACCCACCAAACAGGAGGCGCCTCTTCTGCACCTGGTCCTGGGGAGGAGGAGAGAACACACTGCCGAAGGCTTTTTGCCCTTTCATTCCTGCCACAAAACGTTCCAGGGCCCCTACCCAGGCCCACCTGTGTTTTCCCAGATTCCTTACGGCTGGCTCCAAGAGTCTCCCTTTTAGGGGATGGAGGGGAGGAGGGGAGCCTAGAGCTCCCGTCAGAAGCTACATATGGAGCCAGCAATAAGAATTCCCTATGCACAGGTAGGGCCCCAGAAACAGGTTCTGAAGATTCCCAGTGTGCGCAGAGAGGGACCCTGGAAGACGGTCAAGGTGCCTGTGCCCAATAGTCAGTGGCCTGCCTGGAGTCGTGCATGCTCCTGAGGCAAGTCAGTTAAACATTTGAAATTTGCCTGCTGCTGCTGCTGCTCTGGAAATCATGGGTCTGTAATGCCATCAAGCCCTCTTTCTGGGTTTAGGAAGAAAGGCTTGTTCACGCTCCCTCTGAGCGTGTTTCCAGCCCAAGCGCTGGAATGCAGCCTTATCGTCTTCTCTGGCAGATCCTGTCCTGGCTGGACCTTGCTCCTTCCTCACATGAGACGTTTCTGGACTGGGAGGAGCAGTAGATACAGACAGCCTAATTTGTTCCTGGCAAGAACTGCAGCCTGCTTTGCGGCGGGGGTCAGGAGAATCATAAATAACTTGCAGAGTTCTTGTTTCTGAGATGAGATGAGCCAAATTAGGCTTAATTTCATTTTGTTCTCGCTCTTCTTACCCCAGCCTCCATAAACCCTCATAGCTGCTCGTCCCGAAGCCAGCATCTTCCTCTGTGTCCCTTGGAGGGGAGGGAGGGGACGCCCTCTGCAAGTGAACGCGAAACACATGGAGCTGGTATGCGAAGATGCTGTGGTGCAGAAACGGGACATCTTGGAAGCTGAAATATAAAACAGAGCTTCTGCCAGGGAAAATAACTTCAGCGTGTTTCCAATAAGCACCACACAGCAAACGGGGATGGAGGCTCCAGTGCCGCTCAGGGGAGTCGGCTCCCGCGGGAGAGCTTTTGTCAAGACTGTTATCATCTGCACATCAGATCTCCAAGAACTTTTTGCTCCAGCACTGGGAGACAGCAGGTCTTCCAGGCTAGCGAAGCTTGGAATGTCACCATGACCTTTGGTCCCTCTGTCTCTTTCCACTTTAGAATGTTGAATAATGAGTCCGGTCCCTGTGTGACTTGGGGGGTGCGTGTGTGAGCAGCGCTCGCACCGTCAAGGTGAACTTTTGTTCGGCCTCATTCCTTCTCAGCTACACACCAGGGAAGAAAGTGACTAAAAGGCAGTACCAAGGTTTTCGTCGCTTGCTGTAATGTCACTGTGGCTAGATCTGGCTTTGATGGGGACCCAGCTCAGACCCTCGGGGCTCTCAGCAAGACCGGTCTTCCCTTCTGCTCCACCGAGGCCTCACGTGTCACTGTAGAGCAAGCGCGCGTGGGCCACCCCTGTGCTCAGAGGAAACGCCAGTGACTGCCCACGAGACTGCAGAGTCTGCCGGGACCGCATGCCCTCATGCCCGGACTTTCTCATCTCTCCCCCTTGCTTTCCTCTGCGGCACGCTCTCCTTGCCCCTTTCCTGGGAGCGGGGGTTGAGAGGTGTGAGTTCTCAGAATAAGCCGGGCCTCAGTAGCACTTTCAACCGAAGTGTTTTGGAGGAGGTGAGAAAGGAGGCTGAAGGGCTTTGGACCCTCCATGAGCTGTAGTTCCCTTTCTGTACTGCAAGGACCAGGCATGACGCGAAGTGCAGATTAGTCAGAAATGACTCAGGTCTTCCTCCTACGAGACCAAATCTAGAGGATACAATAGATCCACTCATTCTATAGCGTCATTTTCTTCCTATCGTAGTAATCATTTATAATTAAATTAACTTCTCTAGCAATAAATGTAGTATTAACGCATTTGATATTTGTAAAGCTTCAGTTTTGATGATAACAAATATACTTTAAGATACTAAGTAGATGCAGTACTCTCATTCTTAACTGTTGTTAATGAGCGAGCCTCTTGGTACTGTAAGCAGCGAGAGCCGGGACTGTGTCAGTCTTCACTGCTCTGCACCTCGCAGGGGCAAGGCCTTGGTGGTCAACAGTGTGACGCACATGCAGAGCAGTACGGAAGAAGAACTGCAGTTCTGAAGTCCGAATGCAGGCTGCCCCGCCGCCTGAGGTGCCAGGGGAGCGCGTGCACGTTTGAGTCGTGGTGCGTTCATCTGTAAAAAGCGATCCGGGTGTCCAGTGTGTCGGAGATCCCCGGACTCCTCACTGAGCGTGGGTCTTGCCATCCACTCTGTTTTTGACCAAGGAGAACTCACGTTAGAAAGTTCACTTGCCTGAGGTACTAGCGGAGCCAGCAGTAAAGTCTCGCACTGATTCCCCTATTTTTCCCATGTCCTTGCTGACAGTGTCCGGGTGGTCAGAGCCAGTATAAGATGCTAGAGAAATTTCAGGACTCTGCCAAAGAAATAAAGGAGGAAGGCAACGGGAAGAAGAATAAAGAATCTTCCAGGTTTAGTCACAGTCCTTGCAAAATTCGTCCAGAATATTTGAGGTCACTTGGGCACCCCCTTGTGTAAGCATAGCCCTGGGGGTATCTTTTCATCTCTCCTCCCACCATTCGAAGGGTGCTGGCCTGAGAGGGCCCTATGAGTGGCCTTCAGCATTGTCGGCTCCAGCCGCAGTTGTCCAGAGCGAGAGCAGCCTTAGGAGAATGGGTGTGGGGGGCCAGGCGAGGTGTGTGTGTGCCTGCTCCCTCAGCATGGCGCCCTCAGCGAATGCCTGCAGTTCATGACCATTCTCACACACACACACACACACACACACACACACACACACCTTTTTGACTTCTCCAATTATTCCTCATCCTGCTATCTCCACCCTTTTTTCCCCGAGGGTAATTGCCAAGTACAAAGCAATCTATGAATAATTTTCATGTCAAAAGAAAAGTTCCTACCCTTGAGAGTTACAGTGAGTTCAGTTAATTATTTGTCCACATTTATCATCTCAGTCTGGAAACCTGAGGTGGAAATCCAGCAAAATTGCTGACTTTCCCCGGAGTCTGTCAAGTGGTGTTTTGCTTTCACCAGACAGGCCATGTGTGCCAGCCTCTCGCCACTGTCTATTTTTTCAGTCTTCTTGAAGCATTCATTTTGAGGAGAGAAACTACACATGTAGAAAATTACACGGAGCCTGCAAACGCACTGGAGACCGCAACATAGTGCAGCTTTAGAGATGCATCCTAGGAGCTGCCGGAGGTATTTGGATGATTTATTTGCAGCACATAAATAAAATATCCAATTAAAGAAAATACTTTAACAAAAACATACACATACTTTTTAAGGCTGCCTGGGGAAATGCATCCACTCTATAGGAGTGTCCTCTTTTTAGGTTCATGCTTCATGTCATTCTAAAGGATTTGGGATAGCTTTGGGACAAATACTGGCAGATAGAGCAATTTCAGCTCAACATTTTAATGGCAGAATGGCGCCCTGTCTGCACAGGTCTCTCGTCCTGCCGCAGCTCCAGCTCCACCCCAGGCTCCAGAGCAATTGTTCTTACAGTTAAAGGCGCTTCCCTCCCTCCCTCGGCAGTGGGCGGGAGTGATTTCAGACATCTTGAGCTTGTGGTGCTCTAGTAGCGGGAGTTCTGTCTCTGGGTACCACTTGCTGCCCGAGGCTGGGCGCATCCTCCAAACCTGTGTAACGTCCCTGACCCTCCAGGCTCAGGAAGCATCCAGTCTTTCCTCCGTAGTCTCGTGGTAGGTGTTGTCTTCTTGAACCCCAGTCCCTCCTCTGAGGTGGAAAGACTTTGAAGTCAGCAGGTCCCAGGAATGAATATGCAGCCTGCTTTTTACTGTCCTTAAAACTTCTACAACTTGCTTAGCTTCAGTTTCTTTGTCTTCAAATAGAAGGAATAATCATAGTATCAGTCCCAGAGGCTTTGGTGAGGATGGAATGAGGCAGGGCCTACAGAGCACTCCAGACAGGGCCTGACTTAAAGATTTAGTGCCAGGTCATCTTTCGTATTAAACTTCCCTGTCCCCAAGCGTACTAGACACCAACCAGCGAACTCCGGAGCCTCCCTGTGCCGCCTGTGAGCAAGCTTTCCTGCAGCCGGAGCTATTGAGCCCCAGTCTGGCCCCTAGGACACTCTCTGGCCCCTTTCTGGGACCCCGCCGCCCTTTGTATCCGCCTCGCTGATTCTGCACACGGTTCACCTGCAGCTGATCAGGTGGATCAGCTCAGGCTTGCCCGCTCTCTGCAACAAAGCCCGGGCTCTGAAGGAAGTGAGGATGGACTGATGCTACACCAGTGGGTACTTCCTTTCAAATCACTGTTTCTTTCTAACAGTCCCTGAGATGTTTCACACCTCATCGTCTTTATATTTGTTATTTATTCTCAAACACCTTTGGCTGTAAGGGTGAGTAAGATAGGCATAGTACCTACTCCTCAGTTTGTGATCTAGTCGCGGGATACTGCACAGGACGATAGCTTATCCAGTGATGGTGAGCCTGATAGAGCTCTCAGTGATTCAAACAGCCCAGCCTGGCACCACCGCTGGCCTAAACATCTGTCATTGTCATTTGTTTCAAAATGCCCCGCCTTAACTGTATAATGTGCCAGGCCCTTGCCCTTGAGCAAGTTACTTAACCCACTTGTGCCTCCTCTTCTGCGTGTGAGAGCTTAGTTCTCGGCCTTGCCTGAACTTCTTAAGGCAGTACAGAACCTGTGCAAGCAATCTGATAATTCCCTGACTAGGAAGAGAACAACAGTGAAAGGCTTGTACCTGGGTAACTAGTTGCTATTCAGTGTAACAGCAAAACGAGGCTAGTGAAACCAACTGTGCGTGTGGGAACTGATCTCATTCAGGGCCTCACATGTTTCTGCAGCAGGTCTGGCTCTTTAGAAATGTGTTTGCGTCAACCTTAAACCGTGAGAGGACAGCTTTCTTGTTATGGGTGGCCAGTTCATCCTCCAGGAGCCACTGAATCGTTTAAGATGTCTTTTCTTTGTGACCCCTGCTTCAGCACTCCTTCTAAGAGGATAATAAATGAGCATGTTAAATTTGCCTGCTACAATTAACTACTGCCCATGCGCTGCCACAGGAGATGAATGTGTGGATAACCGATAGACCGCCTCGAGCCTATTCATACACCCAGCAGTAATGAGGAAAGCACAGGGGACGTGAGGGGTGAGGAGGAGGGAGGGGAGGTGGAAGAGACGCTAGAATGTGAGAAATGGAAGAAGACTCAGAGGGAAGCGAGCGAGGCTGAAGTGTCGAGCAGAGAGGGTGGGAGAGGGCACCGGGAGGGCAGAGGTGCACACAGAGAGAAACGGTCACCTGACAGAAGAGGCAGAACTTTGAGAAAACAGAACTCATTAAACGGACTGAGAAGAAAATTAGAGTTTTTAAAAAATGAAAACAAATTAGGATAAATAGGATTCAATACCAAAATTAAAAACATGTAAGTTTGCATCTAAAAAGGAGCAAAGAGTTTGTCGGATAAAAATTACGGAGGCCCTCGAAGGTACTTTTATAGGCATTGCATGGCATTTTCACCATTTTTTGCATTGTATTTGAAACAAATACATTTTACTACAGAAACTTGTAAGTTGAAGTCCTAGCACGTCTCAGTGCTGAAATGCCGTCCAGTGGCACCTCAGTTCACAAGGGCTTTTGTTTGTGAACAATCTGGTTTGCAAACAGAAGGGTTTGGCAAAATTTTGTTTTTCTTTGTAAATTCTGCACTAGGTCACCAACGCGATGGCTTCCATCTTTCCTGCATGAACACAAACATGGCCATCTTTTCCAGAATCATGGAATAAATTAAGTTCATGAACCGAGGCACCACCGTACTATGACATATCATGTTGTATTATATCTATATACTGGAAATTACAGTATCGATAAAGACAAAACTGAAGTTACACTGTTAATAAGACTCCTTACATCACCTCTCCTCAGTGTGCTTTATCAATAGTCACATGCTGGTCTTATAGTATCCTCCTGAGATCAATAGATGAGTATTGATTTCACCAAAAATACATGAAATGGTTAACCAAATAACCCGTGTGTCATTTATATAACTAGGAATGTCACCCACCTTAACTGTTCCATCCAAAAATGACGGCCCACTCTGTTCTTTTAGGCTTACACGCAATCAGCTCAGAGACTCTGCTTCCTGATTTGTTAATTCTGTCAGCTGGAGCAACTGACTTGCCCTCTGCGGTTCCATTCTCAGTAAAGTGGGGATACTGCTACTTTTCCTCCAGGATTATCATAACCATTACAGATAAAATAGATAAAATTAAAAAAACACTGGAAATGATGCAGAGCTTCACCATACAAGATGGTGAGAGTTCAACAGTGGTTCTCACATTGCATCTTGTTGTTTTCAGATCCGTCATTCTGATTACCAAATTCAAGCATTCAAAATTGGTCAAGAAAAAAGAAAAGTTTAAGCATTGACTGTTCCCTTCAATAAACCACAGACATCAGCAATATACCCAACCCAGCTATCCTTGTATATACACATAAATTTTGTTTTTCACTTAAAAATTTTATTACTTGTTGCTGTCTTTGATTGTTTGATCAATCAAAGACATTCTTATGTCTGGTGGACTGAGCAACTTGGTTGAAGATAACAGTATGTAATGTAGCAACCATTGTTAATGCCTATCATTTTGTTTTGAAGTCTTGTATCATTTTTGTTGTTTTTGTGTTCTGATTTTGTCTTCATTGCTGTTTTGTTAGTTTTTTTAATTTTTAAAATAAAATTTTAAAAATAAAAAGGATTAAAATACAATATATATATTGTATGTCTATATTATATATATTTTGTATATATACATACATATATAAAATAAAGGTGCTTCTTAAATTACAGTGAGGTTATATCCTGATAAACCTCATAAATTGAAAATATCATTAGGTTGGAAAATGTAAAATTAAATCAAGGAAAATAATCAAATGAGAAAGCATTCTGGAGTGGATTTGTGTAATAAAGTGGAAATGTATTCTTTGTTGCCTCTGAGTCAGTATACCTGAATGTGAGTACACAAATGAGGAACGTTCAGCCACAGACTTCATGAAATTCTGTTAAAAATGGAGCTCTGGTGACCCTCAGAGGTTCTCTTGCAGTATATACCTGGAGGTTAAATTACAAATTAGAGGGAAGCTGGACTATAAAAAAAAACAAAAACTGTCACTGAGCTTCAGTATTCAAAAAAGCCTGAGAAGAGCAGCAGTCTTTCTTCCCTGACTCGATCATACGAACTCGGCGTGTCACTGGCTGTCCTCCATCCTTCGCTGTATATAAGATGGAAGTCACACACGGACTAGCTCAGTCATAGCTGCGACTAACACAAAGGCTTAGGCAGGAGCTTGTCACCCACAGAGCAGATCTCTGGTGACCATTATCATTGCCCTTCCTCTTGTTCAAGGCCTTCTAAAGAGGAGGCTCCCCGTATGGTCACCGAGGCACCACCCACCCGCTGAGATTTCTTTAGCTTGTTGAGTACAGAAGAGGCAAAGTGTATCTCTTCAGTATTAACAGCCTTGAGCTTCGAATGGCAGCAGCTATCAGCTCATAGTGTTCTGTTGGGGTTTTTTGTTTGTTTGTTTGTTTTCTAGTACCGGGAATCGAACCCAGGACCTCAAGCTTGCCAGGCAGGCGCTGTGTCACTGAGCTACATCCCCAGCCCCTTGAGCGCATAGTGTTAGCATTCCCGCCTTGCCCCTTGGAGCCAGCAGCGGTGGTGGCCCCCAGCACTTCTCTGTTGTTTTCCGCCATTCTCTGGTGGCTAGCCGCCTTACTCCACAGTCCCAGTTGCTAGCTACGTGCACTGCCGGTGGCCTTGGACATTACTGGCTCTCAGTGCACCACCTCAGTATGCTCTGCTCGAGATAGAAATACTGACTGGGTAATAAAATACGGCATCTGAACGAGGCTTTATTAATACGTAGGCTGCAGCGTGAGGGGGCCAGTGCACAGTCTGACTCACCACGGGTGAGGAGAGTCGCTTATGCAGAAGGCGAGATTGGACTCATGCTGTGCAGTGGCAGACTGGGCCTAGTCGGCTCCTGGCACACCTGAGGGAGGAATATTTGAGCAAGTCCACAACTTTGTGTCCATGCTTAGGAAATACGAGCAGTCTCGATCTGGTAATTTCTATGTCTGACCCATCTGAGAGTCAAGGACTTTTGCGTCGGCCAGCTCTGGCCTGCTATAGCTGAAGAGCAGGTGTGGCTGCGTCTCTCTTCCGCGCATAAGGGCTCTCCGCTTAATTCTGCATGAAGTCAGCTCAGAACACTGCAGCGGTTGTGTTCCGAAAGGCAGGAGGGAAGGGCTGGGGCCTTCTTGCTGCCTCAGATAGTAATGAACGGGCACTGTGCTCTCTGGCCTTGGCGGCATTATCCTGTCTGGTCTTGGCAGATGTTTTGACCTGGCCCCTCTGTTTGTACCTGGGGAGGATCTTCTGAGGCACCACGTAGCTTGTGATCCCTCCCCTGCAGTTCCCTTTGTGGAGAAATGCCATTCCAGCTATTCCTGTCGGTCACTTGGATGGGGAGACATTGCTCTGGTTTTTTTGTTGTTTTACCGTTGTGGATGATGGGTGGTTGTGTATGCTGTTGCCTTCTCATGGAAGCAATATAAAAAAGCACAAAAGATGATTCAAGTAAAGAAAGAGGCAGAAAGTAAATCTCAGCTGAAGTGCTATGGCTTGGAGTTAGTTTGGTGCAGAATTTATCAGTTATTCTGATTGGCAAGAGTCTGGTAATAATGGCAGGTTACCAACCCTTAATTTTCTCCCTTGCTGCATGAGATGGCTCACCTTCCTGTGAACTGTGTTTATAGAGCAGCTGCATAGGAACCTGTCCTCTGGAAATTCAAGAAAAGGGGAGGAAAAGGAAAGCAGGAGCTAGAAAAGCATTTGTCTTGGTTACGTTTCTCTCGTTGCTGGGACAAAATACCTGACACCCAAAATTAGGGAAGGAAAAGTTTATTTCGCTTACAGTTTGTGGAGGTTTTAGTCCATACTTGGCAGGTTACAAGGCAGAGTGGCACATGGCAGAGAGCTACAGCTCATGGCAGCGGAACACAGCAAAGCAACAAGCACACACACAAGGGAGGAAGTGGCCAGAAGCAGCCTCCTGCTCTCCCTTACATATGCAAACTATCCACCACAGGGCGGGTGCAGCTCTCACACCCATAATCAGTCAAACTCTAAAAGCCTGCCCCATGGCTGCATGAGGCTTTGGGGGGACACCCAGACACAAACCATAACAGCATTGTCATGAAAAGTTTGTGCGAAGGAATGGCCAATGAAAAACAAAAGTTTGCTCCACTATATTTAAATTTTAAAAAAATGACCCCAATGAAAAGGGAAAGGGGAGTGACACAGAGGTCACTCATGTTAAAGTCCTTTCCAGCTGTGGTTAGCTTGCAGCTAAAACTTATAGGACATTACACATCAAACTGTAAATTTTTATAAAGTATTAGATTGAACCATACAAAATTCCCATTTTATAGATAAAAATGTTCAGGTGTTAACAACTTAACGTAGTTTCAACTTTGTTTTTACTTCTCATTACAAATACTGAATTTTTCCTTGTAGCCAAGCAATTTTAAATTTTAAATTAGGTGTTTCTATAATTCCATGACTAGATTATAAATTTTGTGAGATAAGGACTCACTGAAGTATCCAACGCATAATAGTGGCTGTGAGAATATTTATTCACTCATAACACACATGCAGAGTCATGCTTGAACCCAAGACTTGGTATTAGCCATAAAAGGTGCAGAATTACATTATCATCCCACCTTCCCTTGATACCCAAAGAAGGTACAAGAAGTTTCAATCCTTATATGTGATCAGCCACTTTAAAAAACACGTCATACAATTTTCCTTTCTAAATTGCCCAAAGAAGGGAGAGAAGGGGAAGATCATGCAGCATCTCCTCCAGGGTTCAGAGAAGGTCAGCCTGGGAAGGGGGAAGAGATTGAGTTCACCCTTCATCCCTAAATGCCTACCAAATCTGAGGGAAGAAGCCACCACAAGATCAGCTAGGTTGTGCTTCTCTCTCTGGTGTCTGAAGGGACACGAGCAAAAGCAGAATATGTACGGGAACTGCATGCTGTGTCTGTCCCCTCAGTGTCTTAGGAAATATTATTTACTGACGATTCCTTCAGCACTTTAAAAAAAATCTCTACACGCAGCTTGTACCTCTCTTTCGTGTTTTTCCCTCTCTGGTTGGAAATTCCCAAGTGTGTTTAGAGCTTTGTTCTAGAATGGCTAAACATAGCTGGAATTACAAACTGCCATCTGTTGTATATTTGGAGAAACTTTTTAAAACCTAACTTGGCCCTCACCTGCTGTTTTTGACCTAGAATCATAGACAGATACCTAAGTCTTCTAAAATCATAAACATTTGGTGTTTATGTTCCTAACTTAATTTTTAATGTGAAAAATAACATGTGGTATTTTTCAGTCTTGTCACCGTGATGGTGAACCTTTTAGAGCTTTCAATGATAACAAACAACCCACCGCACCATGCGTGCCATAGAGTTGGCACCACCGTTCTAAAGGAGGTTTTCTAGATAGCTTTGGGGGTGTGATTTCTTAATAGAATAAAACTGCCATGGTTTTGTAATATGCTGTGAGATGGCACTATACACCTCTCCGAAGCACCCTCAAATTTATCAACACCTAAATCCCCAAAGTACTAAAGATGATATTAGTATTTCATTGTAAATGCATTTGGGATCCATAGTAACTTGAAAGACTTCTATTTTAGTGTTTGGGATGAAACATAAAGCTAATTAATAAAATATGGAGCTAAGCACCATGCCAAATGAAATAAATATTTCTTGGAAATAACAAAAATTATTTTTGCTACAGCAGGAAGGCCCCTAAAACTGTACTCTGAAGAATGCTGAATATGTTCATATGTTTTCACTAAACATGCGGAATATTCTTTCCAGCTCTCAAGAACTGGATAGTAGCACAGCAAAGATTACCCTCTGCCAAGGAGCAGTCACACAGCCGAACATTATTAAATCAGTATTTTATGATCAATACCCTTAAAACCTCAAGAGAAAATGTAAAACTTAAATTGTCTGAGACTTAGCTGTATGGTTCCTAATTAAATGGCTGGGTCATGTTTTTAAATACCCATGTCGTGCTCAAAATTCCCCATAGCTTTCTTTTTTTTTGGAAGTTATAAAATGTATGCCTGGCGACAGAACTCAACTTAATAGGTTTCAGGAGGGTTTGATAGTTCATTCACACTTTGGCTTATAAAAAGTGGACGCAGTAAGCAAAACCGTTCTTCTCATCTCCTACGTTACTGAGAAGAGTACGAAATCCAGCTGCGATTCATTAAAGCTGCTTTGGAAAGCTGAAGACAGCCCGCAAGGAAGAGAGGACTCGAAATGAAATACTTGGACCTGAGGTTAAGCACTGCACAGCGCTCAGCGTGCCCTTCCCAGATGTCAGAAAGATGGGTGATTTTAGGCCTCTGCGGACCTAACGTGCTGTCACTGATCACTGAACAGCAAGACGACTGTGTAGGGTTGTTCACAAATCCCAGCTTACAAACCATTTCCCATCCACTCTGTCATAAAAAAGTCACTCTCAGGACTCATGCCCCCGAAGGACTCTAGTTTCAGAGCAGTGTAAGCTTCTGTAAGCTCTTGTGCAAGTACCTTTTCACGAGGGAGCATTTGATTCCGGCGTCAATCACCTTTTCACATCTTGTTTCCCTGATAAAAATTAAAAGGGGGTTGGACGCTCAGAGCAGCGTCTAGCAGAGTGGCCCGCACAGCGGCGGCCCTGCAGCACAGTACCGAGGTCAGTATTTTACAGAGCAGGAGGAAAGGCCACTTTCTAAGGGAAGCCAGCACTCAAATTCTTCAGCTTGCCAGTGACTTTAATATTATATATGTCCCTTCTTTTATTTCAGTGTGAAAAGACCACCATATGAGTTTGCCACCGTACACTATAGGCAGGCATATAAATCAGTGCAGCCACTAAGGACAACAGTACGGGGGTTCCTTATGAAACTGCAAGAACAGATATGTCATGGATCTATCTGTCCCACTTCTGGGTATATGTCCAGAGGAAATGAAATAAGCATATAAAGATACCTGCACGCCCATGTTTATTGTGGCACCATTCACAATAGCTAAAATATAGAATCAATCTAAATGCCCATAAGTGGATGTATAGGTAAAGGAAATGCAGTGTGTAAGCGTAATATAGTGGTATATTATTCAGGAATAAAAAGGAATGGTAGCCAATCAGTGCAGCAAAATGGATGGAGCTGGAGGACACTATGTTAAGTGAAGTAAGTCAGAGACAGAAAGACAAAAGCACACGTTCTGTCTCCTGTACCAGTGTTTAAGAGTGGTTACTGGAAAGTAGGCAGTGTGGGAGGAGGGTGGCAGGCTGGGTAGCAGGCACCCAGGCACAGTTAGACAGAAAGTGTGAAGTTTAGTATTCTACAGAACGGTGCAGGATGGCAGCTCACAATAAACTACTCTAATGAATAACTAGAAGGGAGGGGCTCAAAAGGTCCAAATATAAAGTAACAATAAAGAGATGGAAACACTGATTACTCCAATTTCATTAGTACTCGTTATATGAATGTATTGAAATATCATACTCTCATTCATGAATATAAACAGCTGTTATGTGTTGATCCATTTATGCTTAAGATTGCAATTTTTAAAAATTTTTGCAAGAAACATATATATTACCTTGAAAAATTCAAAGAAAAAGAATTTGAAGGGAAAAAAATTTTACTATGTCCCATTATTATGAATTTTCCAAAAATGAAACACCAGGCATTGAAGGGTTAATACCAATTGTTTTAATGCTTAAGGAGATGGAAATGTTAACTACCCTGATTTGCTCATTACCCAATGGATACATGTATTAAATTATCACACTCTATCTCACTCATATATTTATTAATTGAAATAATAATTTTAAAAAGAAAATAACCGACCTTTCTAGAATTGAACAAGTAAACCCAAATATAATAGATGGTACTTCTTTTAAAATGCCAGAAGAATGTGATATTTTGAATAATGTATCTTTCCTCTGAGAATTCATTTATTAAAATGGTAATTTTCAACATGTCTTAGGGAATATTCAATAGTAAGGAAGAGAAACTCTTTTAAAGCAGCTAAGGTTAAAGTAAGTATACTGCAAAGATACAAGGATTCTCCTGGAATCTGGTTGCTAAAGTATAGCATGTCTTCACAGATTAGAGTTTCAATAAGTCTGTATATACCCAAAATAGAAAAGGAAGGAAATGGGAGGGCAGGGAAGAGGAGGGGAAGAGAGGGCGAGGGGAGGAAGAGGAGGGAGGAAAGGAGAAGAGAGGAGAGGAGAGGAGAGGAGAGGAGAGAAAATGGAAGGGAAGGGAAGGGAAGGGAAGGGAAGGGAAGGGAAGGGAAGGAAAGGAGAAAAGGAGGGTGGTGCCATGTGGAGTCAATATTTGGAGTGACACTTTCTCTTAAGAAGAGTCTCCCACCAAAACAGCCAAAGTTCTCCAGGGCGGAAGAGCAGAAATCAGGTGGAGCATTAGTCTTAATGAGGTCCATTTGTTGGCAGGCAAAGATGCTAGGTTTACTCCTAAAGCAAGTGTAAATGTTTCTTTTTCCATATACCAGATAATGAAACCAAACTAGAAAAAGAAGTAAAGAGAGAGAGAACAAAAAAAAAAAAAAAAAAAAAAAAAAAAAAAAAGAGAGAGAGATTTGTGACTCTAGTTGCTCTTGATTTTTTCCAGTAGAGGTCACCATTTTCATGATCTAGATCAGGTTTAACTCTCCAGTCTTTTACTCATTCTATCACCTGTTCACACTCTGGTTCATTCCAGCTTCTTTTGGGGAGATTGTTTTCCAGTACAGTGAGTACATCAAATCCTCACTCTAATATTGTGGACATCCTCTATTTCCCAGAGATAGGAAACTCTCCGAGAAGCCCAGCTGGACTCCCCACTACATTCAGATACTTTGTTAGATCTCCCTTCTCTAAGAATTACTTAAATTGCTCTCAGGATATCTTATGGACATAATAGTGTTGTTTTACAGACTATAGATCATAAGTAATTAGTGAGTTATGAAATTGGTTTAGTGTATTATAACAAGACTTGAAATTGAATGGAAATAAAGTATAATAACACAGAAAAATAGTCTTGGACTGTTGGGTTTTGCAAATTAGAATAGACAATTATTGAAACAACCAAAGAAGCCAAACCCTCAGCTTTTAGAACTGAGTATGGACCCTCTATAAACAACTTTATTCTGTGGATAAAGAAAAATAACAACTGCTTAGAAAATACAGTTGTTGAAGCAATTTAATTTACATCTTGACATCTGGGGTAAGTCTCCACTCAGCAAAAGAAAATACACTATCTTTCAACATGTGTGCACACATACATATGCACACACAGCTATAGTTTTAAAATTATTTTGGCTACTTTAAAATGTGGCATTTCCCCTTTTAAAACATTTAACACAGAGTCATAAATAGGACTTATTACAGATCATTGCCATACTAGTTTTTGTTGTGTCTACCCTAAAAACCAATCTATGGGAACGGAAAATGACAAACTTACACTAAACGTCTGATTTCGGTTGCATAGGTCTGGTGTCCTTGTGTGACCAGGCAGAGAGACACCATGCCTTTCTATGTCTTTATGCATGAAGTTTGTAGACTGCTGCGCAGCAAGCACCCAGGTCTTATGGTAAAATAATACCTTGTATAAGCTGGGCGATAACATTGTCAAAGACTATCACATAAAGCAAGGGATCAGTGGTTCATATCTGAACTCAATAAAAGATACCCTCTCCAAGAAAGTAAAGATAATGATCATAAATAGTGACCCGTGGGAATCTTTGACCCTTTATTTTCTAAAAATATTTGTTGTCCCATGCGAATCATTATTTTGACTGTCTCATACACATCTCCCTAAAATAATTTTTGGAGTAAGTATAGGTAGAGAAAATAAAGGTTAATACTTTTCCCCCAGTGTACTGTTATGCATGTAAACTTAGCCGGCTGCTGAATAACTTTGAACAGTAGAGAGCAGTAGAGGAATGTGTGAGCATATCACCTACCAAAAATCAAGATGCTCTGGGGAAAAAAATGATGGTAATCCATTTCTACTGACAGTAAGGCCCTTTTGAATTATGTTGTAAATGTATCTATTTTTAAAGAGGGCTAACATCAAATAGACTATCAAATAGGAATGCTAGTGTTTATGTCAGTAAGTTATTTATTATGAGTTAAAGCTGCTTACTTTGGAAGAGTAGAAAAATTCAGCAACGAATTCTGTATAATGTCATCAGTAAGAGCTACAGTATAGAGCAGGCTTCTGACCAGTGGTACAGAAGAGTCATCAAAGTCTGTCATTTCAGTGAATACCAACTCACACCAAACGTTCAAGGCATTTGCATCAATTTACCAGGGAATGTGTCTGCTGCTTACAGTGTAGTCAAACTGGCTTTTGTGCAAAGTGGAACGTCACTCTGATCTGTTTCCCTCGGCCTTAGTGTAACTCTCCTTGGTAGTAATGAGAGGACAGAAATCATAATACCACGAAAGCGCCATGTTTACTCAGCGCCATGTTTACTTGTGGTGCAATAGGACACGTTTCACACCATTTCCATTTCTAGTGTCGTGTGTCCACAAGTCCAAAGCCAGCGCACTAGTTCCTGCACTTACGTCCCATCTTATAAACAGTGCCTCCATCTTCCTCAGCCCAAAGTAGAAGTCAGCTCTGGCCTCTCCCACTCCCTTACTTCCCACAGGTCCTCTACATTCCAGTTCTAAATAACCCTCCAACCCATCCCTTCTCCCCTGGACCTCACAGTCTCCTGCTTGCACCACGCAAGTCTCCAGTTGGTTATTCTCCTCCCAGCAGCAGTGTGCTATTTCTGTCTGAAAATATAGGTCAGATTCCATGTGGAACTCTTTACTGTTTCCTGTTACTGTCAGAGTGCAGCGCAAATCCCTGGTGGGGGCCTCAGTCCCTGGTCATCTCTCTTGACTCACCCCACACCCACTGCACACTCTTTCTCACTCAGATCCTTCCTGTGTGCTGCTGCCTGGGCTTAGGCTGTGTGACTTGGAAAAGTCGCCTAACCTTCTGAGCCTTGTTTTTGCCTCTTTAAATAAGTAGCTTGTTCTTTTCCAGCAGTGACCTTCCGGTTTCCTTTGAAAAGACAGCAAGTCTCTGAATTTGTCTTTCAATAAACCTGTACTATGCGCCGATCCTAAAATATTATGAAAGGTTAGCCGCAAGCCCATTGGGAAATATTTTCCACGTATAGCATGTGAATATGCAACACTTTAAAATTGAGATATATGTGTTAACCAGCAATGTTTTCAGTTACTAGAGGGATGTTTATACCATGTGAGAAGCCTTAAGCCCACAATACCACAGGGCGGGAGACTTCATCTTTCATAGAAAGCAAATTTAGTGCTGTCACATGAGTTTCTATCCAAATGCACCAGTTACATATGGGTTTGTGTCTAAATTGGAATTCTAACCATTCTTTCTTCACAGTGTATTTTCAAGATTTACTGTTCTCATCAGCAAGACAGTGTTGTCAAGTCTCTGATCTTAGGTAGTCGGGCATGCAAACCAGAATTCTTCCATTCCCCATAGCAAATAACTAGATGTTCTTAAGCCGCTATGCCACAGAAAATGAAGGCGAAGTTTGAAATATGTGTACTTATAAACTGAGCCGACACCACGCCGATTCAATCCACTTCGTGCGCATTTTGCTGTCTCCCCGAGGCCAGGCTATTCAATCAGCAGGTCCTGGGCCCAGCTCTCAAAGGGCTGCAGTCTAGCAGGAAGACTATATGCAAAAACTTCATGCATAAAACTAAGTGAACTAATAAAGGAAAGTTCTGTAAGCTGGGAGATAACGAAGCAGCTCTGTTAGCAGGGCGGGGTCAGGCCAGGTAATGGGGCCGGTCTTTGCCGGCCAGCGAAGGGGCAAGGGTTCATGGGGAGCGGTCGGGTGTAGAGAGACCGGAACACAGCGGCAGGGCCGGAAACAGCCGAGTTGGGAAGGGCTCTAGCCAGAGACAAGCTGGAGCGGCCGCGCTGCACTATGAGGGGCCTGGTACGTGCTGCGTGTTCTCCGTAAATCCTGGACTGTGCCTTGAAAAACAAACAATAGTAGCACTGGCTAATTTTACTGGCACCTGACTAAATCCACTGCGCGTGACGTCATTCATGGGCTCTTCACGCCGCTGCAATTGTAGCCCTGGAGGTACCCTCTCTTGAGCTCTGCTCAGACCCCTGTGCTGTTCTGCCTCCAAGAGAAAAGGATCAAAGAAATTGTGTGGCTGCTGGATGCAGCGGTACACGCCTGTAATCTCAGCACTCGCGAGGCTAAAGCAGAGGACTCCCCGTGCGTTCAAGCCCAGGCTGGACTACACAGAGAGTTCAAGACCAGCGTGGTGAGACCCTGTCTCAAAAGACAAGAGAAGGAAGGGAAACAAACTGTATGACCTGGGCAAATCACGCAACTCCTCGGAAGCTGACTTCTCACCTGTGAAATGGGACTGAGTGCAGTCGCCTGAACAAGTTAAGCCACGTAGCGTGCTCAGTGAGGCACATGGAGTGGATCTCCTGTTTGTTATCAGCTTCAACATCATCATGACAATCAGTTTTTGAAGTTTTAAGAAAGGCTGCCTCCCCGAACGTGCATTTGAGGGCTGAGGCAGGGCGGGGAGGTGAAGGCAGGGCTGTGCCCTTCCCACCAGACTCCACAACTGGCTCCCGTCAGCAGGGCCCCGGGGCCTGTGCCGTGTGGCACCTCTGAGCGGAGTGAGGCCAGAAGTACTCTGGGGCGGGGGGAGCCTAGGTGAGGGCGGCGGAGAACAAAGCAGGGCAGCCGATGCTGGGGAAGCGAGAGCGGGGACAAGGACGGTGGGGGCGGGCGTAGTCAGCCCAGACCTGGGGCTGTGGTGAAGGAGGATGTGGGGTTTGGGAATCAAGCCAGACTGTGTCGCGCTTCTGAGTGTGTGCTGACTTCTCTCCAAAGAAAAGACAATTACGATTTTCGATTAGCAACTTTTTCCTCTATTAGGAACGTATCTCTTCCTGTTATGAGTGTGAATATTGGAATTGACTATGTTCCCAGTAACAAGGTACGCTAGTGAGATGCATGCCGGAGCAAATGTCAGAACCCTGTTTCGGATTTGCAACTGTAGCAGCCATCTCTTTGATAAGACTGACCATGTTGTTTCTGAATGTGTAGCTTCAGTCATTAAGGCACCTTTTTAAATGAAATGTGTAAATGCAATCTCTTATCAAGTGCGGGAAGGTTCTCTATTGTGTTATACTTCCTCATAGGACATGTCAGTATGAAGTGTTCATGACAGAGCGGGAAAAGTTGTGTATGAATCCTTTATCAAGACAACCTCAGAAGGTCCCAGAGACAGGAGA
>NW_004955447.1:17655171-17718753 GCF_000276665.1 Chinchilla lanigera
GTACACAGATACCCATGTGAAACAAGCTCTACTGTACACAGGGACCCGGGTACCGTACACAGATACCCATGTGAAACAAGCTGCATCCCCCAGAAGCAGGCAGCAGAGCAGTGCAAGATGATTTTCTTAGCCCGTCTGAGCCCAGTAATACATTTTCCATTCTGTGTCACTTTGTTTTTAACTACTCTCAAAGGAAGTTTAGTAGTTCATAGCGGCTGGAACACATTTCTTGGGAACCTCACTGTTGTCCGTGCTTAACCCTGAGTGTGATCCTTCTCAAATACGCTACATTTTTAGTGTTGCTTCACTCTTTCAGCCAAAGCCTGAGAGCCGCACATGGCTCGGTCGTATTCCAAGACCTGTTCTGTAAGCACATGCTACCCAAGAGTCATGTCCGAGCCGTGTTTATCCACTGCTGTGCCTTCCTTTTGTGTATTTGCTTGTTTAGGAGGAAAGTATGCCCTTCTCTTTTTGCAAAACAGCTAATCATGACAAGCATCCAATAATGAGGAAAACATTCTAAAAACAAACTGTAAAGAAGTAAACCGATTGTGCAGTCGGATACCTTTAAAATAGCCATAATGGGGGCCGGGGATTTAGCTCAGCGGTAAAAGCGCCTGCCTGGCAAGCGCAAGGTCGTGAGTTCGGTTCCCGGTACTGGAGAAAAACAAAAACAAACAAACAAACAAAAAAATAGCCATAATAGCTACCATTCAGTGGGCGCTATCCCGAGTGGTGTGCAGCGTCCTTCACACGTGCTCTTGCCTTTGACTTTTCTAACTGCCCTGGAAGATGGCTCATTTCCGTTTTCCTGGAGAGGCAGCGCTCAGAGGTACATAATTCGGGCCTTCTCCCAGGCCTGATGAGAGTGTTTGTTACCAATGCCTTGAGGGTCGAGAGGGGAGACCAGGGAGACCAGTGGCCAGGGCTGCAGTGGTTGTGGCTGGGCCTGTAGGGACGTTCGCTTGCTCCAGGGGGACTTTCAGTGTGGCCTCAGCCTGGGCCTTTTTCTCCTTCTGGAACCTGTTTCTGGCATCGAAACTCCTGACTCATTTCTCACCCAGGTGAAATGCCCATCTCTTTCCCCTGCTTCCCTCCCCGCAGTATTTCTTCCTGCCCCGCTCTCGCCCTCTCCACCTGGAACTGTTGAGGGTTTCCCACGCGCCAGCGGCTGCTCTGCGGACGGAGGAGCGGTGCTTGGCACAACAGTCTGTTCTGCCCTGCTCTTTGTTCAAGGGAGGCCTTGGGCGAGGGTAGAAAGTAAACAGGCAAAGAAAGTGCCCTGAATCCCACTCTGAGATAAGCCCTTTGTAATCTGCTCTATACTCCAGGCTTCTGACCAGCCACACACCAAAGCGCTACCTGAGCTTTTCCTCGCCCTCCATGTGCATGTTTACCTGTGTACCCGGTGCAGGGGTGAGCTCGCAGAAGGTCCGCTGCTGTGTTCTTCCTTACATGCCGGAGGTCTGGTAAGTCCTGCCAGCTCCTCTGTCTGTCGTCCTGTTTATTATATATATGTTCGTCTTCTCAGTCGCTGCAGCACCAGAGAAACTAGCCAGTCATCTGGTTTTACTCTAGAACGATGTCTGCCTAATGATAGTGTTCTACCTTTAATAAATGGAGTAACCTAGAAGGAAACCCGAGGGCCTTCTGGCCCAGTCTGGCCCCTTGAGTTCAGCTGATCCCGAGCATCCTCTGCTGCTGTTCTCTGATCCCACAGTACTGTGTCGGCTCTTCCTATACAATCTACCTCCCCAGGCCTGGGGAGGGGAGAAGGTTGGGTCTGCTGGTGCCATCCTCTCTACCTGAGGGTGAAACATCATGGATCTGTAATATTGTTTGAAAGAATGTCCTAAGTCCTTAGCAAATGTTCAGTTTCATAAGTGACACTGTAATAGCACATAATTTCTCCCATAGATTATAGTCAAGTACAATTGGGTCATCTAGACCCTTCATGTGCTACGAATATTGTATAAAAATAGTTGAGTTTCTTCCAATAATTACCAGTTACCTGCAGCCCCTTAAAGACTCCTCCACTGCCAGCGGCAGCACAGGCGTTTAACTCCGCTGTGGAGCAGTTACTGAGCAAAGCTTGCTCCCTCAGGGAGCAGCAGATTTGGGCAACGACGATAACAGGAGCGGGGCTGCCACAGTGCTTGCACGTGTGAACTCTCCGTGCTGAGCACTTCACACATACGACTCTTTTAATCCTCCAGCAACCATAGGCAGTAGGTGCTTGTATTACCCCCATATTTTGGATGAGAAAACTAAGGACAAAGAGGTAAAGTAACTTGTCCAAGGCTACCCAACCAGCCAGCGTGGAACAAGGGGTTCAGATCAACGCGGCCCATCTCCAGAGTGAATTCTAAAATGTCAGCCCTCCCATTTCTCTCAGCGGGAGTGAACAGGAAGGCTGTCACGGGCTGTAGATGCTCAGCGGTTGGTGAGCAGAGGTCCCCACCCGATCGCCTCAGCGTGGCATCCAAGTCTAGATCAAGCAGCAAGTTGCCATATGACGTAGGTGTTGGGTCCCTAGGAGTATTAACTCCGTCCGCGTCACGGGTCTGCCCACATTTGACCTGATTGAGCTGCGCTTCTCTAAGCGTCGCTCCTCTGGGCTGGGCTGTAGCTGCCCTTGTCCTCTGTTGGGCGTGTCAGTTTTCCGGGTGGAGGCGAAGTTCTCGGGGTGGCAGTCTGAGTTTGGCAGTTGTGCTTCTGATGTAAGAGAAGGAAGAGAGAACAGCCACAATTTGCAGTTGTGAGGAAGTTGTAAGGAAGTTCCATAATTCCGGGCTTTTCGTCCTTTATTCACATTTTTATAAGTAAAAAAATGTGTCCATATTAAAGGAAAGTGCCCATCTGGAAACTAACGATGATTTTCTTCTTGCACGTTGTCTCCCACTCTATGTGTACAACTGTTTGTGTTTTCCAGAATCATTTTTGCAGCTTGTTTTAGTCACCAGGGGCTAGGTTTTGCTCCAGTAACGCAACCCAAAGCCCCAGGGCCTTAGCACACCTCAGATTCACTTCTCCCTCCGTCTGCATCTCTAACTCAGGTCAGTAGAGGGCTCTGCTCATTACATTCCCTCCTGGACTCAAGAGGTCAGGGCCCATCATAACATATGCTTCCACCACCACTGCAGCTCCCACGCCATTGCAGCTCCCACGCCACTGCAGCTCCCACGTCACTACAGCTTCCACCACCACTGCAGCTCCCACGCCACTGCAGCTCCAATGCCACTGCAGCTCCCACGTCACTACAGCTCCCACCACCACTGCAGCTCCCACGCCACTGCAGCTCCCACTCCACTGCAGCTCCCACTCCACTGCAGTTCCCACTCCACTGCAGCCCCCACCCCACTGCAGCTCCCACACCACTGCAGCCCTCACGCCACTGCAGCTCCCACGTCACTACAGCTCCCACCACCACTGCAGCCCCCACGCCACTGCAGCTCCCACCACCACTGCAGCTCCCACACCACTGCAGCTCACCACCACTGCAGCTCCCACGCCATTGCAGCTTCCACGCCACTGCAGCTCCCATACCACTGCAGCCCTCACGCCACTGCAGCTCCCACCCCACTGCAGCTCCCACGCCACTGCAGCTCCCACTCCACTGCAGCTCCCACGCCACTGCAGCTCCTACAACACTGCAGCTCCCACGTCACTACAGCTCCTACCACCACTGCAGTTCCCACTCCACTGCAGCTCCCACGCCACTGCAGCTCCCACGCCACTGCAGCTCCCACTCCACTGCAGCTCCCACGTCACTACAGCTCCTACCACCACTGCAGCTCCCACTCCACTGCAGCTCCCACGCCACTGCAGCTCCCACGCCACTGCAGCTCACCACCACTGCAACTCCCACACCACTGCAGCCCCCACCCCACTGCAGCTCCCACGCCACTGCAGCTCCCACTCCACTGCAGCTCACCACCACTACAGCTCCCACACCACTGCAGCTCCCACACCACTGCAACTCACCACCACTGCAGCTCCTACACCACTGCAGCCCCCACACCACTGCAGCTCCCACACCACTGCAGCTCCCACAACACTGCAGCTTCCACGCCACTGCAGCTCCCACCACCACTGCAGCCCCCACGCCACTGCAGCTCCCACACCACTGCAGCTCCCACGCCACTGCAGCTCCCACTCCACTGCAGCTCACCACCACTGCAGCTCCCACACCACTGCAGCCCCCACGCCACTGCAGCTCCCACGTCACTACAGCTGCCACCACCACTGCAGCTCCCACGCCACTGCAGCTCCCACTCCACTGCAGCTCCCACCACCACTTCCATGCCACTGCAGCTCCCATACCACTGCAGCCCTCACGCCACTGCAGCTCCCACTCCAGTGCAGCTCACCACCACTGCAGCTCCCACACCACTGCAGCCCCCACGCCACTGCAGCTCCTGCCACCACTACAGCTCCCACGCCACTGCAGCTCCTACTCCACTGCAGCTCCCACCACCACTGCAGCTCCCACTCGACTTCAGCTTCCACGCCATTGCAGCTTCCACCACCACTGCAGCTCCCATGCCACTGCAGCCCCCACGCCACTGCAGCTCCCACTCCACTGCAGCTCCCACTCGACTTCAGCTTCCACGCCATTGCAGCTTCCACCACCACTGCAGCTCCCACACTACTGCAGCAAGAGAAAAGAGACGGCAAACTATAGATACACTGTTAAAGGTCTCTTGGAAGGAACACCCGTTACCTCGGCTCACTTTCCACCAGCCGAAGCCCCACTGCCAAGCCAGCTTCCCGGGGAATGGAGGTGTATGTCTCATGTGTGCCTGGAAGGAGGAAAGGTGGAATATTTGAGAATGACTTTTATGATTCCTTAAGTCTGATACATTATATCATGAAATGTGATTTACTAAACTACTTTCCTGCTCTGTTATGTAGGCCAGAAACACTGAGTTTCTGTGTGATTTTAGAACACACATTTGCGTGGGTCTCGTGGCGTCACGCATCCCCAAGGAACATCCGGCTGCCCACACATGAGCACCCTTGTTCTTTCCCCGTCCCCCTCCCCCGCCCCACACGGTCTCAGCCGCCCCCACTCGAGCAGCCTCCTCTTCACCCTGCCCACTTCTGTCCTGCAGGGATGAGAGCACAAATCGGCGATCTTGCCACACCCGCGTCCCTGTGCCCGTCCCAGGCCACCCCCCTGCCGTCTTCCTCTTTTGCAGTAAAGAAGTTACCCTTGTACCTGTCTTTCGTGTCAGCCAGCTGTCACTGCGCACACACCGCACACACACATGCATGCACGTCTGATCACCTGTTTGCCCTGGGGCCGCAGACGGAAAGATCAGACGCTAACAGAACTCCGCTCCGTAGTACGAGCAAATGTGCTTGCATGTTCCGATTTGCCCCCCTTAAGTGCTGGTTGCCCTCCCAAGCTCCTCAGCTCTTGTCTGCTGCAGCCGCAGAGTGCATGCCTTCTGCTACAAATGCCCTCCGTGCCAGCGTGCACGCCTTCTGCTGCAAATGCCCTCCGTGCCAGCGTGCACGCCTTCTGCTGCAAATGCCCTCCGTGCCAGCGTTTGCAGCGCCGGGCAGCAGCCCTCCTTATACAGCTCAGTGATGACACCTGTTTCTGCACACAGCACTCCGCGTCCGACTGAGACAGAGGTGCCTTCAGAAATGGGCGGCTGGCGGTGCTCGTGCTATCCCTGCAAAGGTGGTGGCATCTCTCAGCTATACATTGTTTATCTGTTGATCCAGATCAAAGGACCACGGTAGCTTTTAGGTGAATTATTGTATGTTCCCAGCCTTCTAGATGATAAAGTAAAATGTGAGCAATGTGTTACCCAAGCTAGTACCTAGCTCTCAGGATGTTGTGAAGGTTAAACAAGATAATCTTTGTCATGTTGCTTGGACAGGCCATCTGGCCTGGAGTTGAATAATTACATTTAACTAAGAAACAAACGACCGGGAGGACTCTGGCTAAAGTTATTTCGGAACTGGAAAAGAACTCAACACTGATGGGAGGGAAATGGGCGGGAGCAGGAGAAGGAACAGAGACATGTAGAACAGGGAGAGAGGCAGGGGCTGCAGAGCCAGGCAGTGCACAGGGCAGGGGACAGAGGTGCCCAAGCGCAGCACAGCTCAGGAAGTGGTGAGGGGAGCTGCAGTGGCGTGGGAGCTGCAGTGGTGGCGGGAGCTGCAGTGGTGTGGGAGCTGCAGTGGCGTGGGAGCTGCAGTGGTGTGGGAGCTGCAGTGGTGGTGGGAGCTGCAATGGTATTAGGAGCTGCAGTGGTGGTGGGAGTTGCAGTGGTGGCGGAAGCTGCAGTGGCGTGGGAACTGCAGTGGCATGGGAGCTGCAGTGGTGGTGGGAACTGCAGTGGCATGGGAGCTGCAGTGGTGGCGGGAGCTGCATTGGTGGTGGGAGCTGCAGTGACGTGGGAATTGCAGTGGCATGGGAGCTGCAGTGGTGCTGAGAGCTTCAGTGGCGTGGGAGCTGCAGTGGTGGTGGGAGCTGCAGTGGTGTGGGAGCTGCAGTGGTGGTAGGAGCTGCAGTGGTGGTGGGAGCTGCAGTGGCGTGGGAGCTGCAGGAAGCAGACTGGCACCAGCAAGCCCTACAGACATTTGGGGAAACAGAGAGAGAGAGTCCAGGAGGAATCAGCCATAGCTGTAGTGTGGTAGAGAAATGTGTTTATGTGTGGACATATTAGACATACAGAGAACTGAACCACTTCCCCTGTGGAAGGAAACCAGGATCAGCAGGAATTAATAGACATCACAGGATGTTTGGGACTGACTAGGTTCTAATTCTGGGACTGTTTGTGTTAGCTCTTTTTTTCGCAAGTTACTTAACTTGCCTCTACTTCTGATTTCTAATCTGTAAAACAATTACATAAGCTAATACCTACCTTTAAAAGATATGGTGAAGATTAAATAAGATAATCTGTGTAAAGTTTCTTAGAACAGAGCTGCTTGTTAATGCTTTAACAATCTAGTCTAGGAGGGAGTCTTGGGTCTCAGATGCTGAATAAGACCAAGGGCAAGGTCCTAGGACTGGGGACAAGCTAAGCGTCCAGGTAGAAGCAGCTGGCTCCAGAGTAGAGCACCGGAAGGAAGATCCTGTATGTTTGAAGATCTAGAATGTGTGGAGACATGCCTGCTGGGAACTGGTTGACAATGCAGAATACGGACAAGGGTGAACCTTGAACACATGGTGCCCGTCATAAAAGGACAAGATTCCATACGACTGCACTTACGTAAGACACCTGGACAATGACACTCATGCAGACAGGAAGTAGCATAGTGGTTGCCAGGAGCCTGGGTGGGAAGATTAGAGAGTTGTTTTTTAATGGGTATAGTTTTAGTTTTGCAAGATGGAAATAGTTCTGGAGATAGATAGTGATCATGGTCGCACAGCTCTGGCAACGTACTTAATGCATTGACCTATGAGACTGTTATACAAAATAAAGTTTATTGAAGAAAATAAATATGCAGAAGCTGGAAAAGACCCACAGCTGCTTCGACTAGAGTAAAGTAGTTGCAGTTGCTGGAGAGATCATTATAAACCTGAAAGAGAGATTGTAAATGGGATTTGTACAGCAGTGTGGGAAGGAGGAAAGGACTTCAGGATTTGGAAGATTGGTCACAGTGGCAGGTGAGTAGATGACCACTGACCCTGGCTGGAAAAAGATCCAGGTTGTCAAGTGGCCGTGGGCTCACACTGGTCCCCCTTTGCAGCTGTGTAAGAGGAAGTCATAAAAACAGACATACAATCAATCAAGACTGGTTCAAATTCCAAATAAGGAAAATTCCTAAACCTTGGATATTTCCTTAAAGCAAAACACAACACTGACAATTAGGAACAGAGTCAGTTGTATAAAGCAGGACATGAGGCATAGGCCCCACAGTCTAGGTGGTCTGGTGTATCTCTGAAGATTGGGGTGTCAAATATGTCAGCATTGGACTACCACACGTTGGCGCTATAATTCAAACAGGCGTCATTTTATAAGATTATGCCATTTTACATTTTTGTCCCTAAAAGTCCCTAGAAAGTCTTTATGAATCAGATGCAAATCCAGTACATCTTTAACATTCATGAAGTTCTGTATTTTGCATGTTTATCTATGTTGCTTTACTTCTCATGAGTATAATATTCCTTTTTAAAAAAACAGAAACAGGGGCTGGGGATTTAGCTCAGCGGCAAAGCGCCTGCCTGGCAAGTGCAAGGTCGTGAGTTCGGTTCCTGGTACTGGAGAAAAACTAAAAAACAAAAAAAAATAAAAATAAAAAATAAAAAAACAGAAACAGTAAAAATAATAAAACAGTTTCAAATCAGGCTAGTAGGAGAATAACAATAATTAATAGATTACATATTGTTATATTTGCAGTAGTTCAGAGTACAAGATATAAGCATGAAATATTGTTCATAAAAGTATTAGCACAAAACTTTCTTTTTTTTTTCTGTAGCTTTGTAATGTAATTTTATTTATTTTTTTTATTTTAAAGATAAAAGGAGGGAAACATTAACAGACATACAACATTTTACAACATATCACAAGCACAATACAGACAATACAGAGTTACAAACAAAGTGGTAGGGAATTAACAATGGTGGTTGTATTACATATTGATATCTTCAAAGTGGCTTCTCATGAAAACAGATATAAACATGCAATACTGGTCAACCAAAGACTCATTGACAGTTTCTTTCAGCATAGAAATAGAAGACAGAAGAACAACCATGTTATCTATCCTGTATATACATACATACAAAATTTCTCCTTCATTCCCTTCTCTTTTCCCACATCCAGCACAAAACTTTCTTTTCAGTGAACTAAGAGAAACTAACTGTACAGCTATCTTAACAGTCCTGTGTATGTATACATTTTGTTTTCCTTTTCCCTTCCTTCCTTTCCCCTTTCTCCCATCACAGTTTTTCTTTCTGTTTGAACAGTTTCTTCCCTGTTCACATTATCTATTGCTTATTTTGGATGTTATTTATTCCTTCAATTTCTCACACTGAGGAGACAATACATTGTTTACATATGTGAGTCTGACTTATTCCATTTATGAGTATGGTCTTGAGTTGCATCCATTTACCTGTGAAAGTCTCAAGTTTATCTTTCTTTATGGCTGAATAGTACTCCATTTTTTTTTTTAAACCCACATCTTTTTTATCCATTCCTCAGTTGATGAGCATTTGGATTGTTTCCAAGATTTAGCTATGAAAAATTGTGCTGCTGTAAACATGGGTGCACATATATCACTGTGGTGTGATGCTTTTAATTGTTCTCGGAAGATACCCAGAAGGGGAACAGCTGGGTCAAATGGGACCTCTAATCCTAGTTTTCGAGGAACCTCCAACTGATTTCCATAGTGGTTGGAACAGTCTACTCTCCTACCAGCTATGGAGAAAGGCTCTCTTTACCTCACATCCTCTCCGGCATTTGTTATTGGTTGATTTCTTCAAGATGGCTATTCTTTCTGGGGTGAGATGGAATCTCAGCATTGTTTTCATTTGCATCTCTCCAATGACAAGTGATGTGGAACATTTTTTCATATATTTATTTGCCTTTTGTATTTCTTCATCTGAGAACCATGTATTCATCTCAGATGCCCATTTTTTTATTAGGCTTATGAATTTTGCGGTCTGATTTTTTCAGTTCTTTATATGTTCTAGATAGAAGTCTGTGGTCTGAGCAACAGCTGGGTATAATTTTTTCCCACTCTGTGGGTTGTCATTTCACTCTACTGATGATTTCTTTTGCTGTGCAGAAGCTTTTTAATAAGGTGAGATCCCGTTTGTGGTATTACTCATGAGGTATGGGTTTTGTTCATGAATTCTCTGTCTATGCCCCTGACTTCAAGATTTCTATGTATTTTCTCTTCCAGTATAGTTAGTGTTTCTTTTTTAATATTTAGATCTTGATCTATTTTGACTTTAGTTTAGTGCATGGTGGTAGACATGGGTTTAGTTTTAGTCTTCGACATGTGGAAAGCCAATTTTTCCAGCACCATTTATTAAAGAGGCTACCTTTTTTCCAGTGAACCTGTATGGCTCCTTTGTTGAACATGAGGTGGTTTAGTGTGTGGAGTTGCATATACATTTTCTGTTCTGTTCCACTGGTCCTAGGGTTTGTTTTCTTGCCAACACCGTGCTGATTTTATCATGGTACCTTTGTAGTATAATTTCAAGTCAGGGATTGTAATGTTCCCTAACTTGCCTTTGTTGCTCAGAATTGTTTTTGCTATTCTAGGTCTCTTCTGGTTCCAAATAAATTTGAGAAATGTTTTCTGTAGTTCTATGAGGTATGTTAATGGTATTTTGATTGAGATTGCATTAAATCTGTGTCACAATTTTGGGAATAGGGCCATTTTCACTATATTGGTTCTTCCTATCCATGAGCAAGTGATATCTTTCCATTTTCTGATGTCTTCTTCAATCTTTTTCACACTACTTCAGTTTTCAGTGTATTGATCCTTTACTTCTTTTATTAGTTGATTTGTAAGTATTTCATTTTTGGATGCTATTTTAAAGAGTATGGTATCCCTAATTTCTCTCTCTGTGAGTTTTTTGCTAGTGTACATGAATGCTATTGATCTTTGCTATTGATTTTTGTATCGAGCTACATCACTGAATTTGGTTATTAAATCTGCAAATCTCTTGGTGGACCTCTTGGGGTCTTCTGGGGGTCATTTGCAAATAATGATCATTTAAATTCTTCCTTTCCTATCCTTATTCCTTTTATTTCTTTTTCTTATCTAATTGCTCTGGCTAATGTTTCCTGTACTATATCAAATAGGAGAGATGATAGTGAATATCCTTGTCTTGTTCCTGATTTTAGAATGAAAGCTTTCAATTTTTGACCATTTAGTGTGGTCTTGGCTATGCTTTGTCATAGATAGCTTTTATCAGATTAAGATAAAGACCCTCTGCTCCAATTTTCTATAGGGTTTTTATCATGAATGGGTGTTGGACTTTGTCAAATGCTTTTTCTGCATCTCTTGAGATGATCATGTGATTTTTGTCTTTGCTTCTGTTAATGTGGTGTATTACATTTATTGATTTGTATATGCTGAGCCATCAGTGCATCCCTTCAGTGAATCCTACTTGGTCATGGTGTATAATCTTCTTGATGATTTCCTGCATTCTCTTCCCAGGAGGAAAACCCATCAGACACAGAAAAACATAAATAATGAGATACCTCTAGTGTCTACAGTTCTGTAGTAGGTCCAAATCTGATCCCAGAATGTGTATGCTGGCCAAGATTGCTGGTGGATTTGTGCTGGGTTTGATCTGATCTTTGTCTCTGGATATGGGGGATGGGATTAGTTTTCTGTGCCTGGAATTCTCCCCAACTGTTTAAAAAAGAAAAAAGGAAAAGTAAAAAGAAAAGAAAATGGGGTGGCCCCATCCACCCCGCTTCTATTCCATGTGTCTTTGTCCCCAAGCGCAAGGCTGGCTCACCTAACTTACCACCTACTGGCTCATATTGTTACTGTTGCTTCGGACTTTTCCATGCCATTCGTCCCACCTTTCCATCATGTGAGCTCTAGCCAGCGTCCTGCTGTGTTGCCAGGGTTCCCTCTGGTCTCTGGTCCCTGAGTCCCTTCAATGGAGGGAGTGGGAGCTGGTCTTGGACCCTCCTCTTGCCAGTTGCCACAGCTCTGGGTCAGTGGTGCAAGGGGAAACCCATAGGGGACCCTCCTTCTGCCAGTCACTGCAATTCCAGGTCCAAGAGTATAATATTCTATACTCTGTAGCTTCTGTGAGGCTTTTTCCATTGTGGGATAGGATATAAATGGACACCATCCAGTTTTCTAAATTACAGATTAAGTTAACATGGTATTATTTTATTTCAAATGCTTATCTTAGACCATCTTCTGGCCCATTCTTAGAAGTACTCAAGCAAAGGCTGGACAACTGACTGCACTGGAGAGGAATTTTGGATTAAAAGATTCAAACATACCTTCTGACTCTGAGTCCCTTTGCTGATGACCTCCAGATCCCCCATGGTCTAATTCTCATGGCAGTCTGAGGTGATTGGTAGTAGCCAGAGTCTCTGCATTAGAACCTTTATTGAGTGAAATAGAAAATCAAGCCTTTGAGCCTGTAACTCTCATAAGGATAAACCTGGAAATGTGGATGGAGACAAGTAGACTTCTGTAGGAACCACTGAAAAAGACAATGGTTTCCAGAAAATGTGAGACCCTTCATAATGTGGTAAAATGTCGCCTTTTCCTAATGTGGAAAATTCGGACGTGCTGATGAAAGTAATTACCAATCACTGCTGACTAATGACTTAACACTGGGCCAAATCCAGCCTGGGGGTTTGTACATCTCCACCCTTCTGCTAAGCTCCTGTGCCCAGTTCTAAACTTCAGCAACTAGCAGGCAGGAAGACGCCTGACCTAGTTTTTGAATCTTTACATGATGCAAAGATAAAAATAATTTCTCTGCACTAATTAACTTAAAGTCTTGGAACTGAGCAGCTTGGAGGCTTTCCATTTCTAAAATTGGTGCCCAGAACTTTGCTGAGTAGCCTGCTCTAGGGAAAGATGTTCTGGTTTTAATTAATCCATCACTGAGCTCTCAATTAACCACAAGAGAAATGTAATGCAAGAAGGATAAATGTATGACTCGCCCTGCAAGCCCAGGTCTAATCTGTAGGCCATAGTTTGATTTCCACATATTTGATGGACCATTCAGACATGGAACTTGAAGGTTCAATCATTGTCTGCTGTTTTGTCCAAGTTATGATAGGCTCAGAAGCAAAAGTTCTTCCTCCCCGCCTCCATTCTTATCAAATCGCGGAGGCGGAACTGAGGCTGCGAGAGGCACGGACTGCTACTCCTCAGGCTGGTTGAGGAGACCCTGACTCACAGACCTCCGCTCTCCCCATTGCTGAAGGGATTTGGGTTTGTTGGTTGCAGATACTTTTTGTGGGTTTTGGAGGGTGGTGTTTGTTTTTGTGGCACTGGGAATCCATCCCAGGACTTTGCATGTGCTAAACAAGTGCTCTCTCACTATCCTACATCACCAGTCCTCAGCGGAGGGACTTTTGAATATGGTTGAGTTTGTAACAAGCCTTAGATACTGATATTTGAAGTAGTTTAATTTTGGATAAAGAATATGTGGAAGGAGTTGTTAAAAGGTCAAGTCAGTGAAATGACATGGGTGTTCTCAGAAAGATAGACTGCCTTTAAAACCTGGCTCCATGAAATGGGCATGAGAAGGCAGTTCAAGGAGCTTATAGCAAATTCACAATGCAAAAGAATTAAGTAAGTGTAAACATTTGTAAAGCAGTAGGTTGAAAGACCCTGGGTTCTCTTGGTGTGCCTCCAATCTCATGTTGCATCAAAAGAAAATAATGGCAGAAAGAATGACAGTGGAAGCAAAATATTTCATTTTTTCAATAAAGACACAGATAAACCCAAATAGTCCCAATAGTAATCTCACTTACAGTTTTTTTTTTTTTCTTAATTAGTGACCAGGGCACTTCTGATAACAAGTTGCAAACTTAGGAAAATACATTCATTCTTTCTTAATAGAGGGTAATTAAAATGCCTTCATAGTAAATGAAGTACTTCTGGAGACATAAACTTGGTAAAACGTGTGTTCGTGTAGTCACTTCTTGATTTAAACAAAGCCAGTATTGATGTGTGTTGGGCTGCGGGGAGAAGAGAGAAGGCAATCCATACGTGAACAAGTCGTTTTTGTGTGGATTTCAGGCCTTGGCCGTTCTCTCTGTTCTCTCCTTCTGAGATCTCATCCAAGCTTAAAACTTAAGTTATGTCACTCATGGAAATAATTAATTTGGAAAAAAAAGATTCACAATGACCACGATAGTGCAACATTGGCTGTGCTGTCCTGAGTAACAGGGGTTAGACTTCATCTCAGAGACGGCTAAATCCCATCGTCTGGGAGAGCAGCCCGGGAGGAGGCTGGTTTCCTACCATGCATCAGAGGAGCGGGGAGAGGCAGGAAGGTAACCTGCAACTATGTTATCAGTCTGTCTCACGGTCAGGCTGCTTTCCCCACACTGTTCTCTTCATGGCGTTAAGACAGCTCTCATTTTAATGTGTTGTTTCAAAACAGGAAAAGTGAGTGGGAGGGAGCTACTTTCTGTGAGTGTGGCCGAGGAGAGTGGCCCCTGCCACCTCCCCAGCCCAATCCTGGTTTTCTTCGCTGTGCCACTTCAGGAGGAAATGCTACAGCCTGTTGATCAAATTAATAGGGAGGGTTATTTCAGCTCAATAAAAGGATTCATTTTATATAAACACTACTTGGCAGCAAAGTTAATGGCTTCAACAGTTTCACCAAGTGAACGTGTTCAGGTTGAAGTCACCTGTCCGAATTTTTGGCAAGGAGATTCCTTCTTTGGATTGGAATTTATGCAAGGTACCCTCTGAGGTCACCTCAGCACAAGATTCCCCCATGACCAGATTACATTTGCAACCCTGATCTCCCTCATGGAGTCAGAGAGCCTAAATTGGCCGAGGCCTCAGAACTCGTATTTGCAAACCACACGTAGAGAGGTTAAGGGACTGCTTAGCCACCTGTGAGCTCCAGTCCCATGCCTTCAAAAGTCTCAGGGAGAGAGTTCATCTTCCCTGTGAGCCCATCCTACCTCTGATTTCTAGCAGTGGAACCCCTGTCCTCTCCACTCAGAGGCGCAGACACTGGGCATCCTCCTGCCTTCACCCTTTGCCTCTCACAGCTAGTCATCAATACACTGCCCCCTCCCGTAATCGTCTTTCCCAGCCTCGCTCCTCATTCCCTCCAGGACCACTCCAGCGTCACCTGTCCATAGCTACTTTGTGTATGGTGAAGCCGTATTGTCCACCCTGCACCATGCTACACACTCTCATAGCTGTTGCCGTCCCCACTACTTCAAGGTTGGAAGGAATCCGAGAGTTCATCTTGCTCTACCTCCTATTATCCATGAACCTGTGCTAAAACACTTCTTATTCCATCAGTATTGTGTTACTCAGAAGTTGCCAATAGCTTCTCTTGCCTGTAAGATATGAAGCTCTTATTTCCTGGTTTTGCATCCATGCCTTCCTTCCCATTCTCTACAAAGACTGGCCCCATCTAACCCCTAGTCCTCCACAACATCAGCCAGTTAGCTAGTTTTCCCACTGTTCTACCAATATCCTCATGCCATTTCTGCCTCCAGATTACAAATAATTGCTAATTAACTCAAGCTAGCTTTTCAAAAAGAAGTAAAATGAACAACTTATATTAGAGGTTCAGGGATAGATCTGGTCCCTTCTGTCTTAGTCCTCGTGGGTCTATCTCTGTCTTGGCTCTCCTTTCCTCATTGTTGGCCTCACTTTCAACTCACCCCTGTGCATGCGGTACCGAAATGGTCACCAGTAACTCCAGAGCTGCATCCTGTGAGGCGGCAACCCGGAAAGAGCAGAGCTTCTCCCTGCCCGCGGTTTCAGCAGAAGTCTAAGGATCATGTGCCGTTGGGCTGAACCGGGTAGTGGTCCGCTCTGAGTGCTCACAGTGGCCAGTGGAAGTGGAGACAGTCATTCCCTCTGCCCAGAGGCTCTGCCAGCCCTCTGCAGTGTCTCCTCCAGGGCCCAACCCAAGTCAGCCTCCCCCGGAGACCATTTATAAACTGCCTGTGGTCACCGTGAACTCCTGTCGCACTTCCTGCAGCGTTCCTAGGGCTAAAACTAGTGTGAGGGTCCCTCAAGGGAGAGACCACATCTTCTGCATCGTTATGTCTGTTTTCCTTATAGCACCTAGGATGGTCCTTTGCATAACTGATGCAAAATAATAAATTTTTGCTGCCAAAGATGGTGGTGCTGGTGCTGGTGTGTGTGTGTGTGTGTGTGTGTGTGTGCGTGTGTGCGTGTGTAAGTGCATGGGAAGAGGAGATGTGCATCTCCCTGGAGACACATCAGCAGGCAAGCCCCCAGCCTGGTGGCTGCATGACTGAGGCAGGCATCTGGTTCTCTTGGTGGCCGGGGGGAGGCCTCAGATGAGGAGACTATGAGTGGGTACATCCGGGCAGTGAGATGGTGAAAGTACAAGGCCAAAGGGTGCGTACTCTCTTGTTACTCCGACCTCAGATACAGCAGGAAGAGACAAAAATGAATTGACTTCAAGGTGAAAATGAAGACAAAGGGGGAAGTGTGGACTTTTTAGAAGAAGAATCCATGACCATGTCTAAAGGTGACAAGAGCTACTTGTTCTCAGTGAAGATAAGATCTGTTTGCGCTCACATTGTTCACTTGCAGCCTAGATTTACGTTGTCTTTTGTGTGTGTGAGATCATATGAGTGTGTGTGCAAAATCATGTGGGTGTGTGAGAGATCGTGTATGAGAGATCATGTGAGCGTGTGTGAGACCGTGTGAGTGTGTGTGTGAGACCATGTGGGTGTGTGTGTGAGACCATGTGAGTGTATGTGTGTTTTGGTATGGAATCAGCCCCTTCGAATTGCTGTCATCATGATCTCTGACCCCATGACCCTTTCCTCAGTAACTAATTCCATATGTTTATTCACTTACATTTGTAAAAAACAACTTCAAGGAAGTTCTTTTAACTGAGGTCCTATCATCTTGTTTTTGCATTCCTTTTTAAATGGGGGGAATTTCGGTATGGTTTGAACCTTTTAGAGAATGAAAGATTTTCCTGTTTTATAAGAAGCAAGACCTTTGTGTTGTATAAAGTTGATCTAAAGAAGGTATTCATGATATTATAAAGTTAACTTGGGCCCAATTAAAAAGTTTACAATCCTAAAGAGTCTCTTTTAAAAGGAAACTATGGACCTTTATAATAGAGCTGGATGAGATTTAGGGATCATATACATTGGTATCTCAGACTTTAACATGCGTAAGAATCGCCCACAGTTCTTGCCTGACAAATAGATGCCTGGACTCTATTCCTAGGGCTTCTGATTTTGTAGCTCTAGAGCAAAGCCCAGATAAGCATTTCCTGTGATTCTAGTGAATGTGGACCATACATCTCTAGCTCTGGAAAAAACTGACCTAGCCCAGCCTCCTGTTGTTAGGCGTGAAGAAATTATAGCCAGTAGTTGCAAACTATTGAAATCATATGGCCATTAGCCTGAGACTAGCCTAACCAAGATTGCCTGTCCAGAGCCCTGCCTCTCTGCCTGATTTGTAAGAGTCATCAGAGACAGTAGTTAGGAATGTAGACCCGGGAGTCAGACTGTCTGGCTTCTTGATACCACCAAACCCTGCAAGTCGCTTTACCTCTCCAAGCCTTACTTCCTTATTCAGTGAAGTCAGAATAACAATGTTAACTATTCCCAGGGGTTATCAAGAAGATTACATATGATAATACATGTAAGCCATTTTGTATAATGCCTAATATATGATAAGTTCGTGTTAATTCTTAAGTATGATTATCAACTTTTGATTGATATTTATAGTAAATTACCTTACTACTTGAACTGTGTTTGTCTGCACACTTTTAAAAAGGTGTGAACACAATTTGGGATGGAATGTTAAGGCGTCTCTGGGGGCAAAGGTAGAGAGACACCTTTTCTAAGCCCTGGACACAATTTTCTCTTCCATTCTGGCAGGGGTGGCTGCTATGAGAGTCCACAGTTCCCAAGTTAGCACTCCCTCCTGGAGGACTCTTCCTTGCCCTTGTGCCTGCGGTGACATGAGGAAGTTTGTCTGTCTCTGGACAGAGACGTTGGACCAGTGCTAAGCACACTGAAGTCAGTTTGGGTGAATGAGAAACTGTGATGAAAGGTCAGCAGTGAGAAATCTTCAAGCACATAAAAAATGCCACCATGGGGGCTGGGGATTTAGCTCAGCGGCAAAAGCGCCTGCCTGGCAAGCGCAAGGTCGTGAGTTCGGTTCCCGGTACCAGAGAAAAAAACAAAACAAAACAAACAAACAAAAAAATGCCACCATGTTACAGAGTGTTGGTACTGAAAGGAACCTCAGAAAGTGTCTTGTCCTCCACCCTTCCTTCCTACATTAAGAAGTGAGAAAAGTACCTGGCTGGGGACAGAGCTGGGCTAAGAGCTCTGTTAATTTCTTCCCAGACCAGAAACAAACAAATACTTAAGGCCTGCCTTTAGTACTAACAAAGGGCCTCACAACCTCGTCAGATTTTAACGTGTAAGCACAAGTTCATGAGCTTGTAATAAAGACCAGGATCAAATATATATGTATCAATGTACTTGGATTTAGAGTGTCATTGTGTTTCTTCACCACCTTGGGGAGTGAAAATAGCCCTGCTAGTCTGAAGGGACAATGTGGATGCAGTAAGAGAAAATGAACCTTTTTCTTTTGTGTCTGACTTGATTTTTTGCGTACAATGAGCCTGTGTCCTAGGAGGGCCTAGAGACGGCTGCTGGGTCATAATCGCCTCTACTGTTCAGCTGCACCAGGGCTGAATGTCAGGTTTAGTGGGACTTGCCCAAAATGTACTAACCAACCAGTTAATCAGAAGCAGCCTCTCCGAGTCCTGTCTGTGACGGCTGGCTCAGATTTATATTAACAAGTGAACACAAGTATAACTTTGGTGTGCTGTAAACACTGCTGCAGATTCGGTTCTCATCCTGACCCACAGTACCTGGCTCAACACTCAGAGCTGCAGGTCAATGTCTAGTCTCGTGAACCAAATATAATGCGGTCTGAGTTGAAGTAAGGCCCAGGGAGAATTCTTTTGCTGACATTCCAGAAACGCACCCGCCCGCCTTTTCTCTCCGGGCTTGGGGCCTGGTGTGTGCCTGCCATTGTGAGGCACGGAGGGGCTAGGAACAAAGCCTTGTGAAGTGCTCGGTGAGTGATGGCCATTGGAGCCGAGTGGCATGTGGGCCTCAGCCTTTGTGAAGGGTCACTGGGGATTTGTGAGAGCCCATAAACTGCCACATCAGGAAGAACCGCTGCTATTCTCAGCAACTGATAGCTGGCAGCAGCTGCCAACATTTTTTGTGTAAACTTAGACCACATACTGCTCTTCTCCTGCTGATTCTTTAAATGGGCCTCTCAGAGTGGCAGATGATGACAGTGCTCCAGATGTTGCAGCTTTCATGTCCATCTGACGGTGTGCCAGAGTTATTGATGAAAACAGGGCTGCATACCCAGCACCTGTGCACCCAGCTGCGTGCACCGCGGGCAGCTGTCAGAGCAGCCTGCGATACCCAGATGCAGGTGCTGAGCCTCATCCTCCTGTTGATAAGCCCACTTTTCTGGAATGCAGCATTTGAATTTGAAGCCCAGGGTAGTCTCTGGAGCTGTGGGATGTGTCTGATCCGCTCACCCCTCCTTTATGTGACCTCAGTGTCCCAGGCCGGTAGTTTCCCAACACATTGAGTATCTAGGTTATGAAGAAGCATTTCACTCTGACCTCCAGTTGAATTTCACTAGAATTTCAGCAGCTCCAGCCCCTTTGTCTCATCTGCTTGGGCCACTGTGGCTGCTCATCTAGGGGAAGCTTCCCGCCACACTGCAGAGCCTGGGGAGCAAGGACAGACCGGATGGGCCTTCGGTGGGCATGTGTGGTGTCGTCTGCCCTGCACTCTGCCTGCCTTCTGAGGCTCCTTCACGAGGACCCGCTCTTCATCCTCCTCCTCTAGACCTCATGGGTGCTGTCCATCACAGTGCCTCCCCTTTTGGGCCACAGAACTGGGCCGCTTAGGTTTCTTGTCTAGAACTGTACTGATTGAAGTGAAAGGAAGCACTATGATAGTTAAGCTTGACTGTACCGTCTTAAATAACTTGGGGACAGGTAGGGGGCGTGGGAGCACATTTCTGGCTAGCCATGGCCGGGCCACAGAGGTGTCCACTGGCGTCCGTATCTGGCCCCTTGCTTCTTCTTTCTGTTGTCGCTCCCCTGCTCTGCTTCCCAGCAGCCATGAGCTAAACAGCGTTCTTCCACCACAGCCCGCTGCCACGCTCTGCAGCTTGCTGGCTGTGTACTGCGTCTCCCCAAACCATGAGCTAGGTTAAGGGTCTCCTCCATTCAGTGTGGGTATCAGATACTGCGCCCCGGCAATGAGAAGGCCGACTACTGCAAAGCCACTTGTTTCTTAACCGTGAAGCTGAGCAGACGTGCTCATGAGAGCTGAAGGCAGCTGTGTTCTAAGCTGCATGGAAGATGCAAGTCAGCAGGAGAATCAAAGAGATTTTCAGGAAGAAGGGACAGGAAGAAAGGCCTGGGAGGAGCCCTTGCCTGGGCTCCCTGTCCTAGGACTCAGCTGTCCACCTGCCCTTTCCTCGGTTTGATTACCCGAGCCAAAACATTCCCTCTTTGCCTGAAGGTAATGTGAGCTGACTTTCTATCACTTGTAGTAAGAGTCCTACTAATGTAGTCCCCGCGCCCTTTGCTGAGGTCTCTGCTACAAAGCCACTCACTCTTCTCAGGCTCCACAGCTGCATCTCCCCTTCCAGGCTCCATTGAGTGCGTTTCCTTCTCGGGGGAGGGGTGTTTCCTGCTCAGCGTGGTGGGTGACGCTGGCATGCTCTAGGGAGACGGCCACTGTTCCGGTCGTTCCACAATTCTGTAAGCTCCAGAAGTAGTCCTGGGCTTCTTCCACTCTTAGAGCTTGGGTTTGAAGACATCTGTTCCAAGGTCTCGCATGTCACAGCTCAGAAACTCTGAGACTGGAAGGAAGAGTGGGACCCACTGTGGCTTTCACTTCACCAACAAACCTCAAGTCTGCGCGGTGAAGTTCCCACAGTGTCGCTCACCACCGCTGTAGGTGTCTCAGCGCGTTGTGTCACAGGCCAGTGTAGTCGATTGTCTTCTCCAAGGATGTGTTTCCACAAACCGAGAACTGCTTTTCCTTGAATTAAAACCTTTCACCTCAGCCAACGCAAGGGACATTTTTCTCATCCCCAAATCAGTAGCACTGACCACTGCCTTTATCTTGTCCTTCCATTATAGAAAAGTGTGTTTTTCTATTTCCGTGTGTAAATATATTTCTTTTTTCTGTTGCAAATTGCTTTCATAGAATCTGCTGCTTGGATCTTGTACGAATGACACAATTTTCAGGAGTGTTTTAGAGGAAGTGTAACAGCAAGGGCTCTGGAATTAGCCTGGCTGGACTTCCAGGTCTGTTGCTTACTAATGCTGTCCCCTGAAATAGCTCTTACCCTCTGTGCCTCAGGTCCCACATATGAGAAACGGGAACACTGGCCCCTGTTACACAGAGTCATTCCACTGAGCTGGTGCTATAAAGACATAAAGCACTTGGCATAGGTTCTCTCATACTGATGGTCACTTCATAAATGTTTTCTATAAATAGTTGTTTCACACTGTAGCCTGTGGGGTCTGATTTCCTATATTGGAGTCATTTTTTTCTTCTGGAAAATATGAGTTGGCTCAATCAGTAGAAAGGAGACCAAGGGACTCCAGAGGAAGAAGATGCTGGTGTGACTTACAGCCCTGTGCAGAGAGCAGGTCAGCCCTGCAGCCCGCCCAGGGTCAGAAGAACCCCAGGCTACTCGTGCTCTCTGTGCCCCTCCCCAGGGCTGCCTGTGTGGGAGAAGGGAGCAAAGGTGGAGACCGAAGGGCGGGAGGAACGCGGCCACTGGACAGAGTGAGGAAAGTCCCAAGTCTCAAGAACTGGGTCCGGCGCGGGAGAAGGCTTGGCCTCAGGAGCAGGAGGGGTGGGATCGCGGATCAAAAGGAGCAGTGCAGAAGCAGCAGGTGAAAGAGCAGTGTGTCCTGTGCGGAGAGGGATGGTGGGGCCCCTTCCATGATGGCTCCTTTATGGCCCAGAGGCTCCCTCCTCTTCCCGCTTCTGAGTCAGACGTGTACATCTGCAAGCCCGCCGCCCCTTGGGCAGGTGCCTGTGCTTAAAGGACGTGATTAGGTTCCGGCCTTAATTCTGCATTTCTTTGCTATTGATGGAGCCGTGTAAGCCATGGATGTTTTACTTACTTTTCTTCAGACTCTCCTTGTGAGATTTTTGCTAGTCTGCTTGCTCCATTTTCTGACTGCTTTTCTGAGCCTTTGACCTAGTTGCCGTGAAGTACAAGAATTTGCTGATTTTCAGCCACTTCTGACTGATCAAAACAACAAGGCCATCTGATCCAAATGCATATCTTCAAATCCAGATTGTAAACGCAAGTTCCTGGAGGAGCAGGACCTCAGCCACCTGCTCGACATCCCTGCCACCGAAAAGTCACCTGTCAGTGACAGAAACTGGCTGACTGCTGGGAAGGCGACGGCTGTGATAGCGCCTTCACCTAAATATGGCGGTCAGTGCCGAACGCTGCTCCAAGTGCTGCTCATAACCCTCACAGCAAACCCTGGCATGAGGACTTACGCGGGCACCCGCCTGCCGCGACGGAGCGTGGCACAGAGCGGTGAGGCAGCTTCTCCGGGTTGCACAGCTGGTAACTGGCAGATCCAGGATTCAAACCCAGACGGCCTGGCTCGGGAGCCTCTGATCTTAATCTCAGCACCACAAGCTGATAGCTGACCACACGCTTGAGTAATCACTGAGTGCCCACTTGTATTTTATCGTGGACTGCTGGTATTGGTCATCAAATGTCCCCGCCCAGCCTTCTGTCTTTGGGGTCTTGTGGTGTTGTTGACCTGGACGAGGCGGTTTTTCTGGAAAACTCCAATGGAAGCAGCAGTAATAGTTATCTACTCGATGATTAGCTTCCTTGCCGTCTGACCATGACCGTCACACTTGTGCAGCCCCTGCCACTTTACAAGACTTGTTCATATGCACATCCTACAGTCTGGGAAACTGAAGCTATGACAGGCAAAGGGACTTCCCAGGTCACACGCATGACACCTACAGACAAGCCAATGGCCATAACCTCCTTGAGGCTCTCCTCGAATTGACTTGACCTTGCTGAGCACATTCCCTGATGCCACGAGCCCACTCATGTCGGTGTGACACGGTGAAGCACACTAGCCCTCAGGGCATCTGTTTCTTACCTTCAGATTAGGGGTACCCTGACCTGGCAGATCCGGTGACCAGCACTGCCTGTGAAACTTCTTTGTGTGCTGGACAGCATAGAGGTTCCCTCCTTCCCTTTTGTTCTCTGTTAAAGCTGGCTGTCCTCTATTCGTCCATGTCACCTGCCACCAGTCCATGGACGTGACACTGTCTTCCAGGAACCCTGAGGGAAGACATCCCCTGTAGAAAAGCATTCGAGGCAGAGCACCTGTTGGTTAACTCAAAAATGAAAGTGATGAGCCTCAGACATCCCAAGGGGAAGTGGCTGCCTCAGAGAAAGGTGGCTGTAGCTGGTGGTGGGAGACGGACACGGTGCTCCTTAGAGAGCAGCCCGCCTACCCTGGCCTCCTGCACTTGGAATCTGCATATGTGGAAGAGATCTCACTGTGAAAACATGGAGATATAACTAGAAGAATTCAATAAAAAGGGGTGTGTGTGTGTGTGTGTGTGTGTGTGTGTGTGTGTGTGTGGTGAACTGGCGTCCTGAGGGTGTTTTACTGCCCTGAAAGAACGTGTGCTGAACAAAGAGCACAAGCAAGATCACGTGGCTCTGCCTCAGTCCACACGCTGGTGGCACAGCAGCGTTTGACCGGGCCCGGTCCTCTGGCTGCCCGTCCTGTGAGTCCCCTCCACACGTCTTTGTGCTAGGAGTTTTAACTCAGTCTGACAATGCAAGAATCTTTCTAAGCTTCCTGTTCAGATGCCTGCCTTTAATACACTGGTGTTCAAAGTGCCTGTGTAGGGAGGAGAAAATAGGAAGCAGGATGTGGGGGAAAGAAAATACACACCACAATCCTGGAAACAGGCACATAAAAAGAACCAACCCGCCCAGTGATTTAAAGCCAGCCTGTCCACCCCCGTGAAGTTACTGACAGGAAAACAAAAGGAGCCAGCCTGTTCTTCTGTTGGTTGCTTACACTGATGCCTGCGTCCTCTAGGGTTCACATTTAATATGCAGAAGTAGAGGATGGAAATAGTAAATCCACGCAGGAACCTTTGGCTCACGGAAGTGACTTGGCTTGTTACCACTAATAGCAGAATTTTAGCTGATTTATATTGCGGTAGTTCTGTACAGCTAAATTGCACTTCCTCTCGCTCACTGGCATTGTAGTTCTGCATCTTTATGCAAGAAGAGACTGAGACTCAGAGTTTTAAAAAGACTCTCCCAAGTTCCACCATGAGGAAGTCCAGGTCCTCTGGCTCAGAATCACCTGCCTTTTCTATGGCACCGCAGCTCCGTAAATCGTGTTTTATTCTCATAGGAACAGTGCGCTTTTGTGGAAATACTGCAGAGCTGCGGCTCTGCCTGCTAGGAACCGTGCTCTGGGAATGTAAGAAAAGGAGGAGAGACCAGGAGTGGTGGGGCAGGAGAACAGCAATTTCAAGCCCAGACTGTACAACTAAGCAACTTGATGAGACCGTCTCAAAATAAACCATAAAAAAGGGCTGGAGATGTAGCTCAGTGTGAAGGCCCTTTGTTCAATTCCCAGTGCTGCAAAAAAAATTGTTTTAGAAAATTTTAAAAGAGGGTGTAGAAAGCATGAAGCCCTTGCTGTGTTCCAAGCACATAAACCCTCACCTCGTTTAATCTGCTGTATTTACAATAGCAGTCCCCAGTGTTTGACACGAGGGACCAGTTTGTGGAGAGCAGTTTCTCCATGGATAAGAGTGGGTCGTGGGTAGGGATGGTGTCCAGATTGCAAGCTCATTGCTACTGTGCACTTTATTTCTATTGTTACTGCATTATAATATAATGAAATACTTACACAGCTAGCCATATCGCAGAATCAGGGGGAGGCCTGAGCTTGTTCCCGTGCAACTGGACAGTCACATCTGGGGATGGGGGGTGACCCCGAACTGTGCTGCTGAGCCGAGTCTGCTCCATAACCTTGTTCGGGTTGCTGTCACTGAGGAAGACTTTCTTCACAAAGGTAGAATGTTGGACCGGAAGGAGGCTGCTCAGTGCTTCTGAGGCCTTCTCAAGACAGCCCGCCTTCACTTTAACCTGGAATGTGTGGAAATTTGAAGTTACCACAAATACATTCTGAAGGCCACTGTCATTTGGCATTTCTCAAGCAGCTGATCCTCTAGCACAGTCATTTCACCTGCCTTATTCACAAAAGGCTCATGGATCCATTCCTTCCCACTGAGGGGTCTCCTATGGTTGGGACACAAGGCTTAAACACTGTTGAAAGCTGAGATGGGTGATCATGCACTTGCTACAAGAAAGAAAAGGCTCTGGCTCAGTCTGTTTGAAAACTTCTGCTGATGTTTGATACATGTCAAAGTCCCAGTGTTCATTCACATCCCTCATGATTACAGTTTGGCTGTGGATGCAGCCACTTTATCTGCTGACATGAACACAGTTGTCATTCTTCCCAGAAGAAGCAGATTGTGTTCATTGAGGTGGCTGAATATATCACACAAGTAAGTAAGGTTTGGAACCTATTCTGTGTCATTAAAAGGTGCTTCCAGTGGTGACTATTTTCCTAAAAGAAATCTCTGGAGCAGCTCTCAAAATCAAAATCTCTAGGCAGTGATTTACCTTGAGAAAGCCATCTTACTTCTGTGTATAAAAGATGTCTGTGATGTGTCCGTCCATCTCCTCGCAGAGCTGTGTGAGCAGGCATGAGTTGGGGTGTGTACTTTAATGTGGTTCACAATTTTAATCACACCCCACAAAATGTTACTAGGTTCAGGAGAGTTTTTGGAGAGCCAGCATTTCGCTATGGATGTCACGGCACAGTGTAACTCACATTCAGAAGCAAACTGTTCTACCCAAGCGGTGAAATAGAAAGCTGTCCAGTCGCAGCAGCCACTCTGTCCATGCATGTACTGACACAAAACAATCAGTGCAGATTTCCTGATATGTGATCACTCAAGGCTTGAGCAGTTCTAAGGCTATGGTGTTGGTTTGCAACAAAACATACAACATGTCCTCATGCATATTCTCCCGAAAAGTATGTCACAGAAAAGCAAGGCCTTGTTGTCAACATTTGGTACACTCACCAACCCAGACTTACTAATCCTCTCTAACAGTTGCAACTCAGACTCTTCTGTGATTTCATCAGTTTGTCTAGTTGGTGCTAGCCAAAGAAGAGCCTGTGCCATCTTTTGACCCACAGCTTCTCTTGAAAGTTCATGACGGGCATCCTTAGAGCAGGCAGGGGCAACTCTTCCCCAGTAGTAAAAGGTTTCTCAGTTTCTTAGCATTGAGTTAGCCACTAAGCACGGTGCTTTCAGTGCCGACACATCTGGTGAAATACTGGCCTCCAACAATTGCCCTATTCTTCGTACTCATTTTTTTCTTTTGAAAAACTCCAGAGGCGTGTCTTTCAGGGCGAGGCGTTTGGTCTCCATCGGCAAAGCAGTTTTGCAGTTTTCAGGGCTTCATTGGATAGCCAGTCACCACTTATTACATAAAGCAGGCTGTTATAATGAAGCTGTTGTTTAAGAAAGTATTTCGGTATTTTCTTTCAAATGCACCTTTCTTTTTTTGGCAGTCTTAGCATCTTCTGCTGTTTCATCTTTGCGTCTTTCCCTTTTAAAAGAAGCTCTCCAATGACTTTTGTTTTATGCTCGTTTTGGCTAAGATTATCTTGTGGGTTTAGCAAAAGTATGCCTAAGACAAGGACACACTGGGAAAGGAAGCAGAATAAAAGTAGTAAATCAAATAACGACATACCACATTAGAGACTAAAATGTGTTAGATTCTAACTTAAAGCCTGCTCCCAGATGCAACTGCATGACAGGAGTAGCTAACTCACTTGCCGTTATAAAGCCTGGTACCAGATGCAGTGTACTGTCACTTGTCACTCACTTACAGGATTTTGATATGAGTCTTCAGGTAACTGATTATCTTCTCTGTGCATTCAGACCTCTCCACTAGCAATAGTCTGTATTTGCAGCCACTCCCCAGCACTAGCATCACCACCTCAGCTCCACTTCAGATACTTCAGCTCATCGGACATTAGATCAGTGGTGGCAGCCTATGGCACGTGTGTTATTCGCTTTTCTTTTAAGATAAAAGATTTTAGTATATGTGTTGTTTTTTCTAAACTAAAACTTCTTTTATTTTTTATTTTTTTGTTTTTTTTTTCCAGTACAGAAAATCAAACTCATGACCTCACGCTTGCCAGGCAGGCACTGTGCTGCTGAGCTAAATCCCCAGCCCCTAAACTAAAACTTCTATTCAGGTTTAATTGCGGTGTTGGCACTTTGCAGTAAACAAGTGGATTTGGGTTGCAGTTGTGGGCACTTGTGTCTGAAAGGTTCACCATCACTGCATTAGATTTCTGTAAGAAGCGTGTAACCTAAATCCCTTGCATGTGCAGTTCACAGTAGAGTTCACATTACTGTGAGAAATTAGTGTCACCGTTGATCTGCCTGGAGGCAAAGCTCAGGCAGTAACGGGAGGTGTGGGGCATCACTCGGCATACCTCGCTCGCCGGCCTCTCGCCTCCGGCTGTACAGCCAGTCCTTAGCGGGTCACAGACCAGGACCTGTCTATGCCCTGGGGTGGGGCCCTGCCTCATAGCACTGCATTCTCTTACCTGGAGGTCCTGCCTACACTGTGCTCTTGATGGGCCTGCATAGTATCAGACTTAAAGTGTATGTAGTTCTAATTTTCATGATGGAGTGTGAAATTTTTTCCATAGATTTTTTTTTTGCGGGGGAGGTTCACATGATTTCTTCTGTGACTTGCTTGTTTGTATTCTTTGCCTATTCTTTTTTACTTGGATATTTATATTTTTCCTATTGATTTTCCTACTGATTTCTCCATTTGCTCAGACAATCCTTTGTTGGTTCTGTGTTATAAAAGTCTTATATTAGCTTAAGATTTGTCTTTTTACTTTGTTCATGATGTCTTTACATTTTTTAAACATTTATAAGTTTTGGGTTTTTTCACACAGGATTTTTTTCCATACACTTTGTAATGAAATTCTAGATTGGTTTTGTGGGTAAACGCCACTTGTTGAATAGTTCACCCTTTCTCCCATGGAATTTCAGTACCATCCTGGCCATACATCAGATTTCCACATTTGCCTGGAACTGCTGCCTGTTCTGTTTCATTCATCTGTCTCTCTCTGTGTCAGCACTGCACTGTCTTAGTTTATATATCGCGAACTTGTCCATCTTCAAATTTGCCTTGAGTTTTCTCAGCCCTGTGTGCTTCCATATTTATTTTAGAATCCATCTTTAAAATTACACATACTCCCCTTCTTCCTTCACAATTTTTATTGAAATTATACTATATTGACTTGGAAAGAATCGGTATTTTTATAGCAATGTCCATGAGAGAACTTGAGTTTCACCTGTCACAGGTGTGTGAAGGCCAAATATGACTCTGAATAATGAAATGACCTCTGGCTCCTGTCTGGCGATTTCTCTGTGAGTAGAAAGCTCTTTCTGAATGGCTGTCCTCGACTGAACCTTGGGATCATTATGGCAGAAAGTGTTCTCAATGGTGAGCTAAAGAGAGAAATAATTATCGCAGCACTATTTGCCAAGACGTTTTCTAGCTGAGCGATCAAATATATGTAATTAGGGAGAAGAAAGCCTGTAAGAGCGGTGTAAGGGCAGCGCAGCTCTGCCAGCTGGAATCCGAGCTTGCGTAAATGAGAATGCTCAGACACACCAGGGCACAGTGAGCAGTTTACACAGGCTGGAAACCGTCCGCAAGAGAAGAGATTCAAAAATAGAATAATGGGAAAACAACAATAGTGTCTTCAAGCCCACTGAGTTGGACGTGGCCCAGCCGATCTCGTTCCCAAGGTTACTGCCCTTTCCCTCTGGTGTGTGCTTTCCTGCTCCTGCCAGTTTTGCTCCATAAATACCTAAGATTCAAAGAAAAATGATCCCTGGGTTGTGTCGGAATGGTAACAACACCAGTTCTTTACTCTGAAATGTTCCAGAACTAGAAAATGACAGTTTTGAAAGAATGAAACCCTGCCTTTTAAAATACTTAATATCTTCCAGAAGTTGGGGGAACTACAGAAACATAAGTACTATTTTTAGTTGAGGGGGTAAAAACGAGGCATTGGTTATGAACTTCATCATAGCCACTGACATGCTGAATCACTTGTACAGTATTTCCAACTGTAGAAACACTAACGGGAACCGCAGTACCCCTGTTTGTTCAAGAAGTAATAATGGACTTGAGGTATATACATCAAATATGTTTTTTAGAGAAATAAAAGTGGAAGGGATGCAAATATCCCCAACCTTTTAAGACCTGGAATACTTTGGTAGTTTAGAAATATGGCATTCTCTATCCTAAAAGTACTCATCAGAATATATTTATTTTTTAGTAGAAAAATTTTCACTCTTTTGCTCTGAGATTTTGAGGATATTTTCTGAGATAAGCAACGGTGTCCATGGATGAGCATCACAGCTTTGGAAGATTCATTCTTTTTTTGGGGGGGGGCAGGGTCTTGCTATGTAGTCCATGCTGGCCTTGAACTCAACTAGGTAGTCCAGGCTGGCAATCCTCCTGCCTCAGCTTCCTGAAAGTTCTAGGGTTAAGGTATGTGCTACCATGCTCAGCCTGAAAGATACATTTTATGTCAAGAAGAGAAACATACCTGGTTAATCATCAGACCCAACTATGGTGCTAAAAATACAGATCCTAGGTGCCACGCCAGAGGGGCTCTGTTAGCCATCCATGACAATTTTCTAGGATTTTGAAGCAAACATCCTATCGCTAAACTTTTTCCAAAAAACCTACTTTATTTCCCCACTACTATGAATTATCCAGAGTTCACAGGCTTCTACTTTCTCTTACAACTAGAAGAGATAGAAGATGATTTCAAAGTGCACAGGAATTGCTTTTAAAACCCTGTCAGGGTAAGAAGAGAAGAGTAAGACCCCTTCAATGTTTGAAAAGTAAGCCTCACACTCTTTGTGTGTCCCTTAAAAACCCTCTTCGATTTCTTTTCAGAGTACTGTAATTCTCAGTGGTATGTCTGTATACACAAGATGGCTAAGATAACTGTACCACTAATTTCTACTAGTCCATTGAGAGGAACCGTTAGTGCTTATATTTTTTTTTTGGTTTTTTTTTTGGTTTTTCTCCGGTACCAGGAACTGAACTCACGACCTTGCGCTTGCCAGGCAGAGTGCTTATATTGTTTGATCAGTTTTGTGCACCTGTACCTGGTAGTCTGAGCAACTACTTTGAGATAACAGTATGCAATATAACAACCATTGTTAATCTCCTATCATCTTGTTTTGAAACTCTGTATCATTTTAATTGTTTTTTTATTTCTTTAAAATAAAAAAGGAGTATTATAATTATCATGGTTCCTTCCACAACCAAACTTTGGAGAAAGTAAAAAGGATTAAAATTTAAGTCAATAGAAGAGTCATTCCATTTAAAATAAGTTCTTTTGTGTAGCTTGGAAAGTATGCCGAGAAATATTTGCTCAGTGAAACCTTTGAGGTAATGCTTTAGTAGGAGCTATAACTTTCTGTTGATAAGAAATTCCATCCCTTTTACTGTGGTTATTGGTGGTGGTGGTAACGTTATTTTGAACTGGAGTTTTTTGCCCTTGACTCTCATAGAAGTACAACATATTTTCCCATGGACTTAACACTGAGCACTGATGAAAAAAGGAAACATGTTTTATAAGGTTGGCATTACATCTTCATTTATTTCCGTGACAAAGATACAGGATGATTTTCCCAGACTAAATTGCAGATTTCCGTGTTGAGGGAAAGAGAATTCCGAGGAGAAGGGGCCTTAAGTGCGGGCTGGGCCTCTAGAAATATGGAGCAACCAGATTTTCCTTAAAGAAAAGTAAGTGAGATGTACAGTTCGATACAGTCATGCTTGTGTGTGTTAATGCCGTCTCTTGGAACAACATTGAAACAATATGGATAAGAGCACCAGTCCTTCTGAGCTCCCCTTTTTTCTAATTCCACTCCTCTTTCCATAAGTGACCCATGATCAGCCTGAATAGTCTTCTACGCTTTTTTAAGTATTCACTTACAAACATGTAATGGAATGCTTAAAATCATGTAGCGCTTTTTAAAGCATGTATGACACCCTACTCTACATATTATTGTGAAACTTATTTATTCCACTTAACATATCTTAGAGTTCTTTTCAGGTTATCCCACATAGATGTTTTAAATGCCTGCATAATATTCCATATTATTAATTTAATCATTATCCATTGATGTGTGTCAGTCACTTTCCTTGTTACTGTGACAAAATACCTAGTAGCCAGCACCTAGGAGGAAAGGTGTATTTTAGCTCACAGTTTGGTCCGCAGTCCGTGAGCTCCAGGGCAGAGGGGCACAGCAGAGGAGAGCTGCTCCCACTCAGGATGGCAGGGGGAGAGGGAGAGGTGGGAAGGGGAGTACGTCCTCCAGGTCACGCCCGGACCTGCCTCTTCTCACCAGACCCCGCCTGGCCCACGGGCCCATGACTCAGTCGCCTTCCCAGAGCCCTCTTCACGAGCTGTGGGAGACATCGCTGATATAAAGCATAACAGCGCGTGTATTAAAGAATTGTTTCTAGCTATGTCAGTTGTAAACCGTGTACAGTGACCACCCTTCTGCACGCTTCTTTATACTCAGGAAGATTATTTCTCGGATAGATTCCTGAAAGCAGATTGCTAGGGCAAAGGAGCTACATATTTGTAATTGTAGTATGTGCCACTATATTGCCCTCCAAAATGAATTAATAAGCTAAATTTCTACCAGTTCTTTACATTACCAGCAGCATGTGATATTAAGCTTTAAAATGTTTATAATTCACAATGAAACAAGAAACTATGTTGTATATTCATTTGATGAAATTTAATCTGTCAGGCCTTTCAGAATATATGTATTAATTCACATGTACACATATATACATACACACACATACATACACACACGCACACACACGCCAAGGAACACTTTGCACATATGGTCATGGTTAAAGTCACTGTAAAAATGCCTTGATTTAGCCACAAGTCAGTACTGTCTCCAGGGCCCAGTTTGAAAACAGAATAGGTGGGTAACATGGCAGCCAGCTTTGTGCTGGGTACCGGGGCTTGACTATTACAGGACGAGAGGAAAGGAAACAGTGGCTTCTGGAAATACTCTTCCTACCTCATGCCTGGAAGTTTCCTTTGGGAAAATGAAGTCTTTGAAATTAAGCCCTGACCCTTTGCAGCAACCTTCACTAACAGAAAGGAATTGGTCCGCAGCGGGACAGTGCTGGGTGGGCTCCAGGCTCACTTTCAGCTTGTTTAGTACGGTGCTGAGATTCCCCTGTGCAGTTAGCTAGTCCGGCAGGGATAAACAGGGCCTTGCGGGAGTGAGATTCAGCGGAGAGGAAGCGGTCACAGAGCAGCAGGAGCAGGGGGTCATACAGGTCTGATCACCCGTAGGTAGCTCGAAGACTTCAGTCACTGCTGGGAGAGAGCTCCGCAGGAAGGCTACCTTGCTCACCCACTGGCCGGGAAGTGACCTCACAGACCTATAGTTTGCCTCAAAGGGTGTTTCTGACCCAGCACTGGGCAGCAGCACCCTGCCCATCCACTGAAGTGTGTGTAAATTTTCACTGGAAAGTTTAAACGGTTAGTTAGCTAAGACCCCTGAGAAGAGACAGCAGCCAGCTTCGTGCTTGAGCACAAAGTCTGCATGATGACTGTGTCGTTAGAACAGTAGATACAGGTAATTCGGCTTCGTGACAGAGCCACGACGTCTGTCTCTTCCTAGTGCTGCGCTGTTGTCTGGCATGGACTCCGAAGGACCGGAAAAATAACTAGCCTGCGGTCTCTTCCTTAGCTGCTTAACCCTACCTGTCGGGATTCTGCTCTTGAGTCCCGGATATTTGGGCAGGAGCAGCAGCTGAACCCTTCTAAAGTGGTTTATAAACGCAACAAATTCCTAGTGTCCTCATCACTTTCTGTGGTGGAACTCAACAACTATTATGCAGGATGGAAATCTCTTAAAATAAGTAGCAATACGCCATTTGTGTGGATAAAAGAATAGAATTCTCAACCTTGGCCTACACTGGAATAAAATAAGTATTGAGATTCAGTACTTATTTGTAGTAATTATGCTATAATTATATTAATCCAGATACAACTGTGAGATAGGATGGGTTTTAAATTACAAGTGCTATCTATCATTCAGTGACGTCCATTGAGAATATTTTTAGTGTTTATTCCCTGTCAGTTGCTAAGAGCTTATCTTCTAAATAATTGTTTGCATCACTGCCATTTAGACATCCAGATGCTTTTATGCTTCAGGCTTTCATTAGATAGGTAAATAAAATATTCCCAGTGGGCTAAGAAAAGAGTGTAGCATGTGTCTGAACTCAGCCCTCACATCGGTTCTATTCTAGGTACATTGAAAGGGTGGGAGGAGAACAGGGACACCGAACGGATCGTACGGAACCACTGCGTTGTGTGCTCAAGGTTTTGGTTCGCACGCTGCTGTGGTTCACATGTGCCCCCTCCCCGTGCACACGCACACACACGCACACACACACGCACACGCACACTCAGGTGTTGCCGCCGTGGTAGCAGGAAGAGCCTCGCTCGTGCAGAGGGACGTGACAGAGGCAGCTCCTCCTCTCTCAGACAGAGCTGTCCATGCCAGGCCCAGGCATTCTGTTAAAGCCACACAAGGTGGACCAAGGCACACACCAGCATAAGCCTAACGCTGTCTTCGCAGGGATGCTTTTCTTGAGTATGAGATGCCCACCACTCAGCGCAATCTCTGAGGCGTACCCTGGATCCCGCATGGGAGGAGCCGGGGACGCAGAGAACTTGTGTCAGGCGTGCTGTCTTGAGTCAGAGCTGCTCCCACATGGTTCTCTCATTTTAATTATTCTGTACCATTTTAGAAGATTTCTTTAGTAGCAGCAAGACAGTTTCAGATTTCCTTCTGCTTAGTACTTTTTCTTGGCACTTCTCTCTTGCATGGTAGGTTTATGTAGATCATAGCCTTAGCTATCTATAAGCAGTGCTATATACGCAAATGCTGTTTTAATGAGAAATATTCAGACTGCTCACAGCCGCTCAGACATTTCCAAGGCCAGCCCACTCTCCCACTTGTCTTGGGCCTTACTCACTACCGTGAATGTTTTATCCTTGGCCCTCACCCCTTCTCCCTCCTATTCTTGGAGCCCAGGCTGAGGCTGGCTGTGAGTATCACTAGAGGTAACCTTCACAAAGCCACTTTTTCTGAGGGTCAGCTACTGCGCCAAAGTCTTTGTACATATTAACTTATCTGCTCCCCTAACAACCCTAGGAAAAAGGCACTGTTATCGCCCTTGCTGAATTGATAAAGCCCAGAGAAGGTAGGTGGCTTGTCCAGGCCCACACAGCGAGTGCTGGCCGGAACAGGAATCACACCAGACTTCTCGGCTCCGGAGTTCTCACCCCTAGTAGCCAGGTAACCCCACCTCTTTTAAATCAGAACCTCCAGCCGAGATAATCACATCTCCCTGGATCCGCTCTCGGCTCCTGCCAGATAACAGCGGCACTGGACTCAGCACGCTCAGCCCCTTTCACGTGAGCGTGCGCTTCTGACTCCGTTGTGCCCCGGCCCACACCCTCCTTGTCCGGACTGAGCGGGGAAGCCAGTCTTCCACCGAGTCTCCCGCCGCTTCTGCCCTTCCCGTTCTTCTCCATCCGCCTCCACCCTTCTGCCATCCGCAGTCCGCGCCTCAGTTCCTTCTGCCACTTTCTGTGCTCGCCGGTCCTCCCGCCCGCAGCGCTAGGAAACCTTCCCCCTTGCCTCCATGTTTGTCTCTCTTGCCGCTGCTCGAGAACCAGCAGTGACTGCTCCTTAATGCACATGCAGCATTAACACAGCCGCCTAGCAGTCAGCGTGCAGGGGATCCTTGGGCCCACATCCTGACTTCGTGCAATGCCCTCATCCTTATCAGGCCAGGCCTGTTTCGGCTGGGCAATCTGTTCTAGATGGACCACTCATTCACAAGCGTTTAGTGTGTGCCAAAAGTGACCCAGAGTGTGTCCACCCTCCAGAAGTGCCCTGTGCAGTGTTGAAAGGAAGTTCAACACCACACATGGGCTGATGTCCAGGATCTCTGTGATGACTGGAGGAATACTGGAGGTCCTGGGCAAGGAGTCCAAGAAGCTGAGCATTTGTTCTCCAGCCTCTGCTGTGCAAAAGATGAGAGAATACAGTAGTAGGAAATCGCCCATCCCATCTGCTGTACAGTGCTTTGCTTTTATTTGTAGCACTTATTACTTTCTAATGTTTACTTATGCAATCCATTTGTTAATTGCTTGCCTACTTAACCAGAATGCAAAAGCCACCCATGAAGCAAGAATATTCACAGTTACACCTCCTAGAAACTATACCGGGGACATACCAAAACTCAATTCAAATGTGTTTGTTGAATCAATTCAGCCAACAGAAAGTGGCTTTCTGATGTGTTGTGAAGTGGTATTTCACAAGTCTGTGTTCCACTGCTGTAGGAAAATACTTGATGCCGAGTCATGTACAAAGAAGAGAAGGTTATTTGTCTCACAGTTCTCAAGGCCCAGGAACAGAGAGCTGGCTTCCGCTTGGCTCTCCGTGATCCCATTCATGGCAGATGGGATCACAATGACAGGAATACAGGAGCAATCACATGGCAGAACGGGAAGCTGGACGCCAAGGACAGCCCGGTCCTACTCTTTTGTAACAAGTTGCTCTTGCAAGACGTAACCCCCTTCGTGAGACCGGCCTTAGTCCTTCTGGGGCGATGCCCTCAGGGCCCTAATTCCCTCCCACTGGGCCCCACTTCTTAAAGGTCTCACTGTCTCAGGGCTTGGAGAGAGGAGCTCAGCACCGGGGCCCCGGGCCTGAGGGGATGAAAGGAGAGCATGTGGGAAAGGCCCCACCTGAGCAGGGCGTCAAGGAAGTCTTTCAGGCACAGGCGCAGGAGGACACTTCTAGCAGAGGGCCCAGCGGCCTGAGGGGCTCGGCTTCTCCCGCACAGGTGAGCTCAGCCCCTCAAGGCCAGGCAGGAGGCGCTCTTTCTGAAGTGCTCTTGCCCCCACAGCTGTCTGTCAGCTTCTGTCTCCGCCCCGTAGTCCTCTGACAGCAAACCCTTTCCCAGCACCGCAGGGCTGACTGTCCCCCCTGAGCGCTCTAGAACCTGCACCCTAGGGGCCGAGTTGAGCTTCCTGTCGCTGTTAGCTGCCGTCAGAAGGTTCAGGTTGCAGGAGCCCTCCCAGGTCGTCTTCCGGTCTCCTTGACACATGAGCCCTTCCGCAGTGAGACTGTCACACTGCTCACACACAGGGGCGGTGCCTTCACTTTTACTGTAGATGTTTCTCCGCCTAGGCATTGGCCCGGATTATGACTTCACACCCTTTCTGCTGACACTTGCCACTCAGCAATGCCATTTCTTTCTTAATTTACAACCAGCAGAGGTCTTCTGAAGCTCAGAATTGAGACTAGATTGCTGTGAGAACTTCGCAGTATGTTGTTATATTGGAACAAGCCTGAGCCACTCTAGGATCCATTCCTAGGCCTCTGCCCTGTTGGTGCTTAGCAGTCCCTCGGCTTCCCAGAACATTTCCTTCTCTACTGCTTTTCATCCTCTGTCAGTGACCCGTTGTGATGGCTGTGTCTGCATGTCTCCACAAAGCCTCAGGTGGGGTTTTTCAGAGGTGGCGGGGTGCAGAGTGTGTGACGCTGGGATTGATTCACATGCCTTGCTGGGATCAAGGGCTCTAAGAGTAAAGGTAAGAGTTCTACCTGCCCTCAGTAGTCTAGATAAGATGAAAGGGACCGAAAAATGCCGAGAAGATTCCTTGTTGCTTTTGCTACCTTCCACCCCCCATGAACTTTGGCCCTCTGTATGTGCCACCCTCCTTTGGAGCCCGCTGAGTATGCACTGAACCTTCTACAAACTGTGAGCCAAGTAGACCTTTCCCCTTTAACTGTGGGTGTCGGGTATTTTTCTCAGCAGTGAGGAAGGTAACCAACACACCAGTCCACCTATGCGGAGTGCCAAACTGCCTTTAGTCCTGAGCAGGGGTTCCTGTTGCCCTGGGGGGATGTCCCTCCCCTGCGGGGCCTGAATTCCCGAGCCAGCTGCCCGGGGGCTGCTGTGAGGAGGGGGCTGAAGCCCCGCTCAGCTGTGGGGGTGGCTTTGATGTCCTCGGGCAGCGGGATGAGGCATACGGCATCTTCCCACTCCGTGCGCGCCAACCTGGACAGGAAGGGACGTGCGTCAGCACCGCTTCTTTACTGGGCCACCGTTCTCACTGCTTTTCCAGCTTTCCTTTCCCTGCTGTTTTCTCCTTTCTCCTTCCTTCTAGGCCTTTAAGTGTAGCCCCCAGCCCGACCTCATCCGCATCCTAGCGGCACAGGTCTTCTCACAACCTGCGGAGAGTTTACGCCTCTATGGCCTACATTCCACTGTGAGCTTGTCAGTGCAGCTGTCTCATTCACTCCAATTCCACCCAGCCCGATGGACACTGAGCGCGCTGGCCACGCCCGGCAGCTGACTGGACGCCGAGTGCCCTCCTGCCCCGGTGCTGTGCTCGGCCTTGTAGTCATGTAGCTGCACATGCTTTCCACAGACAGTATGAAAGACCCAGACACCTGCCTGGGTTTGAAACTCACGCCTGTCCCCCACTGGCTGCACAGCTGCCTGGGTCCTCCTCCTCCCATTTCCTTGTGTATAAAACGCAGATAGTCTCTGCTTATGAGCATTAGCAAGAGTCGGTGTGGATCACACACAAATCTAAAATCCACTAATTAATTGATGTGTATTTTCCCCTCCTTCCTAATTGGCTGTATAGATTCTTCACGTATTTTTGTCTGACCTAGAATTTGGACGGCTGGTGTCTTACTGGTTAGGATGGGCTAATAACAACCCCCAGAACCTCAGCATAGTCATCTGTCACTCTTCATGGGAGTTGGCCTCAGAATCCCCAGGGTGCCAAAACCCTCCAAGGCCCAAGTGAGCCCCTTGTATAGTATGGTGTAGTGTTTCCATACAGCCAAAATCCCTCCTCCTGTGTACTTCAGATTGTCTCCAGATTACTGTCATAACTAAGCCTAATCTTTCTCCTCGATATTATTTAAATTTGAACTGTCTCACTGTGTTCACGCTGTGCCTATTTTCCTAATCGTGGGTGTTTGTTGATGTCCTGTTATGTTAAAAATTCAACATTTCAGTCTGAGCTCTGGATTGACCCGTCTAGGTTCAAGGAATGGTTCTGCCACGAACTCTCTGTGTGGTCTTGGACAAGTTACCCCTCTCCCTACACCTCCTTTTTCTTGTCTATGTCATGGGAAGGTAATAACACCTGCTTTATAAGACCGTTCTGCGGGTTAAATGAACTAATACCTATAGAGTACTTGGACTAGTATCCGGAACATAGTGAATGGTCAAGAAATGTTACTGTCACCAACATTTTTAGGCACGGTGGAGAAATACAAAGGAAGTCTGATGCAGCCTGCAGTTTTTCTGTGTCATTTGCTGTGCCACATGACAGGTGCTTAGTAAATATTTGCTGAGCTGATCAATGCATGGGCTCTGCCCTTGCAGAATTTGAAAGTCAGCATAACCTTGGTTGCTTTCTTGGAAAAATAGGAACCCATCCTTCCCTCGAAGCTACTTTGACCAACTGTAAATATATGGGCTCCAGAAAGAGGCAGCCGCTCGCCTCTGTGTGGGTCTGCATTCCCCGTCCTCGCCAGCTCACTTTCAAACAAATTCTGGCAGCCGTGCCAGTCATGGGTGGCACTAACTTCTCCGTCTTCACAGCCACAGTTGGTGACTCTGGCACGACAGTATCAAGGCCCGTGCAGCAGAAGCTGGTAAGGACAAAGCCATGGGCACATGCCAGCTTCCGCCTGTGGAAATTTGGGTGACTGTCACATTGCTTAATGCTGCATTTTGCCTCGCTTGGTTTCATGTTCTATCTTTCTTTCGGGATGGGCTGGGGAGACACTGACGGTCCTGGGCATGTGACGTTCAGAGTGGCGCGCTCTCTGCAGCAGCCACTTCCAGAGGGCCGGCCGCTTTCCCAGCCGACACATCCTACGCCGTCCACTCACCTGCACGAGAAGATAGCTGGGCTCATGGAGGCGCTTCCTCTGGCAGCCTTCCCTCTCCTCCTCGCAGCCCTTCTTCTATAGACTGTATAGGGCACCTCGTGATCATCTCGCCAACCTCTGAGCTCCTCCGGGTCCCTTTCTCCTGGGCTAGCCGCTTAGTCTCGTGCTCCCCAAGAACTCCTGGAGCCTGTCATACCTCAGGTCTATATGCCTCTGTGCTTGCAGCCCGTCTGCCCAGGTACCTGCAGTGTTTGCCTACTCATTTCAAAAAGGCCTCTGCCAAAACTCTGCCTCTTCCAAGAGGTCTTTTTTGCCTGTATCTAAAATAATTTCTACATCCATTTTTCGTCTGGTACTTGTTTGCAATGACATTTATTTGGGGTGTGTGTGTGTGTGTGTGTGTGTGTGTGTGTGTGTGTGTGTGTGTCTTTACCCGTATGCATCCGTTTTTCCTCCCTATAATATTGACTCTCAGAATACAGACACTATGCCTTTAGTACCTAGCATGTAGTTAGCACTCAGTAACTAGGTACTGAAAGGAAGGGAGATCACTTGAAATTATTTTAGATACAGCCAAGAAAGGCCTCTTGGGAGAGGTAACATTTTGGCAGAGACCTCTTTGAAAGGAGTAGGCAAACACTGCAGACACCTAGGCAGATGGGCTGCAAGCACAGAGGCATACAGACCCTGAGGTAAGAATAGGCTTCAGGAGTAAATAAATGGAAGTCAGTTTACAGTACAAGAGTGAGAAATGATGGGACAGAGAATACATAGAAGCTGTGGGAGGCAAGGTGATAAAGGAGGGACTGAGACCTGGGAAGCCAGGATCTGCAAAGGCAGCATCTGTGAATACTGATGAGCAGCGAGCGGAGTGCTCTCGGCCAGCTTCCCGAGTCAGACCTGGAAGGAAGAGAGCGGGGAGGTCAGCGCGGGCTGCGGTGTCACAGGAGGCTGGGCGGGGCACGGGGTGGTGGACGTGACTCAGGTGAGCGGACAGACTGGACAGGCGCACGGGGTAGAGAGGAGGTGTTGCGGGGCCTCACCAAGATACTCGTGGACTTTGAGCGGTGGTCACGTCAGACTGTAGCTGACCCCATGAAGTACAAAGAGGAGTGTGCCTGACTCCACCCCTTAGAGGCAGAGTGTTTCTCTGTCAGGTTTTCTTTCCCTGGAAGTAGACTCTGCTGTTCACCAGGCTCAGGGTTATGGAGACACTGAAGTCTGCCTTGAAGAGCGAGAAATGAAACCGACAGAGCTGTGGCAACCAGGATGTTGGTTTGCAGACAGTCAGCCCAGGTTTTCAGGAAGAATCACACCGCCCAGGCCAGTCCTCTCCCCGTCAACCACGAGAGGGATGTTCTGTTACTCTGGAAAAAAGAAAGAAGTGAGATGAATGTGTACCGCTCTTCAGAACCGGAATACTTTATTGTTTTACTGAACAATGGAAAATTACATGCTTACTGCAGTCAAAGGGGCAGAAGAACATAAATTAGAAAATAGAGGCCCCCCGAGTTCCAGACAGAACGCCCTTTAAGAGACAGCTGCTTCATCCACTCTACTGAACAGCCCCCATGTGCCAAGCACAACACTACTTTAGTGTGTGTGCTGCTGAAGCAAGCACACAAGCACTATTACTACATCCGCAATTTTAAAAAAGCTCTTTGTCCTCCCTGGGCTTACATTCTACCACTATCCTGTACTGTATAGTAGCTACTAGCTGTATGTGGCCATTTAAATTAATTAAAATTAAATAAAATTGAAAATTTAGATCCCCAGTCCACCAGCCAGCCACATTTCATGTGCTCAATACCCGTATGTAGCTCATGGCTGCTGTATTAGGCAACACACATGTAGAATATTTCCATCATTTCAGGAAGTCATATTGGGTAATGATGTTGTAAAAGAATGACTTTTAACAGCTTGTACTAAACTGTTCTGTACGTGTATACACAAATATATACATTAATTTATATATGTAGGTATATATGTGATATACCATGGATGATAAAAATAGTGTGTTTACATTTTTTTGTTTTAGTTTTTTAAGAGAGGGTCTTGCTATGTAGTTTAGGCTAGTCCCGAACTCAGCACAGTTCTCCTGCCTGAGCTTCCTGAGGGCTAGGGTTACAGGCCTGCACCACCATGCCCAGCTCAGTGTGTTTAAATTTTTTTAAAATTATCACAGTAGGGCCAGGGATGTAGCTCAGTGGCACGGCATCTGCCTGGCAAGTTCGAGGCCCTGAGTTCTATTCCTGGTGCCAAAAAAAAAGAAAAGAAAAAACAAATATATATATATATATATATATATATATATATATATATATCACAGTAAAAGACACATTCCATCACTCCCCCTCAAATACCCTCACTTCAAACACACTTATCCTATCACTTCTGCCACTTTTCTGAAGCAGTTCTGGAATTTCTTTGTGTCTTCATAAGGTATGATTATATATATATACTTGTATATATATAGACACACACATATATATACATATATATGCAGAGAGAGAGAGAACGTTGCTGCCACGTGCCGTCCGATAAAAAGGCAAACGTGTAAAGACGTTAGGGTGTGTTCTCATCTCCCTTATTTACAAGGTCTAGCACCATGCGACTTGTGATTCTTCTCCACAGTCAAATGACCACCAAAGGTGAACGTGTTAAACTGGCCCAGGACGGTGAGACAGCGGTGACAGCACATCAAGATACTTGTGAGAGAAGCCGTCCAGGGCGCTTCCCGTAGTGGCAAGAATGACTAAGGGGCTAAGTGTGCTCAAAGTGAGGAGGACTATTTTGAGGGGGTTAATGGCAATGGGACTTGTATTTCTTAATTTAAACTTTGGTCATATTTGCACCACACTCCTTATGTACTATAGCACATCTGCTATGCATGCTGCTCAGCCACCTCCCCTTAGCAGTTAATACAGCAAGGGCGTCTGCTTTTATTGATCAGTGATAGGTCGGCACATTCATTGCTTTCTTTCTGTTAATGGGTGTTTCATTCCAGTTTTTCACGGTTGTAAACAGTGTTACTCTGAGCACCTTTGGCACTCCCGCCCTCGCACACCTCCCCAAGCCTTTCTTCACCTGGACGCCTGAGGACGGTGCCGTGACGCGGACAGTGTGTGGAGCTCGCAGAGTGCTCAGCACGCACTGATCGTGTCCGCCTGAGGAGGCCTGCAGAACCCTAGAGCTGCATTGCGAGTTCTGCGGCCTCCAGAGCTTCATGGCTTGATGCTGAGGTTTTCAGTTGCTTTTGGAAGTGTAGCTCCCTGAAGCCACAGCCAGCTATTTCCGTGGAGGGCTGTTTAGTTTTGCTTGTTTTCCAGAGTAATGACCTGTTCTGAATCTGGCCACATGTTACATTTATTGACCACCTCTGGGTGCCTGGCCTTGCATGAGGCACCACACCATTCATTACAGGTCTGAGACCTGTCCCACTTTATGAGCTCACAATGCAACCATTGAGACAACTGGATGGGGAGGCGGGGGGTGGGTACAGGCCTCTTCGTTAAGCCTGCAGCGAAGCTATGGGCACAGTTTTGCACTGGGAGGGAAGCAAGTGCTTGGTGCAGAAATAAAGGCAGTTGTATGCTGGTGTGCGATGAGAATGCAAGTGTTACCAACCTGGACCACTAGGTTGACTGTTTTCTCTCTTTAGTAAAGGCCCAAAAGAAATGCTAACAATTAGGAGTCTGTTTCTAAATTAACTCTGACCCTGTGCCTTTGTGCTTTTTCAAGGACTTGAGGGGTGGAATCCTTGCTGAGCTGTCCGTGTACCTTCTGCCCTCAGATCAGAGCTTGCTCCAGGCCCCGGCTTCATTTTGGGTTTTTTTTTTTGGTCCTGGGAATCGAACTCAGGAGCTTGCACTTGCCAGGCAGGTGCTTGTGCTGCTGAGCTACATCCCCGGCCCAGGCCCCTGCTTCTGTAGCATCTCATCCCATGCTGCAGGAGGAGAGTGCTCTACCCCAGCCCACTCAGAGCCAACCTTCATGACATGGGGTGGATGTAGGGTAACCGTGAAACAGCTGTAGGCTTAAAAATGTCCCTGCTTAGAAGCAGGTGAAAGACTAGATACCGGACATCTTCGTGGTTATTTATTTTTGAGGACAGATTGTAAATCACCTGTTGTCTTATTTTTCTCATTGCTGAGACAAAATACCCAATACCCCAAGTTAAGGTAGGAAAGGTTTACATATTTGGCTCACAGTTTGTAGAGGTTTCAGTCTAGAGTCGGCTGGCTCCAAGGCAGGGTGGCATGGCAGAGGGCATCGCAGAGGAGAAACAGTTCATGGTGGGCAGAAGGCAGAAAAGCAGACCAGGGGCCTTCCCACTTTCTCTGCTCCTTTTATACTCTATCTGGGCCACCAAGATTAGGGCAGTGCCAAAGTCAGTGGACTGATTTAGTAATCACACAGCCTTAACCCCAGGATCACACCCTCTAGATTCAGCCACCCTGACAAAGGCCCACACATGACTGAACGAGGCTTTCGGGAAGGAATATCTAGACGCAGCCGTAACACCTATAGACAGTACGCTTTATCTCAGTAAGCTCCCCCAGAATTTGAAGGAAGTAGCTGTGGAGGAGCCCACGTCTGGACGGGCGCTAGGCCGGGTAAGCAGCACCTCAAAGGCTGCAGGCAGCCATCCTCTCCAGCCTGCAGGGAGCCTCAGTCAGTCCTCAGGGCCAGGGGGGCAGGGGGGGCTTTCTCTCCCGCCCGCTGAGTCCTAACTCCCGGCGCAGTAAGACTCACTTGCACTTTCAGCCGAGCCTTGGGAGAGACAGGCGCTTGCCCATACCGTTTTCCAGTTTCTCTGTCCTTACTTCCAGGACCCACCCTCAAGGCTGTCTCTCCCCAGAAGGAAGAAGAATGGCGATATTTTTACCCTTCTCTTTCTTGCCACAGGCCCATTGGCAGCTCTTGCTGACTGCGTCCATAATTCTCTGAATTAGGCATGGCTAACCCGCACGCTAACCCATGCTGCCTCCAAAAGAAAATACAGAAAAGTGATAGATAAGGGCCTCATTTAGTGGCAGCTTAAATTTCAGGAACAGCAATGCTGGCTTGGGTCAGTGGAGATTTACAACAACAGGTGCAGGGGAGTCTCAGTGCGCGGGCAGTGATTTGTGTGTGTCGGGGGAGGGGAGCGGCAGGGGCCTCATTTGATCTGTCTGCTACTGGAAGAAAAATAAACTCCATTTGCTCTTCTATTCTTTTAAGAAACAAAGGGGATGAAAGAAACTTTAGGCCAGTAAGCTCCCCTTTTATTCTTCCCTTTCTCTCAACTAGATCAGAAAGTGATTCCATGTTATTAACCACCTTGCCTTCCACAAAAATACAGGGAGGGAGACTGCCGTCCTTGTGTGCGGACAGAATGTCAGGATGAGAATCTCAGTGAAGGTGGAGCTCAGGCAGCACAAAGGAGAGGTTTTAAAGAAGTCTTCTGACAGTGCAAACAAGAGGCTGGGGAGCCAGACAATCGTTTGAAAGGGTTTTAAATATGTCACTATTTGAAGTTCTGATTTCATGCTTCTCAACAAGCGCACCATTGGTAACGCAGGTTCTGTCGCACAAGCAGATGAGCGTAACTCTGAGAGATTATTTACTGTCACCTAGATAAGAATTTTCCAGTGGCACATCACAGCCAGAAACGACACTATGTTGTCCCCGTATTCCTTACTGCAATGTCATGGGAATTTCTAAAATAAAGTACAACTTTATTTCTCTTTAAAAGAAATCCTCATGTGCAGTGGGCAGCCAGACTGGAGCTGGACCAAGATTCAGAACAGAGCCGAAGTGATGTGCTTCGCCGTGTTCTCCAGAGCTTCCTTCCTGGCCTGTTCCTCCAGGAAGCCTGCCAGGTGTCTTCTGACGGGAGCACCGTGCCTCTGCTGCAGCTGTACCAGATCAAAACTCCCATCCCCTCTCACACATGCACGTCAAAGGTTTTGAAAATAACCAGATCTGGGGAGCCTCTCAAGTCAGCTCAGCATTACCAAACCATTCTGAGCTCTTCAGAACAACCAGAAATGTCAACACATTTTGAAGGGGGACTTATCATGGTATAAATGGTGAGTTTGTAATAGAATTGATTCCACACAATGAAAACAACTGACCTTTTAGGAAGCTCTCAGAGTGAGATCTGCTAGGTTGCGATCTCTGTGATCTCTGGTGGAAGCCCACGAGCAGTCTTCTTGCAAACGGCAAGGTCTGTGACCTCAAACTCTAGCTTAAGTGGCCGTATGGGTATCCTCCCCACAGCAGATTTCTTGACTGAGAAAGAGAGCCAAAGTCAGAGTGACATGAAAGAGATCTAATTTTCCCATGGTGATAACCTAATCATAGAAGATTATGTGACTGATCAAAAATTTGATGCCTATCTTAAAAAAAAAAAAATAGCCTCTGCAGTGCATACATCTATAGCTCCTCAGGAGGCTAAGGCAGGAGAGCTGCAGTTGGAGGCCAGTCTGGGCAGCTTAGTGAAATTCTGTCTCAAAATAAAAAATAAAAAGGGTTGGGGATGTAGCTCAGGGATGGAGTACTTGCCTAGCACATGGAAGGACTTGGGTTCAGTTCTCAGCAGCGCGCGCGCACACACACACACACACACACACACACTAAAAGAGGAAATATCCTCAAACACTGTTACTTCAGTTACTTGAAGGTGAACTTCAGTATCTCATTGTCTACAGTGTATTTAGATTGATTTAATAGACAACATAAGCACCACACAGAATCACAAGAATTAGTACGATACAGTATCACATTGCTCACAACGCTCTCAGTGCTCGCCTTATTTAGCCACATAAAAGCCTAAGGTGAACCACTCACTGTACAGCTGCAGTACTCAAAAGAGCCATTTTGGAGAGATTTCTCAGGCATCCTAGAGGAAATTTCTACAAACGTGGAGGTTGCTTTGTGGCTTTGTAATGGTGTCAGGTCATCTGTTTTGCTGCATCCTTCATGCTCCCCGAGGCAGCAGAGGATCAGGGCGGTTGGTCCTGCTGCTGGGTCCCTGGCCAAGGTTCTGCCTTCGGTACCTCTCTGACAGCTTGAGCTTGTGCCCTCCAAGCAGAGCCACCTCTACAAGCGTGAAGTTCCACGCGGTGTTCCTTACACTCTTCCTTCCTTAGGCTTCCCCTCCGTAGGACTTCTCCTAGCAAGCCCCAGGGCTCAGGCTGGAATTCGGGGCAGCTTCCTGGAAGTGTCACTCTCTGCTAAAGGTGTAAGTCTTCCCAGGTCCACCACCCACCCCAGGCCTGCCGGATAGCAGTGGATTTCAGCTGTCATTGGCATCTTTAATCAGCTATTTTAAACAGCTGAAATTGCTAAAGGGCTTAAACAGTAATGGGACTGGTTTTTGTTATTTTTTTAAAGATGATAACAGGAACATATAAAAGAGTGTATGATGTATATATGTTAGAAATATGTATGTTAAATATATAGGTATATATATATATACTTATTGCTGAGAATAGATACGTATATGTTAGAAAGCCTAATTATATAATAAACGCCCAGGAACCAAGGCCTGTGTAGCTCCTCTCCTCACCCATCTCCCACGCCAGCCCTGTCCAGAAGTAGCTGCTTCAAAAGTTTACCACCGTCTTCCTGAACAGTGCGTCGCCTGTGGACGCACACGCAGCCGCGCCCAGTGAGCTGTGCGTGCTGAACGGACACGGAGCTCGTCGGTCGGGCGAGGCTGCTCTTCTCTAGCCGCCTTTTCGGGAGACGACCCACTCCCCTGGTGGGCTGCAGTTACTCAGAACCAGCTGGGAGCTCTTTGTTTGAAATTTCCTGCTGAGGTAGTTTATAATCTGCTCCAGAAGTCAGTGCTGTTACTTCACAGCATACTTGTTCTGATTCAGAGCATCGCTATAGCCTCCATTTCCCCCATTCATTTGTCTGAGGAATGCTTGGTGGGTGTCTTCTGTGGCTCAGGCACTGTACGAGGGATCAGCAGCACGTCAAAGCGAGTCCGCAGTCCCCGCCCCTGCTAGAACTTTCCCCAGGCCTCCTGGCCTCTCCCTCCTTCCTCTCGAGCACTGACCGAAAGCTGCAGGCCGAGATCCCAAGACACCGAGCAGAATTCAGCAAAGCAAGGGGGCTGTCAGGGCAGGAGCCAGGGCGAGAGCTATGGAGGGGCTCCCGGAAGCAGTGAGCCTCTGTGAGGGCCGCCTTGGCTGGGGCCTTTTCGGCCCTCGTGCTTTATTTCTGCCTTGGATTTTGTCAGGCCGCTTCACCCCTCATCCAAGCATGTTTTCATCATCCTTAGGTCAGCACCCGCTGGGACCCCTGCCGTATGGGACGGCTCAAGGACTGTGCATTGAGGGTGGAATCGGCCTGTAGGACTTGAAGTCTGACAGCATAGATTATAATTTTTTTATATGAAATGAATTTAAAATTATCACAGCAGGTTGCTCCACATGAGTTTGAAACATAGATACAACTACCTGGGTAGCAAAATATGGAACCTCAAAAATGTGTATATATAAAGGTGTGTATATATATAAATGTATATATATTCCATTTACAGTAATAAATATAATGAATATATAAATACACATATACACGGTATGTATTCCTAGCCAGCCCCTACACAGCAATTCCTAACATTCTATAAAATATGACTAATGTCCGACTCCGACCCCGCGATTGTAAAGCCATCTGTGCGCCGGGGCTCAGCGGCCCTTCGGGGGGGCGGGTGCTTCCCAGGAGTCTTCTGGTCTGTCCCCAAGCCTGCCTGTGCGGATGGTACCTGCTGCAAAACTGCAGAACTTAATGAAGTACCTGCACGTACCGATGAAGTTTAAATTCAAAAAGAAAACTTTGCAGTGACGCAACTAATTGAATCCTTCTGAAAGACTCAGTAGTGATGTATTTTCTTAAATATGCTTTGTATTAGATGTGAACAAGGTAACTAGAAAAAAAATTGAAGAAAAAAGCACATTAAGGTCTAGCAGAGAAAAGCACATTAAGGTCTAGTGCCTTCCACTGCGCTGCAGGTGTCTTTACCTTCCGGTTCTGCTTTAAATGTACTAGGGAGTGTGCTGGAAGTCCTGCTTGTTGTGTAATGAGTTGTTAAGGAAGAACTCTCATCGGTAGATAATACTAAAAAAACACTTAGGCCTCCCATCAAAGGACTGGTGAATGAGCACTTATCTAGGTTTTAATTTAAAACAAAAACACATGTGTGTGCTGTATTTATATGTAATGACTGGATGGAGGGATGGATGAATGGGTGGATGTGGACGTGAGGGACTTTCCTTGAGCCCCGCTTTAAATGACTTTCCCGATCCCCTGTCCGTGCCATGCACACTTGAAAGTGGGGCGTCTGCTGCCACTTACCTCTGCCTCTACCGGGACCAGCTTCCCCAAGAGCCGCTTCACGGGCGCATCCCTGGAAGGTCCCGGATGTAAGGGCTCTTGCCAAGGTTTAGTTGGTGTTTTTGTTGTTTGGTTTTGTTTTCATTCGCCAAACACTTACCGAGGGCCCTGGCCAAAGATTCCATTTTAGAAACAGTTGTTTTAGAAGAGAGAAAAGGCATTGTCCAGCTGCTGGGTGGACGGAGGAGGTCGTGACCTCCCAGTGCTCTGCCTTCTGGCCACGTCAAGCCCTTGAGCAGATCTTTTCTCTAACAGCCCCGTGGAGAGGGCCCCTGCTGCTTGGGGTTGTGAGGCAGGAGGATGGGCGAAACAGGAGAGCGGCCCTGCTGTTGTCGACTCTGGGTCACTAGAAGAATGCAAAGACCAGCCTCGTACCAGAGGAGAAAATGGCCTCTTGACCAGGTTCAGAGTATACTTTTTGACCCTGGTTTTCCCCAAACAGATATCAGGGAACTGAGGGCTCCTTAGAACTGCAAGGAGCTGGGCTTCGTGGCACATGCCTGTGATCTCAGCTACTTGGGTGAAGCAGGATTACAATTTAAAGAGACTGGCTCAAAATTTTTTTAAAAACCACCTTTAAAAATGACCAGGATGTAGCTTAGTGTTCTCTGGATTCAGTTCCTATCAAACAAAACAAAACGAAAACCTGCAGCAGAATAATGTCGGTAATGGCAGGCTTTTCAAGGCCGAGCCCGGCTCCGCTCCTGCTCCTCTGCACAACTGAGGCGCTCTGTGTTTGGCTGTACTAAGTCTGCGTGTGGGCGTTGAAGGCCTAGATTAAGGGCTACTGCAGCCTGAATTGAGACTGAGGCAGCCTACATAAGCTGCTTTATTAAAGATTAAAGATTAAAACTTAAAGAGTAAAAAACCAAACCTGTGGAAACCAGATTTCTGAAACTGCCTCTCGAGAACCAAAAAATTCCAAGCCTACTCCAAACAGGATCTAAACAAGAGAAAAAAGAAACAGCCAACTAAAGGCAGACGTGCAGCCTCATTCTAGCATTCCAGGAGGACTGTGAAACTGCCTGGCCTTCTCTTCTTTTAACGTAGTTATGGCTGGAAATGTGGGTCGCTGCAGTGCACAAAGCCTTGGAAACCACGTCCTCCCTCTGCCGACGCGCAGGCACGCAAGGGAGAAAGCGGAGGGGAGCAGAGGGAGGGCGGGCACGGCACCCGAGCCCTGTGTTGTGGCTCCAAGGAGTAACTGGACCCGGCCCAAGAGATCCCCAAGCTCTCCAGAGAAAGGAGTTGCAGGCGCATGAGTCGTCCTGCCCTTTCGGAAGAATGCAGGGGCGTCCTGGGGGGTAGGTGCGGCCTCCCTTATCAGGAGGTAGGCAGCTAAAGTGCACAGACTATGCATAGTTAAAAGCTAGGATCAGCTTTTGCTTTATTATCTATTTAACTAAGTGAATTAAATGAGAATTGCCTGGAATTGTACACTTAGAGCTCTCTTACAAAATGCCGTTATCTCGGGAGCTGGCTTAATGGAGCAGGCTGTCAGGGGCTTGTTAGAAGTAACTGAATACAGCACCTTACCGAGCAGATGCGAAGGAGCCTGGGCAGGCAGGCCTGGGCAGTCTCACACCTCGTGTGGCAAAAGAGACGGGCTGGGTCTAGCGCAAACCACTGCCAGCCTCTACCCCAGGGGCATAGCCAGGTCTTCCAGGAAGAAAGGCCATGCCTTCCTTTTAAAAAGCATTTCTGCAATTTGAAGGTGGAGTATGTGTATGGTTGATTTTTTTTATTTTTTTTTGTACAAGTAACACAGGAAAGACAGCAAAATGGATTGATTAGCAACTACTTTTGGGGTGGGGCTGCAAGGGTTGGAATCTCAGTTCTACCATTTACTATCAGAATAACCTTATATTATTTCTCTATGGATCAGTTTCTCCATCTGCAAAATGGGAATGATAATCGTTTGGGTTTTCTGGTGATTAAATAAACTAAAATGGATAAACTTCTCAGAATAGTTCCTGGCATAGAGTGGGAAGTACCCAGAGATTATAGGGATTACTGTTAAACCGGGAAATAACTCATCCTATTTAATAGCTTTTATCTCCACATCCCCTCTCATCTGCTAAGTGCCGCATCTGAACTTGGGACGCGCGGCATTCACAGATGAGACTTGGAACGGTAGGAGGCGGTGTGCAGGGAGTACCCTCAGCTCAGCAAGCTGAGGAACGTGGGACGCCGGCTGGGTTGGAAGTGGTGCTGGGTGATTTTGTCTTTTGTCTTCCCTGACCCCTATTCCTAGAGATGATGTGTTTGACTTTCATTGTAGGGTTTGGCTAAACCAGTGTAAATACTTTTTCAGTGAAGATTAGAGAGATCATAAAACCTCAAAGCAAGTGTTCTAAGAGTCTATGATTTAGGGACAGCGGATAAAGGAGACTTATTTTAATCAGACAAGTTGGAGAGGGCAAATAGTTTGGACAGAAGTTGCCTTTGTACAGTTGGTTTCAATAATGGGCATAGTTGACTGTTTTTCAGGAGAGTTTTAACATTATTTGTGAATTTAGGATATTCTGTTTTCCTTTGAGCACTTATTAGCAGTCGTATTTAACAGTCTTATTGGATTCATGTGGGTTCAATTTACCAGTGCCTGTAAGTCAAACAACCTGCTCTACAGCTGACCTTAATTTTGGCAATTACATAGCTTTTACTTAATTTTGATATATAATCCACAAATGCTATATGTAATCTAGAACTTTCAGTAAATAATCTTTGATCTAATAAATAATTCTGTTACATGCAGCCTAATGAAAGGATATCATACTCCTCACTTTTCAAAAAATTAAAATAGACTCTGTGGAAACTTGGATAATTTTTAGTTCTATAGAAAATGAATTACTTTGACTAAAAATATTAGTCTATTGGTTAGACTATCTTTTAGAGGAATTAAACACTTTGAGTGGTACTAGAACCAGTGGTGTTTCCTTTCTCCTTGTTTTTATATCTTTCATAATTTTAGTAAGTAATGATAATTAAAACTTCTAGATGTAATTGATATAATTTCTGACATCTCTGATGCTTCTGCCTGATAATTTAAGTAAAGAACCTTGTGAATGATGAGAAGCCGTACTCTTCCATGATTTCTTGTGATTGATTGCTGCCTCAGGCACAAGCTGCTGTATCTCAGCTAGAACTGTAATGCAGACGGCAAGCATGCTGTGTGGTCATTCAATGCTCTGTACCTGCAGCGTGGACCTTGCTTACTGTAAGCCTCTTTAAGAATCAGGAGGAAGTACAGACATGCTCCTCAGCAAACTATGCATTTTCTCTTTTCCATGAAGCTTGGCATTGGATTCCAAGGAGTCCTTATGAACTCCCTGAATTCTCCCCGTCAATCCCCTTTTGCCCCCAGCAGTCTATGGATCCGAGATATACAGTGCCTACTGAACACCAGGATTTCTTCCACTGGCTGGCCCTTCCCCGTGGTTGAATGTGGGTGTCCCCAGAGGTGCTGGAAGCTCGATCCCAGTGTGGTAATGGTGAAGCCTTGAAGAGGTGAGGCCCCGTGAGAGGTGACTGGGTCACTGGGCACACTGCCTTTGGAAAGGGTTGATGCTTGTTTCAGAGTCCCTGAAAGGGCAAGGTGTGAAAGGGGTGGGCTGGCTGACCTCTCCCCGCTCTCTGGCTTCCTGTCTCGCCCTGTGCTCTTTCCCCTTCGTGTTTCTACCCCGATGCCATCTGCCATGCTGTGACTATCAAGGGACCATTTCCCAGAGGTTGAACAGACAAGTCCCCCCAATCTTGGATTTTCAGCCACAAAAACTGTAAGCTCTGTAATTACTCAGACTCTGATATTTTGTTATAATAGAGAAAACACAGTAGTATAACACACCTTGATTGTTTTTTCTTTTTAGTGGCAATGAGCCTGATGTTTCTGATAACCAGGAGGTAAAAATTGGGTGGAGGATGTTAGCCACCCTTTAGGAGTTATTTCCTGTAATTTTATACAGTAGTTAAGAATATGGCACCACTACTCATGAGCCATACACTGTGCCTGATAGAGTTGTGTCCGTTGAATGCTTCTGTGTCTGTTAGGTGCAGTCTCTTTGAGTTTCAGATTGTTTGACTCTACCTCTGTTCTCTAAAAATTATTTCTCTAATTATCAAGACCAAGGGTCTGCTCACTTCATATCCACTAGGATAACTATAACCAAGAAAAGAGATAATAAACATCAACGAGTATGTGGGAAATGGAAACCTTCCTACACTGCCAGCGGGTATGTAAAACAGGCCAACCAAGGTAGAAAACAGTCTGGCAATATTTCAAAAGGTTAAGTACAAATTCACCATATGATCCAGCAACTCTTCTTTTGCATATACCCATGCAAAACTAGCAGGATTGTTCATTGTTCCAAAATAACCCAGATATTGGATAGATACATGAAATATCATGCATTCATACAATGGAATATTAGTAGGCAATAAAAAGAAATGAAGTCCTGATAAATGTTACAACTTCGGCAAACCCTGAAGACATGGTAAATGCAAGAAACCAGTCACAAAAGAGCACATATTCTGCAATTCCATTTATAAGAAATGTCAAGTCAGTGAATCTATAGAGACAGAAAGCATAATTAGTGGTTGCTGAGGGTAAGGGTCAGAAAAACCAGAAGTGACTGATGAATTTTGAGGTGTCTCATTCGGATGATAAAAGGTGTTCTAAAACTGATCACAGCGTCATGGTTGTGCGACTCTGTGAATATACTAACATGTTGGATTCTACATGTTAAATGGGGAGCTACATGGTACACAAGTTACATGCTAAGAAAGTTGCTACCAAAAAAAGAGGAGGAGGAGGAAGTAGGGAGATGACGGGCTCTGGATCTAGGCTGCCTGTGTTCAGTCACTGTGGAAGCTTGGGTGTCCAGCAACAGGAGTTTGGGTATGGTCTCTGCACTGGAAAAGCCCAGTGAGGAAGGAGGACAGTGTCACAAGGGAGGAAGGAAAGCTCATCAAGGGCACGTTAACGAATGAGCGGCTGTCATGGCAGCCGGTCCTGCTGGGTGTGCAGATCCGTGGGATTCTTGCTGTATCCCAGGAAGGAACGGCGGCGAAAGTGAGGAAAAAATAGACAAGAGACAAAAAGCTGGGATCAGGTGGGGGTCCTGCTCTCCTGAGCGGAGAAGGGGAAGAACTGCCCAAGACCAGTAAAGCATTTGTTTTATACCTCGAGAGGTTGATTCCTTTCAGCCCCTCTGTGCAACAATCAGTTAACGAGCTACAGCGGCTTATTTACAGGCTTTGAGGCGCTCCTGTGCTCTCAGGCTGGCTTCGTCCTACACACTGATTACTTCCCAGCTTCAGCCCTCCTCAGAAAAGCTGTGGAGACCATAACTCAGAACTGCCAACGGGATGAGAGTGAGATTATTCTCTGAGTACAGGCTTCGCAGCCTGCCCCAGAAACAGGCCACACATGCTCCTACACCCAGAAAAAATCCCCTGGCAAGAAGAGACAGAGATGGAAGCAGGAGAAAGAGAAGCAAAGAAATCGAAATGTGCAGGCAGGCATCGTGGTACTTGGTGTAGGAAGCAGTCAGAGCACACAAAAACTGTTCCCCAAACCTGCAGGTGATGCCCATGGTGACAGTGGATATATACAGGGCCTTGATACACTCTTCTGCCTGCAAGAATATGACTTAACCTGCCCCTCAGTCCCTCATTCCTAAAACAGAGAAAATAATAGCTCCTACCTTACTAGGGTGATGTAAGAAGCAAGGAAGTAACACTTCTGATGTACGAAGTATGGTCAGACAATACAATGAATGTGTACATTTTCTAAAAAGTTAATCCCTCTCCAAATACCCTCCCCCTTGCCTTGAGCACACGGATCCCACCTTTCTTGCCACTTTCTGCAGCGGTTCTGTGCGTCCTCTTTCCTGAGTGTCTTTAGTTGTGCGGTCTTGGCCGCTGCAGTGTCCCACATCAGTTCAAAGCATCTGTCTTTATGGTCATATTGAGGAGAGAAAGCCACGCGGTGCAAGATCCAGTGACCAAGGCGGATGAGGACACACCGTGATGTGTTTCCAGGCCTGCCTTCTCCGTGGACGGCACTCGGCAGCAGGGCTCACCGTGTTTTTTTAATCACACCTCGTAGAGACACTCACAGATGTGTTTGAAGCAAGGATAAGTATCCTGAGGGGGATTAACAGCAATGTGTCTTTCACTGTAATAAATTTTTTAAATTTAAACATTCACCATATGTTTTGACCACACAGCTAGTATGTAGAAGAGTCAAGAAAACGCGTTTAATCTTTTTCTCTTTTAAACTTCCATCGTGTCCTTGATCATTTCCTTTCAGAATGAGCTCCCAAGAAACAGAGAAGTTCCATCAAATTTAAAAAGCAATAGGATGATTGCCAAGAGTCGTGTTCTTGTTTCAGCCTCTTTGGGTTTCCGCAGCACCAAGCAGCTGCCTTTTGAAGCAGTCCATGTGCCTTGTTTGCACAGCAGACAGGGTGCCCATCCCAGCCAGTTCTTGCTCTGGAGCGGCTCCAGCATCTCTCAGTCTTGCTTTCCTACTTTATGAAAATTGGCGAGATTCAAGCGAGGGCATTTCGTTATGTCGGTCTCATTTTCCTGGTGCCTCTGCATATTTTCCCAAAGCAGTGTTACAAGGTTTGTAGTCCCCGAGGAGCTTTCTGTTTCTGAAGCTTCTGCAGTCCAGGGAATAAAGTCAGTGGCTGAGATCCAGGCAATTCGGAGTCCTGCTTAGGTCAAAAGCATTTATACTCACTATATTCCATTGCTCATGGATGACTGAAACAACCCCATTGGTGACTATCTAAGGGAAACAGGATTAAAGGAAACTCCTACCTGTGTTACATCAAGCTCAGGCTGTTATGAGGAAAATTTAATTTAGAGATTCTCTCACCTAAGAAAATACCTTTGGATTGTTTCAGGCTGTGACTCTGCAACTAACCTGACGTTTCACAAAGCCAAAATCACCGTGGATGAACTCTTTTCTTCTCTTTGGGACATTGCTGGAGCTCGGAGTCTCATGAAAGAGTTTAAGTCTGTGTATATTCCTGGAGATCATACCCACCAGGTAAGTGATGGGTTCTACAGCAGCTGTCTAATCTGTTGTACTTTTAGGATTCAGAGACTACAGCTACAAAGAGAGTTTCCATTTAACCTAAGTGAATGTTTGTTCTAGATGAACTCCGAATTCCCTTTTAGTTCAGAGTTTGGGGTTCCACTAAATCTAAAAGCCTCCCAATTCATGTGTACCCTAGGCTCAATGCAGCAGGATGAGCTCTGGATTGGGGGTCACCTACCGCTTTATAACTGTGGGGATTCCTTAGCCTTGGGCAAGTCCCCTGCCTCTTTGGGAACCAGTTACATCAGGTACCAAAGGATGGACCACTCTTAGATGACTTGCAAGCTTCCAGATCTAAGCAGTCCATAAACATTGTGAACCATGAAAGGAATTAAAATGCCTAGTAATACCAATGCAAGGAAAATAGACGTTTGAGACAGGGAAAACATTTATTATTAAAATTCTCCCACTATTTTCTAAGGAAAGTCTACCAAGAATGCGTTGGCCATTGAGTAGGAAGTTGATATGAGAAGCCAAGACTGAAGGGGTGAGTGCGCTATAAAGCTCAAAGGAGAGAATACATAGAAAGACCCGCAGGGGAGCTTACAGAGTAAAGCTCTGTAAAGCTCTGTAAAGCTGGAGCTGTGGAGACTGAGGAGTGTCTGCTGAACAAAGTTGGAGATAGGACTGAGGTTCCTGGTGGCCGAAGATGAACTCCCAGGGAGGTACAGGTGTTTCTGGTAGAAAAGCCCACTGAGTTTAGCTGTGGGAGTCTTTACCTCTCTGTGAAACCTTTAGTAAACCTTACTTCAATTGTTCAGGCTCTCATTTTCTGTTGATGTTTTGGGTAGTGCTGAGGATAGAACGCAAGGCCTCACACAAGCCAGGTAAGTGTTCTACCTCCAAACCACACTCCCAGGTCCTGGGAAGGCTCCTTGGAAAGCAGAACGTGCTATAAGCAGGGAGTGTGACATAGTGAGGAGCTCAGCCTCAGGTTGCTGGTTCTCGAGGGAAGGGGTAGATAAGCCACTGCAGCCCAGCCAAATCCCAATTCCTTTTTTCTCCTTCTGTATCTTCCTATAGTACCTAATGCTTGAAGAGCACTTCTGTAGTTTTTCCTTGGATTCTCGAAATAAGTAAGCCAAGGCAGGTCATGAGACTTGCCATAGGCATACGTGGGGGCAGATGCTAGGTCATTGAGGCCAATATGAAACCTCCTCCTCCAGAATACATGGTTTACATGGAGGTTCTAGAAGTATTGCTTCAGCCGGGCATGGTGGCGCATGCCTATAGTCCCCACAGTCAGGAGGCTGAGGCAGAAGGATCACTGGGAGTTCAAGACCAGCCTGGGCTACAAAGTGAGCTCAAGGCCAGCCTGAACTGCACAGCGAGACCCTGCCTCAAAAAGACAAAAAAAAAAAATAGAAGTATTGCTTGATGGTTATCTGAAATCACCCACCAAGATACTAAATATTATAGAAACTGGCACTCAACTTAGAAATGTAGATTCCCATGCTTTTTTCAAAGATCTGAGAATATCACTAGCACAAAATATGGGTAAACATCACCAAGATCGGTAATAATATAAAAATCAACAATCTTAAGTACTGTGACATGGATGGGTTCCAAAAAATATAATGAGATTTAGACCAAGGAATGTCAAGAAGCAAGTGGCTGCTATAGTTGGCAAAGAGAAAACAAACCACTGATTTAATGAGGTCACTCCCATTATATGATTGTCATGGTGACTGACTTGGCTAACTTCACATGAACATGTATTAGCTATAAGTCTTGAACATGATAAGAGTGAAGAAGAGCTTCTAAACCTGCCTCCCTCCTGGCAACTCTGTCAGCATTCCAGGCCTCAGAACCCTCACTCGCAGTCATGGCCTTTGGAAAATGAAGTCTCCCCTTTTGCATCTGTTTCCTCTTATCGCAAGTCAGGAACATCAACACATTCCCCAAAGCGGCTGGATGTCAGTGTGCAGGAAGTGGTGAGGGGACATGATAATGTGTTTGTGTTGCAGGGGTTAAATAAATAATGGTACAGACATACAGTGAAATGGTGCTCAGCCGTAAAATGAACGGGCTGGCACTAGCTATGCTGGGGAGGGCTGTATTTGAATCCTTATTTCAACGTCTGCTTCTTGGGCAACACCAGCTACAACAGTGATAAATCATTCTGCAAAGCATTATTCTATTTTTGTAAAAAAATATAATAAACTGTATATATTAGCTGGGTACAATGGTGTAATGTCAGCTACTCATGAGGGTGAGGGAGGAGGATTGCAGTTTTGAAGCCAGCATGGGCAATTTAGTAATGTCCTACATAAAAGAAAGAAGAAAGAAAGAAAGAAAGAAAGAAAGAAAGAAAGAAAGAAAGAAAGAAAGAAAGGAAACATATGAGTGTGTATGTTTAATAAATCTTTAAAATTTTAGGAACATTTACATAACAGATAACCTGGGGAATGTGGGAAGGGTTGTATGCAAGGAAGAACACTGACTTTTTATCTTATATTTACATATTTACAGTTGGTCCTGTGAGGACAGGATCCTGATCTGTTTTTTTCACTCTCATATCCTCAGTGCCTACAAAGGTATCTTATACACAATGGATGCTTAATAAATACTTGTTAGGTATACTTTCAATGTAATACATGTATCTTTCTTTGTAAATCAGAGGATATATTGGGATACAAACGATGCATAAATGGGAAAGTACTATTGGTATAGATGGGAGTTAGAGTCCCCCTGTGTCTGGTTTTAATGATGGGAATGGAATCACCCAAAGGCTCGTGTGTGGTGGGCTTGGCTCCAAGCACATGGTCCTATCAGGAGGTGGAGAAACTTTAGTAGATGGGGCCTTTGGTAGATGAGGATGTAGGTCAAGGGGGTTTGCCCATGAAGGACATATTGAGACCCTGCCACTTCCTTCTTGCTTTCTCTGCTTCCTTCCACTATGAAGTGAGCGGCTTTCCTCTGCCATGCACTTCCACCATGATGTCCTGCCCCACCACGGGCCCAAAAGCAATGGGGTTGGATGACCATGGACTGGAACTTTGGAAACATTGAACCAAAGGGAACTTGTCCTGCCATAAGTTAATTTCTCTCACGTATTTTGTTGCAGTAATGAAAAACTGACTAATAAGTTGAGCAGTTATGTTAGCCGGCTTTTCCGCTGCTGAGACCAAATACCAGATACCCACAATTTAAAGGAGGAAGTGGTTTACTTGGCTCCTAGTTTCAGAGATTTCAGACCATGACTGACTGGCTCGAGGCAAGAACATCATGGCAGAAGAGCAGAGTGGAGCACCGCTCCTCAGGTCGTGGCACCCAGGAAGCAGGGCAGGGGAATGGGGCCAGTGGCCAGATATCATACCTGAGGTCACGCCTCCACACCCAGACACCCGGGAGCGTGTGCTGCCAGGCCCCCAGGCAGGTGCAAACCGATCAAGGTGACATAGCTGAGCTTAACCAGCGTAGCACTTCACTCTTACCTCCTCTTAATGTGTGTCCTCAGCCCATGGATCAGGAAAAATCTGTGCTTCTATCTAGTGCCAGGATGTCTTTGCACAAAGTCTAGTTGGGCTGCCCTGCTCTCCTGACAGCACCTGGCCCAGCCCTGGCCTGGTCCAACCCCGATTCCCGGCCGGGTCCATCCTGTGCTGTGTTCTTGGCTCTCTTCCGTGCTTGCTCGGCGGCCCTGCGGCCCCCAAATCCCTCTCATCACCTCTCCTGCTCTGACACACACATGCTAATGCTCCAAGCCACTCCTGTTTCCCTGCTGGCTCTATAAGCACCCCTTACTTCATCTTTATCCACTACCTTTTAGGAAAATATGTCAGGCATGGTCCAGAGGCAGCGAGTAGACACCACTCCGGTCACTTGAAAGAGTATGTAATTTACTACAGGGACTCCCCAGATCTCAGCAGGAGCAGGAGTGGGATCTGCACAGGACCCCAGAAATGAGTCCCAGAGCATCAGGAGATCTGGCTCTCCAGGGACCAAGGGCCCTCCCTCACTCGGGAGGGTGGGGCCACAGGACCAGGAAGCTGCTGCTGGCGCGCTTGATTTGAAGAACATGCTGCCACGGCTGGAGGCGGCCTCTGCACTTGCTCACCTGGATCTCCAGGTTTAGCCCGATGCCTGCCCCTGCTGGGTGTGTGGTGGGTGGATGCTGGGCTGCGGGTCTTATCCAGAATGACGTTGCATTTGCCTGTAGTCTCCATTCTTAGTGAGAAGGAGGTTGGCAGGGAAGTTAACAGCAGATTTTGGAACTAGGGTGTCTGGGTTCATAGCCCAGCTATGCCCCCTACTAACTATGTGACCCTAAGCAAGTCACTTCACCCGTCTGTGCCTCGTTCCTTCTCTGCGAGAAGCGGATAGTAGTAGCAGTCTCACAAAGATGCTCTAAGGATTGGTGAGGAACTACACATACAACGCTTAGGACAACATCTGACACACAAACAACACTACATGAATATTTGTGGTGATCGCTGTCGGAAAAGTGAAGATCAGAGAGGCCTTCTCTTTGTCCTCTTTTGCAGCATTCCAACTTTTCTTTGCCAGGATGTGGACTACACAGAAAGGACAGTCTTCCCAAGTTGCCTGTCCTGTGACTGCTGGACATGGTGACAGGTTTAGCGCTGATATCACTTTGTGACAAGGCTGTGGTTGGGGGTTGCCTCTGCGATCCGTGCCCTGTGCATAGGGCTTTGTGCCTGTTATTTCTTTTGCATATGTGCCAGTTTCACGGGGTAGGGGAGTGTAGACTTCTCCCTCAGGGCCATAGTGTTTGATGTGCCATTGCTCCTCAGCTGCAGCGTCAGAGGGAGTGTTAGCCATGTCTCAGGGCTTCCAGAGGAAATGTCATCTGGCTCGTGCATGATGGGCTTTGGCACAAGTTTCCAAGGACAGAGCTGCGCTGGTGAGATCTCCGCACAGATGTGCCATCCCGTGCTGCTGGTGTGCTGAACAAGAACCTCCAGACTCAGTAGTGCCCGGGGAGGCTTGATTCATCTCGTGCCAGGTGAAATACGGCCCTCCAAAGAGTATTCGCGCTCGATCTCCCCAGCCCTGGCCACCAGCTGTTCATATGCCAGGCTGCTCTCTACTCCTGTTCCTGATCCTGTCTGCTGAGAGGATGAACGCGGGACAGACGGGGCTGGCCTGAGGGCCAGGAAGAATGGCCCGGTGCTGAGGCCTACCCCTGACTGCCTGTGTGAGCTCAGGAATGTGCATCAAGACCTCTGGGCTTTGGTTTTCTCCTAAGGAGATTGAAGGGACTGCATTCAGTGTTTTAAAATTATCTGCTTCTACATAGAAGGATGGGCGGCTGGATGAGTGGACAAATGAAACATTCTGCAAACAAACCATTTCTTTTGAGAAGATGAAAGAAGAAAAACTTAGTCACAGTATGGCAAAAAATAAAAGTAAATAAGGCATGAAATAGTCAAAGAAAGCCACAAGCACTTTTGAGCAGATTTTTTCTGTGCTGTCTTGGACTGAAACACACTCTACAAGCCTGGTCTTTGTTTGTTTGTTTGTTTTCAAATTTGGTGTTCAGAGCCAGTGGTGTAGGAAGGGAAGAAGCAACCGTACTCAGGAATGGGGCTGACTCCCCGCTTCCCCGACTCTGGCCAGCAACCGCAGTGTCAGCAGCCCGCTGGAAGGGATGGGGCTACGGAAGCAACCCGGGTTTCCTTGGAGACTGGAAAAGTGGGCCACCTCTAACGTGCCCCAGGTGCTGGAGGGCGCCGGAGTTAGGCTCGATGCGCCCATCGGAACCTGCGGTTGTCCTTGGTCCCTGTCCTCGGAGGCGGGGCTTCAGGCAACCAAATCCTCCAGACACACCTTAGTTCCCCCACAAGAAGAACAAACCAAAGAGTATTTTATTTTTCATATTTTGTTTACATTCGGCATCAAGACCCAGTTTCTCTTGAAAAGGTACAGCTCATTTAAAGAAGGGTGAGAAAGACAATTTCTTACATAAATCAGTTTTGTGAAACTTGGACTGTTTCCTGTGTAGAAGCAGTCAGCTTCCTGAGGCTGCCTTTGTGAGCCCCTTCTATTAAAATATATTAACATGCATGTGACATGACTACATTGATATAAAGGTAAAAGAGTAATATTTCATATTAAAATATTACTTTGATCTTTTTCCTTCTGATATTTAAAAAAGTAAGCATTTTCATGAGCCCCTAAAGTAACACAAGCCCAAGATCCTGTGTATCCCCTGCCTGATGGACGAGCTGGCTGCGTCATGCCAGCCTGCCTGGAAGAGCCACGTGGCTCACCCTTAGAGGGGTGCCGGGCGCGCACGGAACATGACACAGTCACGCATCTGCCAAGGAGCTACCCAGCCAGGTCTGAGCAGTGAGAGAACAGGATTCGCTCCAGCTGGGTGCAGGACTTCCTGGCTTAAACCCTCTTATGGGAGCTAATTTCTGGGCTGCAACTCCATGGGCCCCTTTCAGTACTTCTCCAGGGGACATGCCCGGCTGTTGTTCAAGGGTCATCACACTCAGAGAGGCCCAAAGCTCAAGCTGTCTGTGTAACATTTGCATTACTTCCGGTCTAAGGCAGTGTACCAAGCAGGGGTCGTTTTTGTCATCAGCACTCTTACCTGGCTACATGATTTGACATTCTTCCTTTATCAGGTCTCCAGGGGAACAGAGCTGTAAGGAAGTAATCCTATTAATATTGCTATTCTGGGCTGGGGATATAGCTCAGCGGTTTAAGGGCCTGACTAGCAAGTACAAGCTCATGAGTTCGATTCCAGTACCAAAAAAAAATACATGTTTCTATTCCAATTTAACAGTGTCTGTGGCAGAGACAATGCTATGTGTTCCCCCAACTCCATTTCCTTCTCCTCCTGGGCACACAGTTAAACCCCGTTTCCCAGCTTCCCTCGCAGGTCAGTGTGGATCTGGGACACAGCCTAGCAAGTGGACTCTGGGTAGAGGAGACATTTCCAGGCCACGCTCATAAAATCTCTCTGGAAACCCTCACACACTCGCCTCTCTGTCACCACAGCGGAAGAGAGCAAGGTCTTTGGTGTGGGGGTCCAGAGCCCTAGGGCCGGTGGAGTCCCTCAGTGGCAAGAACCTGCATCTCCGAACTTTTGTCAGAATGCAGATCTGCTGCCACAGTTCACACTGGGTTATCATGATATACGCAACGAAAGAATGACCAGTGAGAAAAGGAAAGAAAACTTTTTCTGAGTTTGTAATTCCTCTCCTTCTCTCTCTCCCACACCAAAAAAAAAAAAAAAAAAAAAAAAAAAGTGACCCAATAGAGATTATTTCATTGGATTGGACTGGGAGAATAAAATTATTACGGTTGGCCCTCCTGATGCTGAGGCACATGACTGATCTCTCCTTGGTCCTAACGTGCGAGCACAGTGTGGGGTAGCCTTCCAGAGAAACAACACCTATCTGCCCCGTCACCTTCCGTGTGGTTCTTCACTGAGAAGCGGGTAGCTCCTGGCCAGGCGGAAGATTTCATGATAGTCAGGGCTTCCCTCTAGGGCCCTCGCCAAAGCACGCGTCCCAGTCAGGCTTCAGCGGAGAGACTGGGGCACAGAACATGCAGACGGAGCGACCGAGAGGAGGGAGCCACGCCTCAGCATCGGAACCGAGCTGGGAGAGGCAGGGGGTCTCCAAGAAGGCGCAGGGCGTCTCCTTTATACGTGGGGAGGTGAGTCTTTTGTACTTAGTTATTTTAACTGAGAATTTAGAGCATTTTTTCTGATTATGTGCCACAATCGATCAGTTTCTCTTTAATAATATTTCTAGTATCTGCTGTGGTTTTGGTTACAAGTAAAAATAGAAAAAATAAACTTCAAATGGATTAAACAAGAAAGGTAATTTATTAGATCCTACAGCAAAAGTCCAAAACGAAGCCAGCTTCTAACTGGCGAGCGGCATTGGCAGGCCAGGCTGCAGGGACAGCCGCTGAGGGGGCGCAGCACGTCCCCGCCTGCCCCTCCCGCGTCCAGGCTCCCGCCAGCGCCGTCTGCAGGGTCTAACTCCTTGCCAAGGAACAGACATGCTCACAGTGGGCAGAATCTAAGCTCAGCGTCACAGAGCCGAGTCCAGAAGTGCAGATTTGGAGCCACGCATGGTGGCACACGCCCGTAATCCCAGAATTTGGGAGGCTGAGGCCTGAGGACTGTGAGTTTGAGGCCAGTCCTGGGTATATATGAGA
>NW_004955447.1:17719005-17758911 GCF_000276665.1 Chinchilla lanigera
GAGGAGAGGGGAGGGGGAAGGAGCGAGGGAAGAAGGAAAGAAGAAAGAAAGAGTTTGGGGTGGGCAGACAATAGGTCAGTACCTATCATACCTTTATACAAACATGTGAACTACAAGTTGTTATCATAAGACAATGCAACTAAGGAGAGGTAAGAAGTATTACAGGGGTTTTCAGGCAGCTAATAAAACCATTCATGTTATTTTCTTGATTACATGATGTGTTTGTCATCTATTACTTTTCTAAATATCATGGTTTGGGGCTGGGGATTTACCTCAGCGGCAAAGCGCCTGCCTGGCAAGCGCAAGGTCGTGAGTTCGGTTCCGGTACCGGAGAAAAACCAAAATAAATAAATAAATAAATAAATAAATAAATATCATGGTTTATTTCCTTATTCTAAATAAATGCTCACTAACTACCTTAAAAAATTAAAATAAAAAAGATCTCCAACCTCCCCAGTAACACACATTAATCACCAAGTCCCCAGTGGGAAGGTGCTCAGGGAGAAGCCCTCCCCGAGCTCTGCTCACTCCGCCAGGGGCCCGGCCCGTGGGCCTGCTGTCCTGGGGCCGCACTCCCCAGGGCTTAGCCGAGAGGGGGCAGGGGGAGTGCCCAGCATCGCCGCTGTCCCTAACCTTCCGTGCCTCCGCCTTTCCTGCCTCCCCGGGCTGTGTTGGGCCCTCCAGAGCCCTGGGAGTATTCCTGCTGCCCTGGCACATGTGCCTGGCACAGAACAGAGCAGAGCGAAGTGTTGGTGCTGAGCTGGGAGCGGCCTTCATGAAGATCTCAGCTCTGCTCGGGGTCACTCCTCTTACTTCTCGTAGGAAGCTCAGCCTATGGAGAGCAGCAGCTATTTTTATTATGGTTTGAGGAGAATAGTCTTGTCTCTCTTAAATATGACAGCATTTGTGTATTTTTCTGTGATTCTGCTAGAAGTTACTTTATATAACTTGTTTTTAAAAAGTCTAACAAAATAAATGTCAGCTCCTGAAAGGACAGAATGACCTTTTACTTCTCAACTTCCTGTCATACTTTATATCAAAAAAAATTTATGCAAGTAAAATAGAGCTGAAAAATAGTAGCTGAAAACATAAGGTTTTCCTTGTTGTGTGAAGCGGGTCGTTGTTTAGCTATATGTGTCGTGGTTATGATAGCTCTGAAGTCATCACCGACTAGTGTTTTACCAGGTCTCTTCTCCTCATCTCTAAGGAACAACCCCATCTTCCAGTATGGCTGCCAGTGCTCCAGGCATCACTTCCATGTTCCAGGCAGCAGAACAGAGAAAGGGGAGAAAAGCATACTCTTGCATTTGAAAAGAGAAACTTCTGAAAGTCCTGTGTGATCCTTCTGTTTACATCTCATTTCCGGGGGCTGGGGAGTTAGCTCAGCAGCACAGCGCCTGCCTGGCAAGCGTGAGATCGTGAGTTCAATTCCCAGTACCAGAAGAAAACAAACAACAAAAAAAACCAAAAACGTACATCTCATTTCCCAGACTAGTTACATGCTCGCACCCAAATGCAATGAAGGCCGGAAAACACAGGCCTTTAGCCAGTTTATAATGTACTTTGCTAGATCTGTTACTAAGGAAGAAGTCATTTAATATTTGACAGTGCTGGTAAATATCAGCCGAAGGACTTTTCTTGGGGGAGAAACTTCAAGAGATTAAACTTTATATTTAGGAAAGTGAAGTGTCCAGGAAGGTGAAGATCAGTGAAATGCTCTGAAGAACAATTTACTGGAGCAAGAGTATTAGGTGGAACTCAGGGCCACTCCATGGCATTTTTAACAACATTCAAAATAATGTTTACTAGATTACTTTATGAATCTAGAAGTCGATCTATTAGCTTGGAAATTTTGGAAAAATAAAATAAGTATCTCCTATTAAACCTAGAGAGAGCCCTAATTAACATTTGGAGGTGCTATGCCCAATTTCTTTCCAACGCATAAGCAATTTATTACTTTTTAATAAGTAAAAGGAATCATTCTTGCTGTTTCAAATGATGTTTTAAACAATGCTTTGGAAAAAACCCATACAGTGCGAAATCTTCCTCCTGTCTTGGTTCCTCCTCTGGCCCCACTCCTTGGTCACTGCTGGTGGGAGTTTTTGTATCACTCTGGAGTTCACTTTCGTATGTTCAGCCAGTAAAACTTCATCCTCCCTCTGTCACCTTTTAGGCCAGGGCCAGCCCAGCGCTCGGCACTCACACCTGTCCCCCGTGCATCATTCTGCCTTGTTCTCTGCCCCCTCACCTGCGCGCACTTCCTCCTGGTCACACCTCTCCTCATGATAGGCGCTTTGTAACCTTTTGTTATTTCAAACTACAAATAGCCTTTTGTGGGTCTTATTTGCATATATGAGAATGTCCACAGAATAAATTTCAAGGATGGAATCGCTCGGTCAGATGCATTGGTGTGGCTGGTGGGTGTTGCCCAATTCCTCTTTATGTTAGTTGTAACAGTGCCCCCCCAACCAGGAAGGTATGGGAATTCCTGTCACTCTGTGACCTCACTGAAAGTGTATGTTTTCAGACTTTGGATTTTTGCCAGTCTGATAAGCTGTGTTTTTTTTAATCTCTTGGTATCGTTTTCGTCTGAATTTCTCTTATCATGAGCAGGTTGATCCATACCTTTACAAATCTCTTATCAGTGTTCCCGTTCAATGCTTATCCTTCACAGTCATTAATCAGGAAATTGCTGGGTACATAAAGGTCTGTTTGACTAATACACATGAAAAACGTGGAATGCTCCGCAGAGCAGATGCTATTTCTCCCCGGATGGCATCCCTAAGGAATATACCAGTATATTCCTAATGGGTACTCATTTTTATGTTGATGGTCTACACCTTGCTTTATTTCTAAGATATTTCAGAAGAACTGTAATAAAAGAAAAATAATTAAAGATACCTGTAAGAAAAGTAAGATGAAGCCAGGGACGAGGTCAATACACTAAATATCCGTGGCCATGGCTCCAGGCAACTCACATATCTGACCAGTGCAAAGAGAAAAACAGAGCTCAGGACAGGTCAGCAGTGCACTAATAGAGCCTGGCTTTTCTGGGGTGATCACAGATCACACAACATTGCGATAGAGAAAGTATGTTGCGGGAGACAGTCCTTCTGCCTCTGCCCTGTATGCTCCAGATGTGCCAGATGTGAGCAGAACAGCAATGGTAGCAACACAGCTGGACAGAAGACGGCTTAGTTAATGAGAAGGAGAGATACAAGAAGAACTTCCAGCAAAATCTTAGGGAAAGTGGAGAGAAACGAGTTCAGAAAGCGCAGCACTCAGTGAGACTGAGCTGCCTCCAAATACAACTAAATCAGGACGGGCTACTGAGGTCAGAGAGGAGGAAGGCACTTTGCACCATCTCTCACGCCATAGGAGCTGCTGTAAGCTAGCACTGCCCCAACTCCCCTGAAATTCCCACACGTCCGCGGCCCGCTTTCTTCCATGACCCCGCTCAGATTCGCTCTGTCATCTAAGACGCTGTTTCTGGCCGTCGTATTTGGAGTTGAGCTCTGTAGAGAAAGGAGGGATGCTGTAAGGCGGGTGCTGACAGCACGTTGTAGGTCAACATTCCCGTTCCTAGCGGAGGGGAGCATCCCTCCAAGAGTGTTCAGGGAAAACCACCTGCTGTCTTCTCATTCGTGTGAGATGACGGACTTGGCCTTCTAGCTCATGTCGTGCGTCAACTGTCACTTCAGGTCTGGCTGAGCAGTTAGCCGTACTGTGATTCACGCTGTAGGGAGACGTATGTGATGAGAAGGGGTGAGGCACAGGAAATCGTCCCGGCGCACTGGGGTGAAAGTTTATAAAAGAGAAAAGCTCAGTGTTGTTTTGTTGTTTTTCACACACAGAAAATCACAGGTCAATAGGAAAATAAACTAGCTTGCTTTCTTCTGATGCAAATAAAACTGTCATTTCTCTGGACAGAGCAAACAAGTGTATTTACTTACAGCATACTATTTTCTTTCCAGGCGTTCTATAAGCCATTGTTGAAGCAGGTTGTGGAGGAAATATTTAATCCCGAGAAGCAAGATCCTGTTGATATCGAACACATGTCCTCGGGCCTCACTGACCTCCTTAAAACTGGATTTAGCAGGTTTATGAAGGTAAGTAACCATGGAGAGGTAACCCTGAGTGTAGCAGCATCCCCTTCGCGGGCCGTGAAAATGCTGGCGCCCCATCACCTTGGCCAGTGCCATGTAGCTATTGCTGCTATTTGGGCTCTTCTAAAATCCTGGTAATCTCTACCTTTCGCTGATAAGCAGCCTGGCCTTGCAGGCTTCTACAGCATCTTCTGACCTGAGCACTGCGATCTTTTCTGGCCAAGATGCACAGTCTAAGGTGGGGACAGATGGCTTCCAGGAGAGCACACTGGGCACTTTTCTTATGGCCCGTGATCTCCACTTAACACGGATCCACGTACTGCGTACCAGGCTTACGAGCAGTCCTCTGCTCTTTTTTATGAGAAAATAAAACAAGATCTTATAATTAAAAAATAGGAGAATAACAATAGTTATTACATTGTGTATCATTATCTTCAAAGTAGTCACTCAGAGTACAAGACATAAAGCGAAAAGACTTTTGTAAAAGGAGAAACAGATAATAATCCTAAGCTTACTACGTGGGAGAATGAGCAACGTGTAACGAACATTACCCCAAAACCCACTTGGAAGTGACTTTCGTTTTGGTTCAGCAGACTCCTAAGTGAGGAGTGCTAGACTTTCTCTGGCTTGTGTCCGGATGGGTCAGAATGACGGAACAGCACTTGAAGCAGGGATGGAAGAAGGGAAGGTACACAAGTGGACTCTATTTTTAACCCACTGTAAAGTTTCTAAATTTAAAAGGACCTAACAAGATTACAGACTGACCCTCTAAGCTATGCCAGGATTTCAGTGGTAATAACTCTTGGAAATAACAGAATGTTTTGCCAGCTTCAAAGCGACTGTGAAATCATTAATTAATCTAGATAGATGAGCTGGTCTTTTAGAGTTGAGCAAATGCATGTTCTGGGAAAACTGCTCTCCTCCAAAAGCCAGAACACAGCCGCCAGACAATCGGACTCTAGAGCAGCGGTAAACAGGCTGGAACGGACGTGCTGGATCCCATTTTGCCATTCCCAGTAACTAGCAACTCCTGCTGCAATGCCTGGCAGGTGTATTTCCTTCTTTATTTTCTCCTAATAAAGCAATGCAGGTCCGATTCTTACAAATTATCCAAGAGCCCCTGTACTGAGTGCAAGCCTAGAGTTCTCCCCCTCCCTTCCTCATGGCTAATTTTACAGAAAGTTCCCGGATGTACACGGTTTCCAGCCTTCACTTAACGCTCTCATCCTGTCTTCGTAAGTTCAGACTTACTCCTGAAGAGAGGCAGAGTCTCAAGTGTGGACTTTCGGGTCCTGGTCAGTGGGGTCCCAGAATGGCCCAACGGCCCGCGTGTGCTTTCCCAGGCAGGCTGCTGCATTTGCAGTACAGCAGGCCCTGCACAAGAGGGTCTGGCCCAGGGCACAAGTGACAGGTGGCCCCTTCCTGCATGTTGAGGGCTACAGTGCAAAGCGGGGACTCTGGCTCAGTTCCCTGTGCTGCGATGTTCTGTGGGCGGAAAGAACCGCACACTGGCAACAGGACTCTGTGATGAACTGTGCTGAGGAAACACGGGGCCAAGCAAACTTAAGTTCTTATGTGGCGTCCAGCGACAGTATAGCCCTCTTCACATGCTCACAGGCCCTGCACTTTTCCAAAGGTGAGAACAGAAGGTATCGGGCTTTATAGCTGTGTAGTACAATGACAGCCCGCATGCATTTTCTGTCATTGTTCTATGGTGCCGGAGACGTCATGTTTTAAAGCTCCCACAAACTCAGTGGAGAGTGTTTTCTCCATCTCTTCCTGTGATCAGAAGCTCCACTGTCCTAAGCACACCTTGGCCGTAAGGTGTTTGGAGTCATCTGGGCCAGCACGGGGAAAGTGTCTGTCTCCATTGAAAGCCCCGTCGTTAAGGCTCCTGCAGAAATGCGCTCAGCGGGAGGTGTCCAAGGGGTGCGTTAAGAAGGAGGGATCTGTTCTCGCAACAGCTGTTAGCATGAAGCACTCAACATTCAGCAGCAGCTCTCTGCTCTCAACGGCCAGGGCTTCTCATCCGTCCACAGGGTGTGGCGAGAGTCTCCCTGCACTAGCCGTGAGGCTCTTTCCACCCCAACACCCCAAGGGGAGTTCTTTTATTTCTAAATGGGCCTTGGTAGCTGGCTTTGCCTGCCATTCATACAGTTAAAGAAAGTTACATATGGCCCAGGCATTCGTGATTTGAACAAAACTGGGATAAACATAAAGAAGAATAGCCAGTAGGGGTTTAAGGAATTAGCTGTGATTTTGCAGAAAACCACTGTTGTTTTTAGATGGGGGTGAAGCCGTCAGGAGAGATTTCCATTCTGCTTTAAGAGCCCTGGAGAGATGAGGGTGTAAGACACAGATGGCATCAGACATGGCCCCGGCCGTTCACCAGACTCCCTTATCCATTCTCCATTGCTTCCCACCACGCACAACCGCAGAGATAACCCGCGCTCAACACATTCCACAGGGTCCACCAAGTGGTGTCCCTCCATTCTCATGTGAATCTCTGCAGCCACTTTAGGAGGTAGTCCTGTGTTAGCCCTGTTTTCCCAGTGAGAAATCCAAGGCCCAGGAAGTGACGGAGCCAGGATTCGTGCGATTTACTCTGATTCCAAGGCCCATGATCCCAACCACAACGTTTCTCGGCCCCAGGATGCTGCCAGGCATGTTCTTGGAAGTTCAACATTCATATGCCACCAACTCGGGCTTTACTCAAGATCACTCTTCAGCGCAAATGCTTTTCTCCCCCGTGTCTGTGCGCGCACAAGATAGCAATTCAATGGTTTTGATCAAAGTGCTTGGGATGATCTGCTGGCGCCCTGTCTGTTTTTCTGGGACTAGGCCCCAGGGCACTTGTGCATTGCAGCTGAGTTGCCTCCACGCATTGCATCTCCATTCTGGAGCAACAGCCAACAGTTTTCCCTGTGTCTTTCTTGCCACTTGCTGCTCTGCTCTCTGCCTCTGGAATCTGCTCCTACTTTCTCAGCGCTAAGCCAGAAGGAGCCAGAGATGCAGAGCCTGATGAAATAGAGCTGTTCAGGCAGAGTTCTTCCTGTGCCTAGGGACTGGTGTACAAACGGGAGAATTATAGAAGTTCAACTCTCGCTGGAAGGGAGCCGAGCTGCTAGTCTGTCCCTGCTCTGTCTTTCCTCAGAGATGGTTTCAGGGATGCCGATTTGGATCACCCACAGGCAGTACCTGTAGACTATGCAGAAGACAAAGGCAGACTGAGAAGCGTGTACGAGATGAGCTGGAAAAAGCCTGCAGTTGTCCCCACAGGGTACACTACATGTCCCCTCCCAGCACGGAGTAGAAAGAGTACAGGACAGGCCGCTGTGTGTGGCTCAGGGATCGCTACCTTCTGTGCACACCCCCGCGACCACACTTACATGTTGTATTGTAATCACACACATTAGTCATCTTTCTCCAGACTAATGTTTTTCTTAAACTAATATTTTTCTAATTGTACAAGCTGATCTATTGCACACTAGCAGATCAAGATAGCAATTCAATGGTTTTGATCAAAGTTTTAAAAATTTTATTATTCTCTCATTTTCTCTTCATATATTTAAATTATAAAGATAGTATATGCTATTTTATCAAGACAAAGGAGATAAAATATGCAAAGAGATATTTACCAAATTATCGTGCACCCATGCAACCTCAAATACCTTCCCCGAGGGGAGTGAAAGCTACCAATTCTGTCTACACAACTGTGTACATACATACATATAAATAGAAACATATACAGGGAATTATGGACTATAATTATATTGATGCTAACAGTGGGCTCGTACTACACACAGTATTCTAGAAATTTTTCTTCTGAGTCAGGAAAAGATCTATATTTAAGTCAATATTTTAATATGAACATGGTAACTTTTGCTATAACTGGATGGACGTAACTGTTCCACTGCACTGGAGGGGAGCACGGAGGGAGGAACGTCCCCTATAGAGGCAATCAGACCATTCCCAGCTTGTCATTATGAATGAAACTGCAGTATTACCTCCATGTGTGTATCTTTACATAGTAACCTTATGTATGAAATAGCTTCTTAAAACCATTGAATCATTGATTCATAATCTATGTTTCATTGCAAGGTTACTAGTGTCTGATAATTTTCTAAAAATTTGTTACAACCTCCACCCTTACCAGATTTCAGAGAACCATTTTCCTGTACCCTTAGCAGCTCTGGATTTTTTTCTCCCTTTAAAATCTTAGACATCTAACAGTGGCAGTGTCACCTCATTATTGTTCTTGACTGTAGTCAGGATTTTTATGGAAAGGAGTGGGATAGACTGCATCAGAGTTCATCGCGTCTCGTGAAGTAAAGCAGAACAACCTAGTCACGTATAAGATTAAAGTGTTTTTCTAACCACGGGTCACACTTGAATGCGAAAGCCATGGCTGTGAGAATGGGAGTCTGAGTTAAGCTTTGTTCCCTTCTGCATCCTCAGCCCCTTGGGACCTTTGTGGGCCTTGCATAGAGGAGGCGCTGACTGAAGGTGGAAGAGTAGCAAGGTTAGTCACCGTGGCCCTGTCGGAGTGCTTACTCAGAAGACAGCACAGCTTTGAGTCTTCCCAACACCAGAAGTGCCTCCTATCCACGCAGCTGTATCCCAGGGTCCCTGGTGAATGCCTGAAACCACAGTGCCAAACACTTTATGTGTTAATTTTTCCTACATACACATACACCAGCCTTATACCTTCTCATCCTATCTAAGCACGTATCACACACTGTAGCCATAAATTTTGCAGTTTGTAGTCTGACGGTAAAAGCACACTCTTTTTCTTTACAATTGCACAGAAGATTTATTCTTAGCATATATCTTCGCAACTTCAGCATATGATTTTCTTATTAAGTCAAGGACTTTCATGTTTTAACTTAAGTGAATCACTTCATAACTTCTCTTTAGCATAGCTAAATTACCAGCATGAATGCTCTTGTGCTTCAGGGCTACTATTAAATAGAATAAAGACTGCCTGGACACAAGCCCTGCGCCGCTGCCACAGGTGGCCTGACAACCCACAAGGCTGCTAAGCGGCGAGCAGGTGTGGAGCGTCTCCAGTGTGGATATCTTGGACAAAAGGCTGTTTCATATCCGGGCAGGACAGAGCAGGACAACCTAAGATTTCATCCAACTACACAGAATTGCCTGCAGTGTAAAACTTACAAGTTACTTATTTCTGGAATTTTCCATTTCATATTTTCAGACTACAATTAATTACAGGTAACTGGGACCATGAAAAGCAAAACCTAAGATGGGATGGGGGCTACTGTATGACCCTGAGTCCCGAGGCTACGTTTCAACAATTTAAAAAAACAGCGTTAGAAAGGGGGAGCAGCCCCATCAGTCCACGCCGGTGACCGGCGGAGGAGGCTCACCCGCCTTCCCAGCAGCTGCTCGACAAGGGCGCGCGGTTCTCGGCAGCCACGCGCATGCTCCACCCTCGTGCACGGACGTGTCAGAGGAAGTTGAGGATCTCATCTCTCCCAACACCGCAGCACAGAGAGCTGCTTCTTCCAACCTCTCAGTGGCGCAGGAAAACAAAAAAGGAGCAAAGGGCCTACTTTTATAGACAGAAATAAAATGAGTTGAGAGGAGAAATGTCCTAACAGAGTGATCAGATAGAAAAATGAGTTATACCAGGAGAGAGGCAAGGTTATCCTTTCTGCTTAGCATCTTTTTTTGTTTGAGGCCACGCCCCCATGGACCCACCCCCTCCTACCAGGCTTCACCTCCGAACATCACGTTTAGCTGTAAACTCACCAGTGATGATTAGCACAGCCCCATGATCCAGTCAACCCCAGAAGTCCCACGGGCGAGCTCTTGCCATCTAAACTAGGACATCGTGCACCCCTGTACGGAGCTGGCGCCCAGGCCTGTAGTGCACACAGCATACGCGTTGGTAAGCAAGGGAGTGAGATACAACACCACCCTCAAGAGGCCACAGCATTGCCAAGTTCAGGAGCGATTTGCTCCGGCCAGAAGGACACAGGGCGAGTGCTCTTTCGTTATGTATGGGGGAACCCATGTTCATAAGGCTGTCCCGTGGTTTCCCAGAACCTATTTTACTCCCCACTGTGACTCTGACTTGAGCTCCTCAGTTGGGGGTATAGACTGTCCCTCCTGGGACAGACGGTGGGGTGTGGTAAGATGCTGTACGTGTGCCATGACAGGATGGATCAAGACACAGAGGCCAGCACAAGTAGACCCGGGCCAGCCAGAACGCAGAGGCAGGCCCAAAGTGACGTGAGCCCTGGCTCCCCCGGAGCAGTCGGCAGTGCAGTGCCCGTGTGCTCCTGGTTTGCTGCTGCACCTGAGGCGGCCTTGGCGCTGTAGGGAGTAGAGGAGCCTCCCTCCTGGACACTGGGAGATGACTCACGAAACTCAGTCTTATCACGCATACTTCTGTAGGCAGCAATAGCTAAGAAAAATACCTGTGTCTAAAACTCTCTGCACCCAACAAGTCTCCATGAGCAGGGAAGAGAAGGCAGCAGGGTTTGCCCTATGGGAGCCAGAACTTCATTTGCACCCTGCTGCACCTTGATGGGCCACTTCGTCTGTAGCAGTCTCCTGCAGAGTCCAGAGAGAGGTTTCCTTCCCTCGTGTGATTATCTATTGCCGCAAGAGAAGCTGCCTCGAAATATTGGCTTACAATGACTGCTCCATTTGCTCATAAGTCTGCCCTCGGGAGAAAGCCAGCTCAGGAGGGCAGGATTCACCTCCCTTGAGGGTGATTCATTCACCTGGTCAGTAAGCTGATGCTGAGGACCTGTTGTAGCTCAGCCAGGCCTCTGGGCCGCAGCCTCAGTTCCTTCCGTGTAGGCCTCTCACAGGCCTCCTCCCGGAAAGCAGCTGTATTCCAGGGGAAGCTTCCTGAGAGCCAGGTGGAAGGAGAGTGAATTTTATGACCTACCCTCAAAAGTCACCTTGTCCCGCTTGCACAGCACTCTGAACTGGAAGCAGTCACTTATGCCCACTTAGTTTCAAGGGGAGGGGACATTCACTCTTCTTCTTGAGAAGGGCCCGAGGGGATCTGGAGAAAGAAGGAGGAAAGGAGAGGGGAGGCTGAGGAGGGAGGGTAAGAGGGTTAAGGTGGCCTTAGGTACCAGTTCCCCCGGATGAGTGTAAGTGTACCAATAAATCATACACTAATGCAAAATAACTTTAGAAAGAAAGAAGAAGAACAGAAAATATTGTGATGGTCACGTTTAGAAAACATGATCTGCTCTCAACCTAAATACACATTTGGCTCTTCTGCCCGGCAAGGACAGCATTTGGCTGACCCTAGGAGTTTTCCCTCTGATCTAGAAGCCATCAAAAACTTCCGTGCTCTGACCTGGTTTTAAAATATGTGAGCCCAGAAAGGCTTTGATAATGAAAGACTGCTTGTTATTTGTGCGTAATGTTTCTTAGTAATGTAATCTCAAAAGAAGGAGAGAGAGACAGAGAGAGAGAGAGAGAGACAGAGAGAGAGAAAAAAAGAAGAAAGAAAGAATGAAGAAGAAAGGAAGGAAGGAAGGAAGGAAGAAAGGAAGAAAGAAAGAAAGGAAAGAAAGAAAGAAAGGAAAGAAAGAAAGAAAGAAAGAAAGAAAGAAAGAAAGAAAGAAAAAGAAAGAAAAAGAAAGAAAAAGAAAGAAAAAGAAAGAAAAAGAAAGCAAGCAAGCAAACTTCCTGCTAAGAAGCCGAGCCGTGGAGCTTTTGTCTCCTGAGTTTGCTGGTGAACTCGGTCTGCCTGTAAGCCGGACAAGCTGGGGAGCAGAGCAAGGATGCCCACGAGATCACGCTCCCTGCAGTTCTGAGAAGGTGCTCACGTCAGCTGGGTGCCCTTCTCCACCAGAGGATAGACTTGTGCTTGCGGCATGGAGCTGCCAGCCTGAGAAGGTGGCCAGGGAAACCTGCGAGGGCGATTCTGTCAAAGCGGGAGAGCTGACACCGTCGGAGCTGGATGTTCTTTAAGCAGCCTGCTTGCTTTCTGAAGTCTTTCTGCACAGAGCACCTTGAGCTCCTTAGAGAAAAGCTTGATAGTGATCTAATAAATAAATCAAAACAGACCTTCCCCCTCTGGCTGGAACAGTAATTTAATTTTAAAACTAGCATGGCTAATAGGCAGCACTTTTAAAGTGTGTTTCTGGAATTCGTGGTTTGCGTTTCAGGCTCCTTCAAGTAATGTATTTTATATCTACTCCGTGTGTTTGGACCTCAGTTGGTTTTGACTAAAGAACACAATTTGTCAAGATGTTTTCTCTGCTGGAATCAGCACAAGGAGGCTGAATTTTATCTGAAGCAGCACGCAGCCCTTTTCCCTCCTTTTCCCTCCTTTTGTATACGCTTTTTTAGAAGTTTTTGCTGTTCTTAGGCCATTTCTTATATTTCCATGATTAATTGGAAAAAAATGAGATTTATGAAGAAACTCAAAGCAGCTCCACTGATATCCCTCCCCAGAATCTGAATGATTTGACAGCTCCGCTGCCTTAGGGGGCAACAGAGAAAGGCCGGCTGGAGACATGGAAGGGTGCTGTGGTGGCCCCCCAAAAGCTTGTGAGGGTGAGGCAGTAACAGCTGGAATTCCTTCAGTTGCAATTAACATGCCAGCAGGTTGCAGTAACTTTAAGAAGGACAGTGTGTTTTGAGGACCGAGGGGTGAGGGGTATCCCAGGGAACCCAAGGACAGCAGTGCAGTGGGCATCAGGAGGGACTGGACTAAGAACTAGAAAGCCACCGGAGTGCCGGCAGTCTGCACGTCTCCCCTGTCCTGCGGAAGACGCTGGACAGTGCCCAGAGTGCTGTAGGTGCTCAATAAATACTAGCTGAATGCATGGCTGAGTGGCCGTGCCTCAGCTTTTGGTCCTTAAAACAGCAGCTTTGCCTGAGCCTTCCCTGACCTAGATCAAGTCCTGGCTCCCCGGGAAGAGGCTGTCATTGCCCCCCCGCCCCGGCTCAAATCTCTGTCCAGCCAGCTGTGTGGAGCAGCAGGATCGCGCTGCGTTTCAGGGCTGCCAGGGACCCACTTGTCCGTGTGGCAGGGAAGCATGCTGGCTTGTGGCTGGATAGACACCGGAGCGGTTCTACAGCGGAGGTGAAGGGTACTTTGGACAAAGGATGGAAGTGCTAGGTCTTGGGTGAAGTCTCCCGTCAGCCTCTAGCCGTGAGGGCCGGACAGACCTTGGAAGTCATCTAACCAGCTCCTCACTCACACAAGACAGCAAGAGTCGGAGAAACCGCTGGCGAGGCCGTTACGCTTCCTGGCATTTCTGACAAGAGGAGAACATCACAACTCTCACGTGTGCTGATTAATGCGTACAAGTCCTGGCGGCCCCTTAGCAGCACCGTCTGTACTCGTCGTTTATGCTTTCTTCTTAATTTGCTGTACACTCTGAGGAAGGGTTTGACTTGTGTCCGCTGCTAAATGTGTTCCATAACTCCTGGTGAGCTGGATGTTGGAACAAATTCAGCAGAAACAAAATCTTGACTTAGGCAGCGTGTGCGCTTAGCCTGACAGTGAGCGATGACTGAGAGCGTCTGCGAGGCACTGTCTGGTAAGAGAGGAGCGGGGATTGGCCCGACACCGTCCCCGCCGCGGTGCAGCTCAGCCGCACAGCTCAGCCTCTTGGGGAAACGGACACGAATGTTGCAGAGCACAGGAAGCGAGAAGGGAGCTGTGAGAGCACGGAGGAGACGCATCGCCAGGGAGTCTGAGCAGCCCCTGGGCCTTTGCGTGCCGTCAGACCTCGGGGGCGGGACAGAAGGGTGACATGGGAGTCTCAGGCAGCTCCCAGAGGCTGAGGCCGAGGTGCAGGGTCGGGAAGGAGAGGACATGAAGACAAAGATGCGCGAAGGCTGGACCAGGAAGGGCTAGCGACTGAAACTTGACCAAAAGCGTGAGGCGCTATCAGATAATTTTCAGGAATTCTGTGACGGCTTTATGCGAACGGGAGAAGCGAGGCTGGCCGGCAGCGGGCGGGTGGGCAGGGAGGAGCGGCAGGTCTGAGCTCAGGCAGGGCCGAGAGTGAGAGTGCGGGGGCAGCACTGGAGGACCCCACGGGCCTGGGGATGGAGCGGGTGCGGTGGTGAGTGAGAGGGAGTGGTCCGGGCTTGAGAAGACCGTGACCCTGTTGACCCCAGGCACTATCTCTGATCAGGAGGCAGCAGTGGAGAGAAGGCAGGCTGTATTCTAGGCGTGTGGAGTTTGGGAGTCTGCGCGGCTCACCAGAGCCAACAGGAGCAAGCTCGAGCCACCGGCCTGAGTGAGGTGCTGAACTGTGGGCAGGGCTGGAGCTGCCCGCGGAGGTGCTAGGGCAGGACCAGGCAGGCGCGAACAGGTGACAGAGCAGGGGCAGCAAGAGAGCCACCCCGGGAGGGCCCGGGAAGAACAGGCGGAGGCTAGGGACATGGGAAGCGCAGGGTGGGCATGGAGAAGTTTCAGGAAGGAGGAAGCTAGCGAGTGCGGCGGGGAGGCCAGTCAGCCACCCAGCTGCATGGCAGCGGGGAAGCCCCACGACCGCCTGGCGGTTGGCTGGCGTGTCTACACACTACGCGTGAGAGCTTTAAGAGGTCAAAGCACGTAAAAATGCTTTTACTTTGAAGACTTTGCTTCTAATGGCAGTGTATAGATAGCAAGGTAGAACTTTTACAGCTCAGCAGTGAGATAGACTTGAATTCCTGTCTTGACCCTGTAGCCATTTAGATGGTGACCTTGAACTAAGTTATTTTACCCTACATGCTCCAGTGTCCTTAGCTATAAAATTAGCACCTCCTCCTTCTGCATAGACTGTAGGGATTACCTAGCACAGTGCGTGCCCCTCCCCGCCTGCTTTCCCTCCGTGGCACTCACCACCTCCCGCAGTTACCGGTGTACCTTCTATGTTCATTCTCCATCCACTGAAAGATAAGCGCTGTGACGGTGGGGTTTTTTCTGTTTAGTGCACCGATACCTCACACGGCATCTGGCCCCCGTACGTATGCGTTGTGTGGATGGATAAATGAATAAGAAATGTGGCGCTAGACATGAAGCGTTCGGTGGCAGGGGTGGTGGTGTTATTCACTCCCCTGGTATAAGAAGGACCGTTATTAAGGCAGCATAATCTGCAGGGCTTAGCCCCTTTAAGGCCCGTGCCCCGCTTCTGCTTTGCACAAAGCATTGCTCACTGCTGCAGAGGAGGGGACCTGACCTTGCCTGCTCCGGGGACAGGTGACTCCCAGATGGAGAGAAACTGAGTGAAGGTGCTCAGGTGGGGGGCAAGTGGGCGGCAGGGCTCCTCGAACTCCTGGAGCTTCCAGAAACCCTTCTGACAGCCGCAGCCCTGGCAGCCGATCTGGACATCAGAGAGCTCCCCCCAGGCCCATGCCTGGGGAGAAGGCCTGCAGCCTCTGCTGCAAAGCCCAGGACCCTGTGGTGAAGGGAAACCGCCTCCTCTGACCAGAGCTGATGTCTTAAAGTCCCAGGCAGTGAAGGGTAGAAAATGAAAGAAAGGTCACTGACTTGCTCTACTCCTCTCTGCATTTGCACTGGCAAAAATGATGCTTAAATCTTCCATCCACAGCGCATCACACCATGAACTAGCATGCACACAGGACTCAGCCATGCACGGCTGCTTATGCAAAGGGCTCTGCTTCCCTGTAGCCTGCTGACTTGATGCACTCTGAAGGAAAGTCTGGCATCAAAAAATAAATCTAAACTGAAAGCAAAGTAGCAAACAAACACTCACATGCATTCATTGGACCCATTTGTTTGTACCCAACCAACATTTTCTCCCGCTTAGCCCCAGGACATAGTTCTTTCTTTGTTGTTACTATTCGTTTCTTTCTTCATCGTCCAGTACACCCTTCCAAGCACATTCCAGCCATGTACTTTAGATTCCAGACCGTCTTATGGAAAGCATATGTTTTGGGGAACATATTGTACCATGCTGAAGCCTGGAGCCAAATGTATTTCTGTCCCAGGATTAAGTGAGAAACAACAGTTGTTTGTGTGGCTGGGAGGAATCTTGGGGTTAATTACACTGCCGGATGAACCATGCACAAAACAGACTTTCTGAAAGGTCTTTAAGAAAGAGAAGGGTATCTCTTATTGACCTGTGTATCTCATTCATTATTCATTCATCTACTTTATTCATGTAACACACACCGAAGGTTTACCACGTGCTAGTTTACGTGCTTAGTGTTGAAAATGTAAGGGAAATGTGCTCAGTTCCTGGCCTTCAGGAGCTCAGAGTCTGGAGGAGGAAGCAGTTCTTTCCAGACAATGGATGGGTTTGCCAAGGCCAAGATCCCAAGGGGAGTCTGTGACTCCGGTCGTGGGCGGGAGTCAAGGGATGATTGGGGAATTTCTCAGAGGAGGGGATGCTTTCAAGAGAGAATAACAGGAGAGAAGGCAGAGGTATCACAAACGGAGAAAACTGTATGTAAGGCACTATGACATAGGGGCAGGCAAACTATTTAATAACTGCAATGCTGTGGGGAAGGACAGGCCCGAGCCTGGTGTGGCCCGGATCGAGTCTGTGGGCTGCAGACCCTTGCTGCTGCTGAGGAAGCCTCCTTGGTGTGCGAGTGAGCGAGGAAGTCATAGCAAACACGCTGAGTGTTAGAACGGTGGCCACCCTCGGGGAGGTGGAACAGGACGTGCCTGAGAGGCTCTCCGGTGCTGGTCACACAGATCCGTGTACTTTGTGAAAATAAAATGACCTATACCTTTGTGATAAATTACTTTTCAGTACCTGTCTTCAATAAAATGACATATATCCAACCAAATGTTAAAAAAAACCCAAATAACCATACATTCTGGCGTGGCACTGGTCACTGTGAATGAACGGCTTTGTGTGTGTGAAGTAGATAAAATGGAGATGTAAATCAAACCCACAGGACACATGCTTAGCATCCTGAAAGAAGCAGTTTGAACTTGCTCCCTGGAGCAATGAGAAACGGTACAAAGATCTGAGCATGTGGCAGAGCTGAGGAGCGCTTAGAACTGTGCCCTGGCTCCACATTTACAGTAGCTGCTTCAATATCTTCATCTGCAGAATGCACCAATAGTTGTGTTTGCTTCTGAGGATATTTTGAGAATTTTAAAAGGTAATGCACAAAAACAGTTGGCATACTCACTATAGCCCATGCTCTGTATGTTGAAAAGCTTACTAGGCAGAAAAGAGACTCATAGCAGGAAGGGACAGAAGGCTGCGGCAGTAATCTGGGACTGAGCAGGCAGCGGGAGTTAGGGACGTGTCGGTAACTTTCAGGGGTGCAGTGGGCTTGATCAGGGAGATGGGAGAGACATCAACGTCTAAGATGGTTCCAGTTTGGCGCAGGTGACTGCAAAGGTGGTGATGTTAGGAATTCCAAAGAAGGTTAGATTTGAGAGAGAATTGAGTATCAAACTTGAAGCCTGTTGAGTTTAGGGACCTGGCGAGGCTCCCGGGTGGTAATTTCCAGTGAGCCCCACAAGATGCTTGACCTGAAGACATAGATGTGGGAAGTATACAAAGGACGGTTGAGGGCAGATGGGAAACTTGAGTCCTTCAGGGAGGCTGAGTGCAGTGAGAAAAGCAAGGGGCCAAAGACGGAGCCGCAAGCAACGCTGACATTAAAGAGACAGACCAAAGGGGAAAGCCTATGGAGAAACCAGAAAAGAAACAAAATCAGAAAGGTGGAAGGACAACAAAAGAATGTTGTCATGGTAGCCAACGAGGGTGTCAGTGACGGTGACAAATGCCACGGTAATGTCTGTCAGATGAAGACAGACGTCCACTGACGCTCTAACACAGTGGCCATCAGTGGCCTCGGCGAGAGCAAGTCAATGCGCTGTGGTGATGGTGGGACCACAGCAGGGCTGCTGCTGATGTGCGGTGCAGGGGTTAGGAGTGATCTACAGCGCAGTCAAGGAGAAGAAGACAGCAAGCCCTTGGGAGGGGTACAGCGTTGTCTTCCTGAGGGTAAGCTTCGTAACTTTTCCCACAACGACCTATTCCGAGGATCTGTAGATTCCCCCTTCCCTCCCTCCCATTCCCTAAGCTGCTCACGGAAAACGTAAAGATGATTAGAAGGCGTGCCTGAGCGCCTGGCTTTCCAGAGACCCCTTCAGACGATCTGAGCTTGAAGTCCGTCCCAGGCTGCGGCGCCCTTGAGGATGGGCTGCGGCTCCCTCATCGTGGTATGACCCTCCACTGCCACCTGCAAAGAGCTCTGCTCGTGCCGTGGACGTCTGGGTCGCACCCAGCCTGTGCCAAAACCTGCCCTCAGTACGCTGGCAGCTCAGCAGTGGGCCAGGCAAGGCCTGCCCTGGTTGGGTTTCTGGTCAAGGGAAGAGAGAGCCAGCAAGGACACAAACGCACAACAAAAATCACGTCCGCAGGGCGCTGTGCAGACATGACGGAAATGAACACACTGAGTGTCACAGGAAAGCGAAGTTACGCCGGGACCACAATTGTGATGAACAAACGCGCCCGGCTCCTTGAGCTTTCCTTTCGGTGCATCTTATGTAAAAGCCTGTACCCACGCGCCGTGTGCCTCGTCGTCCTGGTCAGTGAGGGCGCCAGCACTGTCCCCTCTGATGGCTCGTAAACCCGGTCTCCACGAGGCTTGTTTCTCCCGCCTGCACGGCCAGGCGGCAGCCCGGGGCTCCACCTGATGCTGGTTTTCCGCTTTGCAGGTGAGCCGGCCTCATCCCAGTGACCACCCGCTCCTGGTACTCTTCGTGGTGGGCGGCATCACAGTCTCCGAAGCCAAAATGGTCAAAGACCTTGTGGCATCCCTGAAACCAGGAACCCAGGTACGGAGTCGTGGGTGACTTGACGAGAGTCGCGTCGGGCTGGAGAGGGCAGGGGAGGAGGGCACTGCCCTGCCTGCCTTCTCTCCTGCGTGCTGGTGCCCATGTCACCTTCTCCTGCCTGCCTGAGGGCCAGCCATGCTCCTGGCCAGACCCGGGCGGACAGCCCCTGGCCACTGTCCTCCTCCATCGCCGGGGCGCAGTTCCCCATGACAGGTGAAGCTCCCAAGCTCAGCACATGAGCCAAAGTGGAATCCCCGTGGTGTGCGAAATAAACTACTCCGCAGAGGGGTTAGGCAGGGAGAGGAGGGGAGAGCTCTTTTCCCAGCCCCTCCGGCCTAGGCCGAGGCCGCAAGGCCGAGATGCTGTCCTTCCCACCTAGGGCACGGCTTCTCTAATCAGTGCTCAGTTACCCCACAGTTTGCTCTGCTTCCCAGGTGCTAGGTAACAGGGTGACTCCAGGGCCCTCCTCCCAACTATGGAGATGAGGGCACGGCGCCTTTTCAGGACAGTAACTGGGGTGTAGTTTTCTCCTCTCTACTTCCAGCAGGTCCCAGAGAACATAGACTCTGAGTTTTCAGGCCTGAATTCTCATCCTGCCTCTGCCTTTGACACGTCAGGCGATCTGGGAGAGAAAAGCCCCAGCTTTCTCCATTAGGAAACGGTGTACCCGGTTGTGACTCCTCAGTCGGCTAGGTCTGAGAAGGGGCTTCTTAGCATAGCTGCCCCCCACCAGCGCCCCCAGGTGTCCTCACCACTATTATCTGCCCTGCTCTGCAGCAGGGTGAGGCTCATGGCCTAGGAGAAGGCCTTCCGGAAAGGAGAGCCTCTGCCCTGCAGGCTGCAGTCTGGCTGGGGTCACAGAGCCTGCAGCTCGCTACAGTTTAACGTCTTTGCTTTAGTGCATTCCGCAAAGACACCCTGGGAGGGATGTGAGAATAGCTGGTGTGCCTGGGAGATGGAGTGCGGGCATCAGAAAAGCAAGACAGTGAGGAGGAAAAGCCAGAGTGCACTGCTGGGCTGGTCACCTCTGCAGGGAGCCGAGGCGCAGTCCTGGGCCCTGGAGCCAGGTATGGCATGTTTCAGCATTGTCATGCCACAGGACAGGAGCCTGGGCATCTTCTCCTCAGCTGTCACCTCCCCGGTTGAGTCTTGCTTCTGGGATGGTCTCTTTCCAGCCCTCAAGGTCACACTTTGTGCCACCTCTACATGTCACTGGGCAGCTTTTCATGGCTCCCAGAAAGCCATGCAGTGCTTCAGATGGGGTGCTGGCTCGTGCTGGGGACTGTCTGTACAGCTGCGGAGAGTCAGACGGCGGGGGGGAGGTGTCTGGTCCAGCCCTGGCTGCCTGGGTGGTGCTGTGACCTTTGTGTCCTGCCTCTACCCGCAGCTGTGTGTGTCCACATAGCCAGCCCTGGGTCCCCACTTTCCCCTTGTGACGTCCCACCTGTGACTCCAGGCCCCTCCTCCATCTCTGCTGCATCCCAGAGATGAAGCCCTACCCTGCCCACTACCTAATTTGTATCTGCTGACCAGGTCTCCTCAACCAAGCATGAACTCCATGAGGACACAGGCGGGAGCCTCCCAGGCCTGAACACGTGGCAGGAGCCCAGTAAACCTGGTGGTTCAGTGGGGGTTTTGTTTCCTTTCTTCCTTCTTTCCTTTCTTTTTTCTCTTCTCTTGAGACAAGGTCTCTCTATACAGTCCAGGCTGGCCTTGAACGCACCATGTAGGCCAGGCTGGCCTCAGACTCATCCCGGTCCTCTATACCCAGCTAGGTCTGGTGGATTTATTGACTCCAAGAGAACTGGCTTTGTGGGCACATCCTGTGTTGTTGAGTGACCGGGCCACCTGGTGCTGTCCAGAGGACCTAGGCCCTGTTGGTGTCCAGATTCCAGCTAGCGAATGGGAGCTGGGTATTTAGGGAGCTCGAGTCGGTGCTTAAGAGGAGCGACTAGTCAGCTGTAACCATTTCTGCTGTTGTTATTACTGCCCGTTACGGTCACAGCTGGTGAATTTTCTGATAAATTGTTCAATTCTGCCTCATTTAGGACCCTCTCTGTCAACAGTGTTAAGGATCTGTTCAGGGAGTAATTGCCTTTTTGAATAAGAAATTTTTAAAATCAGCAGTCACCCTTCTTGTTGCTCCTCATGTGGTGAGCTAAATGTTTACCTCCTTAGAACAGTGATGCCTTGTAACCGCCTGACAGACACGGTAATCCCCAAGCTAAAAGGATAAAATGCAGACATTTTCAAAGCCCTGTGGCCTGAGTTTAACAACAGAGACGCATGATCTACAGTGGCTTTGCTGCTACCTGACCCTGTGCGCAGTCATCTGCAGAAAGAGCGTCTCAGAATGTCGGGCTTAAGGAGCAGCCCTAACTGCTGCTTATCCTTTGTGCCAAAAGCTCCGCTTCCCTGAAAAACTAACAGGCCCTAGGAAGATTCCCAAGGCAGCAGGAAAGCAGGTGGGTTCTTTGTCATGGTACCCTTTGTCTGCCTCCACATGTGTGAAGCAGGGGATTACCTGGATCCTGGACAGAGCGATGTCTGCTGAGCTCATCCCTCCCTTCCCCACAGCTCCTGCACAGCAGCAAAAAGCAGAGCTCTGCTTCTCGCTCTCAGAAGCACTGTGAAAAGGAGGCCTTGCTTTCTGAGCCGCATTTGAAACAGCATGTGTATAGCTCAGCAATTCCATTGCTGGGACAGATGACCTGATAGCCACCGCTTCCAGGAGGAGAGGTTTCGTTTGCATTACGGTTGCAGAGGTTTCAATCCATGGTTGATCAGCTCTGAGATGGAAACACCGTGTGAGGAGAACATGGAAAAACAAAATTGTTCACTCCACGGTGGCTGGGAAGCAGAGCAAGGGAACAGCACCAGAGACCAGATATAGTACCCTCTGTAATGTCACTGTGATCCACCCAGAAGTGTGCTTTACTAGTCCCCAGCCAAGTTGACCGTTCACCTTAACCCTCACAGCTTGTGTGCCAGTTACATTATGTGCCAGACTCAGACTTCTGTTGGGAGCACACAGGACCTATTCGGACAGGTGGGGTTGTAGAATCAGCATGCCAGTGCACCATCAGACGCACACCTTTGACAGGAGGTCAGCTCCAGCTTGAGTATCCACTTGACCAGTGACTATAAACACAGCTTACAGTTTACAGCCTTTCTACTGCTGCGTATCTCCAGGGGTGAGGACCACCCCCTACTTCAACCTGCTTGAGTCTGCAGGCATCCCTCTGAAACTTGTCCCCTCTAGACACGGCCTGAATGGCCTCCCCGGAGCTCACTCACCGGTACTTTCCAGCTCTCAGGCCACACAGAACTTAAAAGAAACGGGGTTCATCCATCCTCTACCTGACACTTACGCAGACCACAACACCGGCCCCTGTCCTACCGCAAACATTCTCTTCAGTTCCCACAGCCACTCCACTCGTGCCTGCGGTGGACCTGAGGTCCCGGATGGAGGCTGCTGTCATCAGCATCAGTTTGTCTCTCTTGCTCCCACACAATTAGAACCAAATCCATCCCATTGGTGTGGACTGAGCAGTGCAGAGGAAATCGGGGCCACCTCCGTCTCATCCCCACATGGCTTCGGTCTTGGTTATTTTTCTCACTGTTGAGACAAAATACCCAACACCCAAAGGTAAAGGAGGGCGGTTCATTTGGCTCACAGTTTGTAGAGGTTTCAGTCCATAGCTGGTTTATTTGGCTGGCTCCAAGGCAGGGTGGTATGGCAGAGGGCATCGCAGAGGATAAATAGTCCAAGGCAAAGCAGAGCAGGAAGAAAGCAAGTGAGAAGCTGTGACCCTCTTTCTGCACCTTATAGCTTATCCAGGGTGGGACACTCACACCCAGGGTAGGACACCCTTAATTCTACCCAGAACTATGCCAAATGAAGCATGGACTAACTTTATAATCACACACCCTCCGTCCCAGCATCACACACTTGAGACGCAGCCACCTCACGAATGCTTGTTAAATGTCCAACACTGAACAGTAAAAACTTTACACATGTTTTCATGGCCTAAGAGAGAAGAAGCTTTTCTGAGAAAGACCATACAAATCACACCCATCTATTGATTCATACCGAGTACGGACAATTCAAACCACTTTATCTTTTGTAACTATTGCTATTGATCCGTGTCTTCTCAATTCTGTATCAATTCGATCATCTCTTAAATTAGATTAACGGATTATCCAGCGAGTGTTTAGTGAGCACCCGTGCTGTGCTCAGTGAGCACTGTTCTTTGTGCTGGGATAGGGCAGCGGCCAAGCCAGGCAGACTCCTGCTTTCATGGCGCCTCCACCCCGCCAGGATGTGAAGACAAGGGATACAGGCAGGGACTGTGGTGAGGAGCCAGAAGAGCCTCCTTTAGGTGGCCCACACTTCTCAGGAGGCGAGGGCTTTGGATCTGAGATGTGGAGAGCATTTGTGGAGCATCTATCCAAAGGGAGCTGATCAGATGCTCTGAGCACAGAGCAAGAAGGACGGCGTGAGCCACAGGGGACCAGCCGCCGCGATCCCATCTGCTGCGCTGTAGTGGGGTCGTGTCTCCTGGGCTCTCCCTGCCTGCGCTTGCTGAGAGGAAGTAGGCGAAGTGGAAAAACTCTCCCTTCCTGGCTGCAAGAAGTCCTCCCTGACTCAGCTGAGGAAGGCACGTCCCAACGCCCGCCCCAAGCAGCCGCAAGAGCACGGTGGGTGTGTTCCAGGCTTCTGCAGTGCCCCTGTGCCGGCCACCAGCCCCTCTCCGCGCTGCTCGCTGCCAGCTAGCTCCAGTCGGCTGAACTGCGCATCTGGGTGGTAGCTGCAAGGCCAACCGAAGCCTGGAATTGTGAGAAGGAAATAACAGGAAGGAACTCTCCCAGGAAGTACCGGGAACATCCAGCTCAGGCGGAAGGGGAGGCCAGGTGGGCAAGCCGACCCTGCCACCCCTGCTCTTCACAGGCGGCAGGTCACCTACCCACACATTCGTGCGGTTCTACCTTTCTGCAGTTGAATGTTTTGTGAGGATGGAATGTTTTTAAAGTAGATCTGGAAATATGTTCATGCACACACGATTTTGCAGTTTTCGGGTTTCAAGGAGAGCTCAGACTTGCCTCCAGGTTATTTTTGAATTGATAGGAAACCCCGTGTAGGCAGATTAGTGACTTTAGGGACACCACTACCAACAACTGCTACAAAATCAGAAGGGACAAAGGTAAAAAGATGATCTGAAATGTCACACTCTGACAGCCTCGAGCACAGCACAGCAGGACCTCTGAGACAAAGTGACAGCAGGTCAGACAGCTCGCAAGTTTTCTAGAAGAGCTAATCAGCCGTCCCTCTGTTGAACCATCCAAGCCTTTTCTGTGTTGACATAGCTGAGTGCAGGAAGAGTGCACGCAGGGTTAGGTAGTGCCTCAAAAGTGACATGCTGCAGCTCTTCGTACGGGCGAACACGAGTGTTGGTGCCTGTGCCTGCACCATTTACCTCAAGGAACACTCTGCCCAGTTTAAAAGAAAAAGGAAGAAAAAACTACTCCCAGCCTCCTTGGACTCCCAGTGTTAGAAGTCAGAGGGCTGGCAGTTCAAATGCCTCTGCATTCAGCAGAAATAGAACAGGAAGATGCTGCCACCTGCACATTACAGCGGTGGCTGGGGAAGAGGAAGCCAAGGGGGCTGGGTGCCTGAGGCTGGGCTGCCCCTGCTCGGTGTGGGGGCAGGCTGAGAACACACACCGAACAGGCCCTCGTCCCCACTAGAGCAGAACGCTGGCATGGGCCTGGAGGCGCTGGAGACACTGGTTCCCTGGCTTCTGGGAACCTGCTGGCCTCCACGCCGGCTCACAGTCCACCAGCATCTTTTCTGTCACTCTTCTGCTTTGCCAGATCCTGTGGCTGATGCAGAGTTCCACCCTCCAATATTCCACCATGGAACTGACTGCATTAGCAACACTTGGTAGCACTTAAATCATAGTCGCCTTCAAACTGCACCTAAGCTGGGCTTTTCAATGAAAAAATATTTTGGCTGTGCTACATGCCCCGTTTCTCCTGTTAGGTATAAAATTGGTCTGCAGTTAGCAAAGATTTTCTGTGCACGGGTAATTCTCTCGGGAGGAACTCTGATAGCCAACAGTGCAGGACAGGGTGGGGCATGGCCACGTCCTGACCGTTGCTGGGGTCCCTGGCAGCACCCTGTGTGCTCCAGCCTGGGGAGAGGCCGCTGCGACTGCAGTCCAGCTTGGCAGGTGGCGGGGGACCAGGCGTGGTGCGTTAGGGCCACAGCCAGCTGCCTCTTGCGCCTTGAAGGACACCTAGGCCTGACCTGAGGGGAAGAAAAAGCAAAACTAAGCAAAGAGAGGAAGCATGAGGAGAAGGAGAGGGAAGGATGGGAGGAGGAGGATGAAGACACCGAGCAGGAAAGCGGACTGGAGAACCCACGCGCACACCCTGTGGTGGGAAGGCCGGCCCTGGCCTGGGTGTTTTCTTCGGCCTTCAATGGCTGGGGAAGAGGCAGTGCTAGCAGGGCACAGTGGTGCACGCCCGTGATCCCAGCACTCTGGGAGGCTGAGCTGAAAGGATTGAAAGTCCGAGCCCAGTCCAGGCAGCTCAACAACTGAGCAAGACCCTGGCTCAAAATAAAAAATTAACGGCTGGAGATGTAGCTCAGAGCGAAGGTCATAGGCTCCACCCCAGTAACCACCAAAGTAATAATGATAAGAAAGAAAAGAGGAGGAGGAGGAAGGAGAAGAAAAGGCAGTTTCTGAAAGGAGTTCTCTAATGGTTAGTTTGCCTACTATCACAAGTTTGTTAGCTCTGGTTAAAAAATTTAAATTTCATCAGATAGGCCTGTTTCAGGCTCTTCTGAGTGTTTTCCATTCTTGGGGGCATTTACATTTGAAGTCCATTTTTTAGAATCTAAAGGACTATGCAAAACCAGCAATAGTTGAATAAACTAGGAAAAAATCTAAAACACTCGAAAGTAGTCAGAATGCCAAAAATACCTAAGATATAAAAATACTTAAGGACCACCAACTATTGCACTGCATGTGAACGTTAGCAATGTGACCTCGCTTGCTCCCCGAATAGGAATTTTAGTCGAGCAGGTTTTTGTTGAGCTGGTATGAAACAAATTTACCCAGTGTCACTTGACCATCTTCTGCAGGGCCTCCCTGAGGGGACACCTTGCTGCTGAGCGAGCCAGACGCCCTGCCGCCTTCGCTGAGCTCGTGGTGAACTCGGCAAGTCCAGGGCTGACGGCGCCGAGCAGCAGTGAGAGGCCCAGGGAGGGAAGGGGTGCAGCGAGGCACAGACACCCGGGGTGCGCGCAGCCTGGCGGGAGGCTGGTCTGGGAAGGTTTTCCGGAGCGGATGGGGCCTGAGCGGATTGAAGGCGGCTGGACAGGTTGTTGGGCAGTAGGAGAGGAACTCAGTTTCAGATAAGGACACATCCCCAAAGAGCCAGTTAGTTGCGGGTGGAAGGAGGACTGAGGGGAGGGGTGTGGAGGCGAGGGCGGGGGTGCGGGGTGCCGAGCAGCAAGCCCGATCTGAAGGCCTGGAACGCCCTGCAGAGGCGCCGGGCCTAGCCAAGGACGGCCGTGGGGGAGGGAAGGGCTCTAAGCCCATGAGGAAGTCTAACGGCCCAGGGAGTGCCCCAGGCCGGAGCGCAGCGGCAGCTGCGTTTGTTTCCTGGCCCCTGGAGTCTGCGCTATGCTAAGTGTTCCACACCGGTGTTTGCATTTGCTCAGAGATGAGGAGACGAAGGCCGTGAGTGATGGGCAACTTCAGCCAGCCATCTGGCAAGTGCGCCGGCGCGGGCCCCACGCGCAAACCGCCCTGTGCTCCTGACCACGGCCTCGGGGAAAGTTTCTGGGCTCAGCCCCTGCTCGAGGGCCCCTGCCCTACCTCAGGAGGGGCCTCGTTTTCCATCTGTTTCTTTCACCCTCTGCAGAGCAGGGCCCAGGTGCCTCCCACTCAGCCGTGCCCCGGGTGGGGGTGTCGGGACCTGCTGGGTTAGGTGGGAGAGGCCTGGGCTTCGCGCTCCAGCTCCGGGTGGAGACGGGCCCAGGACACGACTGGAGAGTGATAGACTACTGAGGCTCGGTTATTGCTGCTCTCAAAGTGCGACCTCCGCTGAGTCTGCCGTCTTTTTGCTGCAGGTTCCTCAGTCCAGCTAGGGTCTCGGAGCCCTCACAGACTCACTCTAGCCCTCTCACTAGGGGACTCCGGTACATTAACCCCTACTGGCCGCTCTTACCTTGGAGGAGTCCACTTCCAGAAGTGCACAAGACTTTTTGTCTTGATGTGCGCATTTTTCACGGGCTTCCTAACTGTGAACCAGAGTTCGCTAGGAGTCCACGAACCTTCCCTAAAACTGTATCTGAAATGCTATGTTCAAACATATGAGTATTTTTGTAGAGTTCTTAGGCCTTTTAAGTTTGAAAAGGAGGTCTGTGGCCCAGTCACAAAAACCACAGCCAAATAGCTGACACTTGCACGGTTCTTCCTGTGCTCTCTGGACCTTATGCCACCTGCCAGGCACTGCAGTGGGGCTCTCTTCCTGCTGGGACAGAGGGAGCGGTGAGTTGGAGTGACGTGCTTTCCAGTGACCTAGCTGGTCAGCAATGGAGTGGGGTCAGCTCAGCCGCCGGCACTCTGGCCTGGGAGCTGCTGTCACCACCCACCTGTTAGGTGTGGTGCGGAAGACCTGGGGTGAAGGGGGGCCCCTCCGGGTGCGCTTGCTCAGTGTCCAGACCGTGCTCGCGGACTCTGAGGGGATGCTGACACTTGCTCATCATCTCCAAACTCCCTTCATGTGGCCTTCGAGGAAAAAATGGGAAGCACAAATTTCAGTATAATTTTTTTTCTACCAGAAGCCACTTGGCTGACATGAGCCATATATTTTTTTTAAGATCGTACTGTTTCAAAGACAAGTAAAATAGATGCTTCCACAGACTAGTGTTTAAAAAAAGAGAGAACTTTTTCAGCAGGTCTTTGAAAAATTAATAACAACAGAAAATGATGAACTCCCCCTCCACTGGTCCCCATCCACTTTTCCTCCCCTGTTGCACTGGAGTGTGGGCTCCAGTTTTCATCAGCGAGCCGGGTGAATTCATGAGTGGTTACTTGATCGCCTCAGTTGCACCTGGAACAACTTTGGAGGGCAGGAGAGAGGACAGGGAAGTGCCCGGACCCACCTGCACCCCTCCGAAGACGCACAGCCAGGCCGTGTGTCCAGGTGAGGCCGAGTCAGGCTGCAGCCTTGAGATCTCCCGGCTCGGGTGCTGCACTGCGGTGTTCCGACTCTAGCACCGCCTTCCCCACTTCCTGCAGCCCTCCTCCACGAGGGGTGTGCAGCAGCTACTCGTATAAAACCTCACCAGGCCTTGCAGAGCACGTCACATACCCAGCCCTCCCAGTGCTGGGGAGAGAAATCTGCCCCAGAGTGAGGTTCAGGCTGAGAGGAGCTGGAGGCATCACACAGGGAGCCCCACATAGGTTAGAGGACCCCAGCAGCCACTAGCAGAACCCTGGCGAAGCCCTCGAGCCGGGACCTCCGCTGCTCCTGACTCAACCCCTCATGTGTATCCTGGAAAAGTCACCTCACACGTCTGTACTTTCCTCACCTACAAAGCAGGACTAATAAATGCAGCTGTTTAATAAGGGCGTGTGATGAGGATTAAACGGAGATGACTGAGTGAATCCTCAGAACCTGGCTCATCAGCAGACCAGTGAGTACTAGCTGCTGTCATCATCATTCTCGATTTACTTGTGTCCATCCACCCCCCAAAAAGATGTCGAAATCCCCCAGTCCCCGGGCCTGTGACTGTGACCTTCTATGAAAACAGTGTTTACGCTGGTTAAACAAAGGTGACCTCATTAGTGTGGTTCTGATCTACTATGACTGTATCTGGAAGAAAGGGGGAAATCTGGAGAGAGTGACAGACATAGGCAGAGGAAGACGGTGCAGAGACACAGGGGAGTGAGAGCAGGAGACGGAACAGACGCCCCCGCAGCCTCCGGAAGGAACCCATCCGCCCTTCACCTTGAGCTTAGACTGAAAGTCTCCAGAACTTCACTGCGGAGTGCATTCTGTGGCTTGGCCTCTCAGTTTGTGGTACTGAGAAACCAATGCGAGCAACATCCCAAGCAAAGACCCACCGCTTAGGTGTGCCTAGCTGGGATGTGCAGAGGCTCCTGGAAGAAGCCTGAGACCCCATTACGCAGGCGAAAGCTGGGGTGTGAGCTTACTCGGTTCGGCACCGAGGGCTGGCTGGGCTGGGCCTCTCGAATGCATCCAGCGTCACTCTCGGGCTTTCTCAGTGTGTCCCTGGTCAAAGGTCTGAAGACCAGCCCAGCTGTCCCACGGTCGTCCTTCCCAGGCTGTGCAGCTGCCCCCCAGCAGGACACGCACCAGGTGGCATCCAACCTGTCACCCTCTCTTCTTCGTGGTCCTCGGCTCCCTGCCTCCCTCCAAAATCGTTTGTTGCCTTTTACTTCTTGTGGTGAGATAATCCAGTGCTGACTTCCCTAATTTCTGCGGTGCATTTGTCCCTCCCGTTAGGTGATTGTGCTGTCCACCAGACTGCTGAAGCCACTTCACATTCCTGAGCTGCTCTTTGCAACTGACCGGCTACATCCAGACCTTGGCTTCTGACATCTGCTAAGAAGATAAGACCTACCCAAGCTGGAAATGCCAATACCATTGTTTGTCTCCATTGCAGATACGCCTCGCTAATTGTGGGTTTGATTGCATCCTGATGAGAGGGTCTTGATAACTGTGCAGTGAGGTACTTTACTTATTCTTTAAAAAAATTCTTATTCTTTAAAAAAAAAATTGTAGTTGGGCCTGGTGGTGCAGGCCTGTAATCCCAGCTGCTTGGGAGGCTGAGGCAGGAGGATCACAATTTCGAAGCTACCCTGGGCAATGTAGTGAGATCTTCTTTCAAATAAAAATAAAAAAGGCTAGGGATGTAGCTCAGTGCTCCTTAGGTTCAATCCAGTTTTCAAAAAAAAAAAGTTTTGTGTGTGTGGTTTTTTTTGCTTTTCCATTTTGCTAAAGGTGTCAAGCTATCTTTAGCTGACCTAATCAGTGGTACTTTCTGTTTATCTCCTTATTTTCTGTGTATCCTCCTGATTCTACCTCATCGTCATTAAATCTAAATAAAGACCTGTTGGCAAATGTTGATAGATGATAAAAAGTCTTTCAGTTTGCCAAGGAAGATACAGACACGCTTCAGAGTTATGAGTATGAGGAAACTTTGGCTTTTCTTAAAGGTGTATAACTGAGGAGGGACCATTGCAGGTCTGAGGCTTTGTCTCTCGATCTGAAGCATTTCTGAGCAGGCGAGGGAGGGAGGGCTGGCACTGGGGCCGCCTGATCGCCTGCGCCTGTTGTAAATCACCCTGCCACAACAAAGGGCCACATTGTTCCAAGTGCTCCCTGGGCAGAGCTGCCAGGCTCCGTGGAACAGCGGGGAGAGGGGTGTGAGGCTGCTTCCTGCGCTCTGAGGGAGCCTGCAGCAGGGCTCTGCCTCCCCGGAGCCTAGCCGTAACCACCACTCCCTATGGGCTCTGCAATTCGAAGTTCCTATGGAAACAAGCTTTCTTTTCTGTAAGTTTAATTTTCCTTCTGATCCTAGCAGAAACACCCAGTTCTACCTAGTGAAATACTGTGAGAACTCTAAGGGGGAAAAGAAAAAGAACCACTTGAAACTCCAGCATTATTGATATGTGGTCAATGGAAATTTCTGGCATCTCTAAAAGATGTTTGAAATAGGAAAATAAAACTGAAAACTGTTTCTAGTGTGGATTAAACAGGTAGAGAAAATAAAATGTACATCAAGATACTCAGTCTGTGATTTTACAGGGCACTTATTTTATGGAGAAAGTAAAGCACAATGTGAGGTTGGAAATCATTCTGAGATACATAAAAGCAGGATGTTTACAGAAACAGATGTTTATTTTCTTACCCAAGTATGCGTTCCGCTTACTGGCGGCTCTCTGATGGTGCAGAACTACAGAACTCGGAGGCTTGCTCGCTTGCTTGTTTGCCGGTTTGTTTTCTGAGACAAGGCCTTGCGTGGAGCCCAGGCCGGCCTCAGTCTCACGGTCCTCCCCCTCAGCCTTTCGAGCAGTGGGATTACAGGCACGTTCTATTTTTTTAAGTCCTGCTAATCTAAAAGTCTTAGTTTAAATGAGGAAGAAAATAGAAATCTCCCAAAAGAAATTAAAACGTAAGCAGAGATTAATATTTTCTAAAATAAAAACTAACCTGTTACATGAGTCAGCTCTGCATCCCGTCATTCATTCTGCAGTGTAGAGCCTGCAGAGAGCACGCCAGGCACTCCGCACGGTTCTGAGCCTCCGCCGTGCATGAGCCAGACAGGGGCCTGGTTCTGGGCACTCCCAGATCGCGCGCCCGGTGCCGCTCCTGAGGCCTGGCCCTGTGTGAGGGTCTTCTGAAGGTTCAGTTGCAAACCATATCTCTGCATGCACAGGGAACTTTCTGGGAATAGAACCCAAAACTGCTGACCTGTGCTTACCTGGGCCTAAATGTCAAGTGGGAAGGCTAAGAGAAGTCCTACTCTCCGTGCAGTTCTGCGCTGTTTTGATTTTTTTGCAGCAAATACGTATTTGTATATTATCTTTGTGACTTTGTAGCTTTAAAAGTTCATTTCCACTTTATAAAAGAATATCCAAAGTTATAACTGATATAACTGTGTTTCTCTGTTACCACAAAGCAGTTATGTCCGAAAGTGCTTTCAGTCCCACATTAAATATGGTTGCAGGTAGCCTCTGAGGGACGAGGAGAACGTCACAAGTCTGGTTTACAATCACCATTTTCCCATCGCTCGGGTCACTGCTTGGGGGAATGGCCAGGCACACAGACGGGGTGGGAGGCTCTGGAGAAAAGGTGAGCTGGAGGGAGTTGGTGGAGCTTGGTTGGAACAAGAAGGGAAGAGGCACAGGACAGCACAGGTTTATGCTTAAAAGGCAGGAATGTAACAGGAACTTGGATAAATCTGCAAGTAGCCTTCAACAAATAAGGAAAAGGAAGCAGGTGGGGACCCCGCTGGTTCTCCCCATGGCAGAGACCCCGGGACCTCTGGGACTGCCTCGGCTATGTGCCCCTGTCCTAAGCAAGGGAGGGGTACAGAAGAGACCGACTCCAGCGGCTCCTCCACTTCTGTAAGGCGCAGTGCTCAGAACAGGCCTCAGACGCCTTCGCTGGGTTTAATTCCTAGTTCTCCGCTCAAGCACCACGGATCACTCCAAGCCCTGGGGTCCACCCGGTAAAATCCGGACGGTCGCAGATCCCCCTCAGAGGAAGGTGAGCCACTCCCAACACAGCGGCGGCACAGGACTCCTAGGAAACATGGGTCTTCGCTGTTGAGGACACTGGTGAAAGAACTTCACAAAATGATGAAGTACGAACAGGAGGATGATGTCAGGTCATAAGAAAGTTTGGAGGAATCCTGGAGAAGTGAAAAATGGAGGAGGATCGCACCTTGGCCCACCACACTTCTAAGCGGGTCTGACCCAGAGGTTGAGCAGTGTCTGGGGCCCAGTCCAAGGGCTGCATCCATGAGGCGGGGTGCAGCAGGACCTAGCTCTCCTGTTGCACTGAGAATTGAAATAGTTGACGTGCACGCAGCAGTTAGAACATGGCTCTCGGTAAGTCTGTTCGCAGCACCAGGAGGCGCTACCACTGGTGATAGATGCTTGATGATTGCTCACACAGCGCGTGGTTCCAACAGAACTTTTCTCATCGCGAATGTTAGCCAGGAACCTGCTACGCAGAATCTGCGACTGACACCCTGATTTACCACTTCACCCTTACCCAGGTATGTCCATACCAGAGGGACACCCGCAACCCCCACCCATATCAGCCACCTGAAGGGGACGTAGGACGGCCAGGCTAGGTGCTGGTGCTGGCTCTCCTTTTTCAGGCCTGGGTGTGAATGTTTATCATCTAAACTGAGGCTGGCCAGGGCCAAAACAAGCTCATGCATGCAAATCTCCTGCCGCGGACTTCACAGGCCGCTTTTTATAAACACCATCAGTGGAGGTGTAAATACTTTGAAGCAATTGACTTCTGCTTCTGTGAACCTCCCTGCAGCCCTCTTCCCAGCAAACGAAGTGGGCACAGCAAAGTGTCTGAAAGTGCTCCAGAGCAGTGTCAGCCCGGCATTGACCTCGGAGGGCCAGGGCTTTGCGGACGGTTCTGTTTATGCCTCTGCCCCTACGTTACAGTGGTATTTCAATAACAAAGAGTTCCATCAAGCTCCCCCCAAGACCACCATTATTTATTTTACCCTGGTTACTAGAAACAGAATCTCAACAACAAATAATCCAGTATTACAAATGTTGTCCAAGAAACATCAAGAACTTCATCCCTGTATCAAAGGAATTTAGGAAGATAAATCCAGGTGGCAAAGGGTCTGCGGACCATGTGAGAGAGGGCCGAGGGGAGGGCTGGGGTCCTGCCACCCTCAGTAAGAACTTTAGTCCTGCTCACTCCTCCAATGCAGTACTGAGAACAACAAGAACTTTCTGGAAACTTCTCTCTCTAGGCTTTGTAGGGAGAGCCAGCACCACCAGTTTTCCTGGGTCACTGTTCACCGTAACCAGACAGGCTCTGTGAGTCCTTCCGGGCCATCTTTCCCTGAGGGGCCTGTCGGGAGTTCTCCACGGAGTCTGCCAGCCGTCCCTGTTTCCCCTCAGCCAGGGCAGGATCAGTTTCCCAACTCTGTGGGAATTTGCCCACAAACTTGTTCGTTTGCCCAGAACATAGATTTGTTTTTTCCCTCTTGGGGTATAAAAGGAAATGTTAAAATCCCATTTTTCTCCTAAACAAGGGGCTCTCTGTGAACACGCCCATGGCTTCCAAACCTGGGAGCTAGAGGCTGGGGGAGGACTGCGGACCGTGGGCCTCCAAACTGTGGGCACAGTGAGAAGCGGCAGGGCCGGGAGGCTCCGCCGCCCCTGCGACCGCGCAGCGGGGCGGCAGCCGGCAGCGGGCTGGGCGTGGTTTTGATCTGAGGCCGGGAGGAAACTGGAAAGCCAGACTTCACGACAGATACGGGTCTGGTTGTTTGGAAGACAGACTGGCAGTCACCCCCACCCCGCCGCCTGGACGTCTCTGTTCCGGAGTGGGGCTGGAGGCCAGCAGCAGCCGGCTGATGGCAACAGCAGATGTGGCCTAGCTGTGCGTGGGGCCGAGGGCCAGGGAGGAACCAGAGCCAGCGGCAGACGGGAGATGGGAGGTGGGCGAGCAGGCCGAGGCCGGCAGAGGGGCGTCTCTGGAGAAGCTGGGACCCGCAGGCTCTCCCGGAGTTCACGCATCACAAAGACCGGATCTGTCGCCTCAGAGTTGGGCCAGTGGCTTCATTCCTCTGAGCCTCCTTTCCCTTTTCTGCAGAGTACTAAAGATGGGGGAGAGTTGTGGGAAATGTGCACTAGCTCACGCCCTCCCCCAAAGCTGCGCCCGGCACACAGGCTTTCAAGACATGCGGTAGAAGCAGTCCTTGCGCTGTGTCTGTGGTCCTGAGCAGGAAACGAATCCCTGAGCTTCAGGTGCTCATCTGTACAGTGGACTCTCCTTGCCTTCCTCAAGATTCAGACCGCTGAAGGAGAATGTGTGTCATCTGGCCGGTTGTAAATGTTCAGTAAATTCAAACCCTTTCCCCGCCTCCGGGGCTCTGTTCCCCAGATACACACACACACATCCCTGCCTTCCCTCGCTAGCAGGCCGGGAGGCGTCCCCAACCAGGAAGGAGAGGCCTGTTTCTCAGGGCCGGGGGCTGCAGTTTAGAAATTTTTAAAAGGAGAGAGGATTACATACAGAGATACTAATAATGAAAGACACGAGAAAAATAATGAAAGATGAAGCCAACTTCACAGAAAGAAGACAGGTGCATCGTAGAACCACAAACTCTCAAATCAGCCTGAGACCGGGCAGAGCCAGGACTTGGTAGTTTCCAGCTGCACCGCTGTCCCCGCCCCCAACAAGCCGCTCGCCCCTCTGGATGGACTAAAGCTCGAGGACCCCTTATATCCAAAATACCTAGGTGATGCGTGGGAGGTGAGTCCTGTGCAGGGGTGAGGGCTGAGGGCAGAGGTTAGGGCCAGAGGCCCGTGGGTGAGAAGGTGCAGTGCGCACCCAGCCGAAGCCGACAGTGCTGCAGGAGGTCTGCGCCGGGCAGAGCGATGGAAGGAAAGTGGCCGCGCAGACAGCTGGGCACAGGCACTCTTCCCTTCCTTAGCGGAGAGCACGGGTAGGACAGCATGGGCAGCACTCACCGGGCAGCGCACACACAGCTACACGGGAGGAAAACCGGTGAGAGGCGTCCGGTCGGGGCGCTGTCCACTGAGGCGTTTAGCGGCCCCTTTTGCTACCACTTCCCTCCCTGCCCCCAAGACACACGCCCTTCTCAAAGGCACAGGTTGGCTCCAAGTGTAGAAATTCGCTCCACTGGAAAGCTGTGGGGCCTCCTCACAGCATCACCGGGAACAGCAGTTCCAGCCCGGGAAACGATCTGAAAGCCTGACCCCATGCCATACAGAGAACCCCAGCAGCTGGGCAGGCCGGCTGCTTCCCACGGCCCACGGCCCATGGCCCCACACGCAAGCAGTGTTGTCTGTGGGCTTCCACAGGAAACGTCACAGAGGAACGTGAACACGGAGTAGTCAGAAGACAGACTCAAGTTGTCTGTGTGAACGTGAGCAGGTCACTCAGAACTCCTTTCTCTCTTTAGAGTGGTGGTGCCACCGTCCCCATCCTCGTCACAGGGTCCTCCTGAGGCCTGGACGAGGTCAGGCACGTAAAGCACTAGTGAACAAACCGAAGGCGTGACTACCTGCCCCTAGACCGTGACTCGGCGTGCGTGGAAGATCCTCCAGGCCCCGATGGGAGAGGGGAGAGGCCCCGCAGGCTCTGAACAGCCTGAGCAACGGCTCAGCTCTGAGAGAAGTGTATTTGGGGAAGCAACACACCCAGAGGTTTACCAAATCAATCATATATACGGAAGCACCGATCTTGTGTAGACGCATCTACACCCTCAGGCTCTGCTGGAAGATTTGTTTCATCAGAGGTTTGTCTCAGGTTTGTCTAGAGGACCATGAAGGAAACGCAGTAGGAATTATGCTACTTGTGAATGTAAAGCAGCACACCGTCCCGCACCATGCTCCCAGGCTGTGCCCTTCCATGTTATTGATCCTGTTCTTTAAGCCCATTTGGCCATCTGCAAAATAGGGACATAAAATGTTATCTCACTGCTTTGTTCTGAGACTTCCACAAGCCCTGCAAGATGTAATGCCTGCCTCAATGTACAACAAATAAGATGCTAAGTAATATTTTTTCTGAAGGGCAGAGGGTTAACATTCCAAGGAAGACCAAGTCAGACGTCTGCGCTTTTAAAATGAGATTTATTGTACATAAAATAAATTAATTACAGTTTAACCCAAAGCACAAGTGGCTTTTTAAAGTGCATCTGTGTAGGGGATTTGGCGGGTAGCCCCCGCATCTGGACACTCTGTAAGATAGTGTTTCTGTATTTCAGCCACCATTACCACAGCTCGGCCAGGCCTAGGAAGCAACCCCGTGTCACTGCTTCAAGCCATTTACACAAATCACCAACATCCATTGACACTTTTTTGTACCTGGTCCAACAGCTAAAAAACAAAAACAAAACAAAAAAAACGAAGGAACTATACAATCTTACAATGAGTCTGGGAGGGAAGAGTTCGAGTTCGCAGCTACTCAACACATGTCCAGGCGTTGTCCACAAGAGTTCACAGCTCTTGTGGTCAGTGATGGAACACCCCCAGCCGTGTGCGGACAGCCAGCGCCCCCCGCAGAGCACGCTTCACAGCCGCCTGTGCACAGAGTATTTTGGCCCATAAACCTGCGCCCTTCGGGGGAACAGATTCTTTCCCCCTTGTTCTTCAAAGAAGAAATCTGGGAACCCTTCAGGTTGGAAAGGTATTCTGTAAGGACAGTGTTCTGGAGGGCAAACCATGTTGGTCGCAATTCTTCCTTCTGGGAGGAAGCAAAAGCAGCGGGAGGGGAGAAAAGGAGCCCTGCGAAGACTTGCTCTGCTGTCCCGTGGCCACCGTCAGCCGCACTGTGTTACACTGCACCCGACCATCACTGGCAAGGCAGTTCAGGACAAAAGCAAGAGTGCCCTCCCCACTGCGGAGGACAGGACACAGACAGGCCGCGCGCCGAGAGGGGCTCAGGCGCTCACGCAGGCTCCATCCCTCTGTCCCCGGCTTGCACCGCGCTTCCTTTCCTGCAGCAGCTCACAGGACCGCTGGGCCCTTCCGCTCCAGCCCTTCCTGGAACCACGGACCACCACCGACACCCAAGTTCCCACCTAGAGGCACGTGTGGGCCTCCTCCCGGAAGACCAAACCCCCTGGGCAGTGGCACTTCACACAGAGGTGACGGTCCTCACTTTGGCAGACAGCGCCTGCTTGAACCTTCTCTTCAGGTCCTGCATGTTGGGGGACTTGGGCCGGGGAATGAGCGAGGTCCTCCGCTTCTCGGGCGCGCTGCTGGGCTGCTGTCTGTGACTCACTTCTTTGCACAGGACGTGGAAAGCGTTACAGACATCGCTGTAATTTTCGCTGACGGACACCTCACAGAAGGAGCAGCCCAGCACGCCGGCCAGCTGCAGTCCGAGCTGAGGGTCAACCTGCTTGATGTGCAGCAGGTCAGCTTTGTTAGCCACGAGCACCACAGGCAGCCGGCTGCCCAGGTGGAGCTGCTGGACGTGCTGGTGGAGCTGGCCAATGAGTTCATAGCTCTTGTGGTCAGTGATGGAAAAAACGATCACCACAGCGTCTGCCCACCGGATGCACCGATTCAGCTGCTCGCTGCAGCTCAAGCCGTTCTCGTGGGCCTGGAAGAGAGGGGACGGCAAGGGGAATGGTGCGGGCGTGCCAGCGCACTGCTGGGTGGACGCTGGACTCAAAAGGGCCCTTCACAGGAACGCCGGTTGCAAGTTACAAACACGTTCTCTCCCTACACTCCAGCTTTCTGGACAATATGTTGATCCAGCTGCACAGAGTTGGAATAAATAACAGTGCAGCTCACCACACTCAAGTGGAAAATTGACCTGCAGAGAACTCCATGCAGAGAGACTTTGTAGTTGCACAAAATGGGAAATTAACTGGCTAGACAGTAAGTCTGGGGAAGTCAAGATAGGAGCTGGAAGCATTTAAACCTGGATAACTGCCCAGTTTGGAAGAAAAAAAAAAACCACTAACATGGCTCTTCTGTCTATAGAGTAACTTTCCACAACATAAAAGTGATTCCAAGTATTTGAAACTATACCTCAACACTTGGGCTTTTAATGCCACAGACATGTATGTAAAACCGATCTTTTTAATGACAGCGAGGAGACTGCCAGCGCCAAGTGTTTGGTTTGGTCTTTCCTGCTGTGCCGGATCCTCCCCACAGAAGGGTTCTGTCCGTCCGCCAAGTCTCCCAGACGGAGCCAGGCGCAGCCGACCAACAGCCAGATACAACTGAAGGGTCCCGCGATCTATAAAAGCCCAGCCCTGACTCCCCGGGCCTCCTCCTTTAGCAAGAGCTGCCCGGAGAACTGAGCCACTCCACACCCAGCAGAGCTCCCGTCTGATGCAGTTACAGTCCGAGGTGCTCACCTGAATGCCTGGGGTGTCCTGAACCTGGATGGCCACGGTCTCCCCTTCTATCTGGACCTGTCTGGTGTAGAGATTACCTGCGGAGGCAAAGAAAGAAAGACTGCACTTTTCCTTCATGTGTGACTTTACAACACTGTATGGGTTTTTCTTCATATTAGGAAACATGCAGCCTGCACAAATATACAAAAGGAAGATATAGTTTATTTCTACTTAGTGGGCTTATTTAAAAATGTTTTTAAGACCAACTGAGATTTTAACCCCATGTTTAATTACATTATTAAAGCTAGAGCAGTTTGTGAGTTTTTGAAAACCTTGTCTAACTTTAAATAAAGTTTCCATATTTGGATTATTTCCTTGAAGCAGTTTTTTGTTTTTGTTTTTGTTTTTTGACAGGGTCTCACTATGTAGTGTAGGCTGGCCTCAAACACTTGGCGATCGTCCTGCCTCAGCCTCCCGAGTGCTGGGATTACAGGTGTGCACCACCTGCCCCTTCAGCCTTGAAGCAAATATTCTTGCTGTGGCATGAGTGGAATTTGTTTTATTTTAGTACATTATCACTCTTTGATCCTAAGCTTATATTTTGGCCACGAGATATGCCTTGGTAGGCAAATTGGTTAGTAAAAGCACAGCTCACATTATCAGCTGGAACAGAATATGACATGATAATTAACTACATCAAAGCAGAAGCTCCTTCCTTGGAGTGGGTTATAGAGCGCCAACGGAGACTCGCCCATGGGCAGCACTCCACCCAGGCTGCTAGGGCAGAACGCCCCTGAGCCTCCCCACTGGCTACTCTCGGCCACGGGGACTGAAGTGCCTGCCCTCCACCTGTTCAGGAGCTCTCCTGAGCTCTCCGTGGAGCTCTCTTTCTCCGTTAGGAGCAAGGAACTTCGGGTTTGTAACTGTTCTCCCTGGCCTTTGCTGGGAAAGGTCACCTCTGGAGAGCAGCCAGCGGAGAGCGAGGGCGGGGAGGAGCCGCCAGAGCTTTTCCGGCTCCTGCGGACGGCTTCGCGGGAGAGGCCCTGCAGCACAAAGCGTGCTTCCGACGGGGCCCTGCGGTTAGCGCACCGCAGCGGGGTCGTTCAGGCGCTCGACGAAGGGATGCACGGCCGGGAGGGAAGGGGGCGGACGGCAGCTGCGGGACGGCGGGCGCGCGGGGCGGGGGGACCGTCCCGGGCCCTGCGGGAAGGCCCGGGGCGCCGGCCGGCAGCGCTCCACTCCCGCCTGCTCACCTGCGTTTCTCTCGTAGTCCCCGATGAACCGCCTGGTGAGGAACCGGACGACCAGCGCTGCGGGGCGGAGGAGAGGACGGGGAGAGTCACCGGCGTCGGGGCGGCCCCGCGGCTCCCGCCCCCTCCGTCCCGCGCGGCCCC
>NW_004955447.1:17759646-17775740 GCF_000276665.1 Chinchilla lanigera
CTCCCGCGCCGCGCGAACAGCCGGACGGTGCGCCACGCGCCGACCTCCCCCGCGTGCACCGACGTGAGCAGGTGGCGGGCAGCCTCTCCCGCTGGACCCCGCAGTGAGCTTGCCGCAGCGAGTTCAGCGCCTCGCAGGAGTTCGGCGACGGGCAAGCCGCCCTCGCGAAGCGTGAGGCTGCGCACACGGCGGGCAAGACCACGAGCTTGCCGTCACCGCCGTGGAGATCGCTAGGATGCAGAGCGGCGCCAGGTCACCCGCTTGAGGCAGAAAGCAAGCGTTTCCGGCATGCGTCGTGTCTTTCTGTGTGGTTCAGGTCGAACTGGCATTTTATGAAATGAAACTCAGCAAAGCTGTAATTGCAGGTCGCCATGTGCTTTGTAAACCTCTCCCCCCAAAACAGCCTGCAGTTCTGCCGTGTTCACGTGGCAGATGATTACGTAGTGCGCAGTGCGTGTTTAAGTACGTGTCAGTCACGCGCACCCGCGCGCACAGAGCCACGGCGAAAGCTGTCAAGGAGAATTTCGCTTTGAACCATTTTAACTTCTGGGACTTGGTTTTCCCTTCCCTGAGGCCGTACCAAACCTGTGACTTCTCTGTCTGCATCATGAAAGCTGAAGTTGGTACCCTTATTTTCGGTCTAACTGATCTGGCTGTGCTTTAAAAAACACAGAACAGGAGGAAAAGAGTGGAAGATGGAGAAAAGAAGAGAGTGTCACTCCAGTTCCAAGCACCTGCGCTCCAGCCCCGGCACCCCACCCGCCTCCGGAGCGGCCCCTTCTCGGAGCCTCAGAGGAAGGAGGCCGGGCAGGGCAGTGAGATGTAAGACGAGCCGTCTTGTTCCAGGCTGTGGGAGAGGTCCTGGGAGGCAGCTACTGTCATTTCTTGCAGCTGTAGCAATCTACCGCGGCTGTGCCCACCCCTCACACCGAGTGGCTCGCGGTTCTCTGGCTTGCCCCGGCGCGGCGGGGGCCTCTCGCACGGGGTCTCTGCAGCTGAGGCTGTGTCATCTGAAGGCTCAGCTGAGCTGGACATTTCAGGTGGCTTCTTGACGAGCAGGGCTACGTTTCCTCTGAAGGCCTGGGGCCGCTGGGACCAGCTCAGGAACTCTCAGGGCCTGTGGCCGACTTCTGAATGCAGTCGCTGTCCGGAAGTAGAAGCAGCCAGTCTCTTAAGACCTGTGCAGGGAAACTGGCCCAGTGTCACATCTGCTGTGTTCTGCTAGTCAGACGGGCGCGAAGTTCACCCGAACCATAGGGAGAGGGGAGGAGCATGGATCCCAGCCTCAGCTGGGAACAGCGTCAGGGAATTCGTGGCCATCTTTATTCTCCACACTTGCACTTTTTTTGTTTGTTTTTTGGGTTTTTTTTTTTGTTGTTGTTTTTTTCTTCCAGCACCTGGAATCGAACTCACCACGTTGCACTTACCAGGCAGGCGCTGTACCGCTGAGCTAAATCCCCAGACCCCACACTTGCACTTTAAAATGAAAGAGCTTCAGGTAAAAAACAAAACAAGGTAAATAAAACTCTTCTAAGGTCACATACCCTATAATGGGTAGAGCCAGAAATCTGAGATTTTAATACTTAAAATAACTAGGATACTCATGCTGAGATGGTATCCTACGGTACAGTACTACATGGTAATTTAATCTCTCTCTCTCTCAAGGGACTTGGGGAGGAAAGAAAGAAATACTTTGCTCTTTTGATTTTGCTTTGGCAGCTGGAGTTTCTGTTACCTCCTTTGATCTTTAGAGTTGATCTTTGATGTGAAAGTTTCCAGAGATAATTCTGAGTCTCAGAGCCCTTAACATACCAGAATATAAATTTGGTAAATACTCATTGAACATCTGAGTGCCATGATGTACCAGGCACTATGCTTGGCAGAGAGCAACCAATCACCAGAAAGCTGCCTTCCTCCTTGCTTTTGCCCTACAGAACGTCTCTGAGCACATCTACATAATGAAACTGACTTGAATGCATTACTGTAGCTGCAAGGGAGTCTCAAAAATGTCACGCTTTATTTTCTAGTCTCAACGGTACATGAAGACACACTAGAAATGGGTAGAAAAGAAGCTAAGTATGAATATATGAGAACCTCTACACTTCTTCAGCAGCCCAAGGAGCACAGAAGTGATACCCCAGCAAACATTTAATGTTCAATTGTAAAAGAATATCAAGAGGGTCCTCATACTTGCTTTTATGTAATACGTATTGATACCCATCTCTGCTACTTTGAGCAATCTCCATATAGGCTGGCACAGAGAACATCTTTTGAATTTACATGTTCAGAATCCTTTCCCTCTTACCCCTTTTAGTAAGAACACTCGGATTTTTCCTTGGAAACATTCCCAGTTCCACTCTCATGTCCGTTGGGTGGTTCTGGAGGGTGGTCCCAATCTCTGATTCCAAGGGTGGATGCCAGTCAGCTATAGGGATTTGTTCATAGCAGGGCCAGTGAAATCCTTCCCTGAAAGTTTTGGCAGGAAGGGCCCGTTTCATTTGTGCTGCTGTTAGCAGCTGGTAGAAAGTGAGCCTTCAGCTCCAGGTAGTCATCCTGGCTTCCTCACGGGAGAGTTGACCTGGGAACAAAGCCAGCCCGTAGGAAGGTGAAGTGGAGAGGCAGAGACAGCCAGGACACTACTGGCATATTTTCCTGTCCTACATTCAGCTCTGCCTGAAAATCCAGACCTACCCAAAGTTATAGGCACCAATACAATCCCCCTTAGAGAGTCAGCTGGCCTGTTTGATCATTGTCATGTGTTTTGAATAAACCTGCACACATCCTGTTCTCATGGAGCTGTAGTCCCCGCATATGACACACTGCAACTGCTCCCTGGTGTTGGGCATGCCTTCCACTCAATGCTACATCCACCCTTCCGACTTCACTGGGCACCACAATATCAGGCTGTCATGTCCTTTTTATTTCCCCTTTACAGATAACTCTATCAGTGCCTTTCTGAAATATGTTGAAACTAACATGTGATTGAGAAGGTATTAGTACATTCAGAAAGAAATTTTATTCACCATGAGAAGAAAGAGATTCAGCAAGCCAAGTAAAGGCATAGAAGAACCTTAATGTAATTGCTAAGTGAAAGAAGCAAGCTTGAAGAGGCTACGTACTGTGATTCCCACTACATGACATTTCTAGGGAAGCATAACTATGAGAATGGTAAAAGAGATCAGTGGTTGGCAGAGGTTAAGGGGAGAGGAGGGCAAACAGATGGAGTGCAGAGGATTTTTAAGGGGAGTAAGGTTACTTTCCATGATACTATAATGGTGAACACATCATACATTTGTCTAAACCTATAAAATGTATAACACCAAGTGTTGTGGTCAGGGTTTTCATGGAAAGCTATTTAACATGGGACACATACTTTATAGGATTATTTAATAGTAGTCACCCAAAGAGTGCAGGAAATCTGTCCACACACTAAAGATCCAATGAATCCCGCTGAGGGCCTGGATCCCATGGCAATGTTCTGCATGAGCCCAGCTGAAGACCTAGAGCACATCACAATGCCCCCCACAAGTCCACCTGGAGGCTTACAGCCCATGACAATGTTTCATGCAGGCCTGTCTCACAGATCTGCACTGGGAAGGCCCAAAGGTCAGTGGTGGAATCTAGGAAGTCTGTGTCAGCAGGATGAAGGATCTGTGCTAGCAGGCTGAGGGATTTGCACTGGAGCCAGACAGCAATGCTCAAAATAAGAACCAGAGTGCCCTGGAAGAGTACTACAGCCATCCTCAGCAACAGTGAGGTCCTGAGCTCCTCCAATGATGAGGAAAGCCGAGTTCCCATCAGGAAAGCTAACACGACAAGCTTCTCCAGGACACTAAGCAGTGCACCATCTTCCCCTCTGGAGCCAGGAAGCGATATTCAAAGTAAGGACCAGGGCTCCCCCGAAGTAAACCAAAACCATTCTCACTGACAACAAGGTCCCAAGTTCCTCCAACAGTGAGAACAGGCAAGGCCGTATCAGGAAAGCCAGCATGACAAGCTCCTCCAGGAGAGCCAACAGCTCCCTAACAGCACCTCTTCTTCGCCAGTTCCCCCTTTTATTTTTGCTGGCAGTAGTCCTCAGGTGGGCCTTCTGTACCCAGCACCACACTGGTTCAGTTCAGCTGGGTGTTACAAGTTGACCACCAGTTGTCGGTCCACCACACCAAGAGTGAACCGCAATATAACCTATGAAATTTTAGTGGGTGATAATAATATGCCAGTATAGGTTCATTATTTGGACAAATACATCCCTGTGTGTAGGATATTGATGGGTATTGTGTAGGATATTAGGAGGCTGTGTATGTGTAGGCTGGGGTTGCGTGGAAAATCTCTGTACTTTTCTCTTGCTTTTGCTATAAATCTTTAATATCTCTAAAAATATAAAGTCTGTTTCTCTTTTTAGAAAAAGAAAAAAAAGGGTATCATAGTGAATCTAGTCTCCACTCTTTCTGTGGGGTTTTAAGTCTTTCTTACACTGTCCCTGCTAAAATACTGCCTGGCCCCGTGCAGCATTCTGCCTGTGACGGAAGCCCTGCCATCCACAGCAGCAGATGCACACTGAGTTGGTATCTTCTCTCTCCGCTGGGGCCACTGTTATGGCCTGTGTCTAGGTGTCCCCAAAGCCTCACGTGGTCATAGGTGGGGCTTTTTGGAGGTGGCAGGATCTGGGATATGAGATGCTGGGATTAAGGATGTGATGCTGGGATTAATTCACGGTGCGATGCTAGAATTAAATACAAGGCAGAGAGAGGCTGTCGTCCTCATTGTTTGTCGCTTGCTGCTTATTGCTTGCTGCCTTCTACCTGCTTGCTCTGCAGTGCCCCTCTGCCATGCCTTGGAGCCGGCCCACTATGAACTGAAACCTCTACAAACTGAGCAACAGTAAACCTTTCCTCCAACTCTGGATGTCAACACGTGTTTAAATATCACATGGTTTCTCTGGTATGAGAAAGCGAAAGGGTAAATTAGGGCCAAAATGTATGTCCAAATAGGAAGGAGAACAAGGGAGTGGGGAGGAGGAAAGGAAGGAAGGGACAAGAAAAAGAGAGATAGAAGAAAAAATGGAAACAAAGCCTTTTTAAATGAGGGAAAGGGGTTGAAGGTAGGGTAGGAGAATGGGAAAAAAAGAAGCAAGATAAACCACGCACAGGTACACATTCCCTATGATGAACGTGATCGTTATGGATAGCCAAAATATACCAATAAAATTACTTAAACAAATACAACAGAACTTTAGGTGTCAGGTATTTTGTCTCCGCAACGAGAAAAGTCACTAGGACAGTCACCTTCCAGAAAGATGAGATACCGCACACTCACGGCTTTCCAAGCGCCCGGCCCACCTTGGTGTGCTTCCCACAGCCTTTGGAAAGTACTAGTAGTGGACGCGGGGAAGTGGCTGCCTGTGTCTGGGCCTTGAGAGAAAGCAGCCGCCTGGCTCCGGCATCTGTGTTGAGGACAACTTGCATTAAGAGTTTTCGGTATTCAAAGTTTTAAAGTTAAAGAGAACCATGGCTTGGGAACCAGCCTCTGGATGAAGGAAAGGAGGAGATTTATTTTGAGAGCTCTGGTTTTCTAAGAGCTCTCTGAGTGCACAAACAGGGACAGGACAGAATGAAGCACACAGCGCAGGGGCCTTCCGTTCAGCGACTCCATGCGGTGTGTGTTCCACATGGTCCCGGCCAGTGCGCTGCGCCCCAGGAAACTGCTAGCGCGCAGTGGGTGCTCAGCTGTGTCTTCCTCTACACTGTTCATCCTCCTCTGGTCAGTTCTGGGCTGAAAGACACCAGAATCCCTAGATTCAAGGGTGAAGTAGGAGTGAAGGAACTCAGATAAAAGAGGATGCAGACACAGACACGCACATGCACACACACGTGCACACACACCCACACACCCACACACACACACCCACACCCACATACACACACCTTGCCCCCAGAAAGATCACCTCTTGACCAGAAAACTTTGACTTTAACAAAAGTAAGATCTTAAGTTCGAGAAGGGGGAGGGTGGGCCTGGATTGGGCCTCCCCTCCCTCTGCCACATACCTTGGTTGGTTTCTATGGTAGCAAAATGGGCCACATTTCTCCCACACTCAGGAAAAAAGAAGAGCTAGTGTTCCGCAATTATGTTGCTCTGCTACACCGACTTTATCTCTTTCCTTCTGGAAGATTTCCTCAATATAATACAGAGTTGAAAGGTAAGAGAAAAAGTGAAAATAATTCTCCTTTTTATTTTGGGCAAAATCTAAGATTTTCTTCTTTCTTATTAGTCCAAGTCGTTTTCTGGAAAGACGGTACTCACTGGATAAACACTCTAAGGGCAGTAGCTTAGAATAAACTCAAGTTTTAAACATTACTTGCAGAAGTTAGTGAGTTTCCATTGTGTTTTCACTAGGAGTGAGAAAAGCTCAGTCTCCATTTTCCCCAGACCTCTGGGACATTGAATGACTTTAGGAATGGACGTTATTACATTATTAATAAAGCCATTTTTAGGAGTTCCCTTAGCTAAATGGGAAGTCTAATAATATTGCCAGTAGACAGTGACAATGTCCTTTTGGATCATTTTCTTCTTTTTTCCAGCAAGAAGAATGTTAGCAGCATGTCCATCGGCCCCTCCTGTTGCTAAGTCATCGTTTGTCCGGAAGATAATGGAGCAGAAAGAAATGAGTCACAGTCTTAGGCTCACAGGAGTGAGTACTTTGGGCTCCTTGTCGAGATTTGTGATCAGAAGATAATGCTCTAGCAGAAAAGGTTCGGACAGATTCAGACAATTGCAGCAGTTGTTTAACAGACCGCTTTGGTGTCAAATTCCTAAGGAGATTGGACACACCTAATATTTGCCTTCTTTTGCTCCTGGGGCTACAGAAAAGGCCATGTAAGGACACTTGAGGCATCCTAGGGACACACAGCAAAGTGTCCTCTCCCCAAAGTCTGAATTCCTTAAGATAATGAACTGAGCTAAAAAGAAATCAAAGCTTTGCACAAGCATCACCTATGATCTGGGGAAAGAGCAAGCATCCCTTTCTCCTAGTCCTTACATCATTTGGGAAATGAACACGTTTCGTGTGGGGCCAAAACCATGGATTCTCATTGCTTCAGCTGGTGGTCAGAACTGCCGTAGCCGTCTAAACCTGTCTAAGCCCTAAATAATGCCACTGTCTCAGAGCTTAGAAGTGGAGCCCCAGGTTGGTAGAAGTTATATCTGTTACTTGGTTGGTGACCATGCGTATGGAGAAGAAGCTCATCCCCACCTAGAAACATTTTCATTCTAATGCTTGCAGTGTGAGTGCATATTCCTTCTGATTAAAAAAGAAACGAGAGAGCAGATGAGAAAATTCTGATGTGGTGGGTTTTTAGGAAATGCACAAGTGACTCAAGTACTCCCTTCGCTTGACAAGAGCACTGGGTTCTATATAAAGAAACAGCTTAGCCCCAAGATAGAAGCTGCACATGGCAGAAGGCAGCTGGCAGAGGAATCACACATTCCAAGCATGGCAGTCTGAAGGGTGGTATGCAGGACGACGCTGCTGGGAATGTTTGTGAAGCCCGTTATTAATTATTATTAATTCATCTGGAATGTGACGCTATCTACCCCAGGACCTTAAGTGTTGCAAGATAAGAAAATTCCAGTGTCGTTCAAGACAATTATTAACTAACCCTAAAAGCAAGCAAAACTCATTTATTTATTTTTGCAATGAGTGTGTACACCCATTCTACCTGGAAGACATACTTAGCTTGATGATAAAATAAATTATGATCAATTTTGTGTCCCGTAATACATTAAATATCTAATAAGACCCATTGTATGAAAGAGCCCAGTAAGTAATACAAGCTTAATACTTTTACCTCTTCATGATCAGAGTGAAGAGCCATTTCTCCAGCCTGCCTTGCCGTTCAATCAGTGGTTGGCAGATGGAATATTTATAGCTCCTCAAACCCTCTCCCAAATTCTTCACTGCCTGGGCCTAGATGAGAAGATAGGAGGAAGGACTGCTGAAGCCTTTCTTGTATTCACTGGCCAAAGCACGCCGTGTAGCCAAGAGCTGGGGCATTGCTCGGCTCCCTCTCCCTCCCGAGACGGAACGAGCTCTTCTGGACGAGCTCCTGCACCGCATTATCAGCCAGACCCACCTCGATTCCACGCAGGCTCCTTGCAGTTACATCACACGCCAGTCCTGAACACTGAACAACATCTAGACTATTGTTCTGTTCGGCACCTGGCTCCAAAAGTTTCTCAGCAAATTGTTTACACAGCCGGGAGTGGTGGCGCACGCCTGTAATCCCAGCACTGGGGAGGCTGAGGCAGGAGGATCATTGCCAGTTTGAGAACAGCCTGGGCTACAAAGTGAGCTCAAGGCCAGCCTGAACTGCATAGCGAGACCCTGTCTCAAAAAGACAAAAAAAAATTGTTTGCACAGTAGGACACTCAGCAGCCCCTCCCACTGTTAGGAAATAGCCTGACCCATAAGGAGGCCCCTTTACGGCACGATCTGCAGCTCTCCTTCCCTCCACCCTTCTCCAGCTTGCAGACAGGCCTGCACCACTTGGGCTCTTTGCACTGAGCCATATTCCCAGCCATTGACTGATGGACTGATTGACTGATTTATACTTTTAAAGTCAGGATCTTGCTAAGTCACTAAGTTGCTAAATTGCCTAGCGTGGGTGTGAACTTGCTGTCCTCCTGCCTCAGCCTCCCAGAGCGCTGGGGTTGCAGATGTACCTGGCCAGGCACACTTAGCCACATTTTGTTTTGTTCACTGCTCTGTCCCCAAAACCTAGAAAAGCTCTTAGCACGTAGCACAGGTTAACGCTGAATGGGTATTTGTGCGTGAAAGGATGACGGAATGAGTGAAGCGAGGTGGCTTGTGAGCACTGACAGGGAGCACTCCGTGGGGCTGAGGAAGCCGGGACTGTGCAAGCGCGTGCGGCGGGGGTAGAGCGAGGGCTGAGGGTACGAGCAGAGCCGGGTGACAGCAGTGAGTGGGCACAAGGCTCAGCTTGCTCCCGGACTGGCTCAGGCTCTGACCGACGCAGCAGGAGGAGGAAGAGGACACCCTGAAGTCCGAGGTGGCTGGGAGGTGGAGAGGGTGGAGGCGGTGCTGCTGATGGCCAGCCCGGGGCTCTGGCAGGTGACGTAAGGTCACTGGCCCGGCATGAGGTGGGTTAGAGCCGGGAGTGGCAGGGCGGTGCTGAGGAGGGCACGTAGGGAACGGAACAGGCAGACAGTCTGTGAACAGCGCCAAGAGCCAAAAGAGCCGCGGAAATGAGAGAAAGGCAGACCTGCTGGCTGGGGCCGCGTTCTCTGCGGGGAGAGGCGCAGGGAAGGGACCAGGGCGCTGCAGAGACGAGACGAGAGTGCCTGGGACTTCGGTGAGTGGCTGACTGTGGGCCCCAAGCGGGAAGTGAATTAACATCTCCCGTGGGGGCTGAGCTGCAGGGACGGGATGAGGAACGAGGCCTTCCTGTGGGCCCAGCCCGCACTGCGCACCCCGCGGCCACCCGGGCTCACCCTCAGCGTGCCCACAAACGCACCCCGGTGCTGGGCCGGAAGCCGCAGAGGGCGGGGACCGCACGGTTGTCCCCACTTCTGAACTCTCTACTCCTGGCATGAGCCTCGCACATACTAGGCCCTCAGTAAACAGTTGGCTAAAATTCATGAAGGAGAGCAGCTTCCATACAGGAACTGGCCGAGGACATTTTGTCCTGCTCCTTTCACCCCCAGACTTTATTCTGGCTCCTCCAGGACTCACACTCCTCCCCTGTGATGCTGACTGATACCACTGGGCCCAGACCACGTTCTGGCTGCTCTTCTGAGCTCTGTGTGTGGACTTATGTCAGGACAAACCCACAGGAGGAAGCCAATGCTGACGTCACCCCGCTTACAGATGCTGAATCCAGGACCAGAAAAGTGCAGCGGTTTGCTCAGGAGGCCCAGCTGGAAAGCAGGACGGGCAGCGTTTGAACGCAGACGGCCTGGCTCCAGAGCCCAGAACTCGGAAGCTGCTGCCCACTTCTAATTCGCTCAGCCTGGCCACCCAGGGCAAAGTGCTGTGTGTCCTCAGCTTCTTCGTCCCTCTTTATCTTTGCTGCACCTAGCAGGTGGGAGACTTGTATTTGCACTGGAATGTGTGAAAGGCAAGGAGGAAGAAAACAATTTGGGAGGAAGGCTGGAGCGTGTGTGTGTGTGTGTGTGTGTGTGTGTGTGTGTGTGTGTGTTGTAGAAGGGGCTGCAGCTCTTAAACTCCTCAAATCTGTCCCCGTACAGCTGTTTGGGTCACAGCTGCAGGACACTACCTGAACCATGATGTTGCCTCAATTTCGAGTTAGTATAGGACTAGTTACTCAAAAACACCAAGACTCTCAGCCTGTTCCTAGACGGGAGCGAAAGAGTATCACTTCTTGAATTTAACTTAAGCGTCAGGTTCTACAACCTCTACACTTTGCCCAGAATTCCCAAGGTCTGAAAAAGAAACCACTCAGAACGGAGTCTGTGGAATGGAATTCAGTTTACCTCCAACCATAAGCAAGGCACTGTGCAAAGTGCTTTGCAAGGGAAAAGAGGCATTTAGCGTTTCTTGGTGTTTTGCTTTTTTCCGTCTTCTGTCCCTCTGTTACATAACAGCAGCTCCATTCAGGACAGGAACAATACTTTACAACAGAGCCCTCGTTCAGTGACGCAGAGTCCAATGGCTGGGCGCTGGGGGCTGCTAACAAATGCCACAGCCTCACTCGCGTGTTTAATCATCAACCGAACCTTCGCGTGCTCAGATGTTCTGCCCATGTGACAATCATGTGTGATAAAAGGCTCCAGCAGGGGTCTGGAGAAGAGGATGCTATTTCTGTTTTGGGCAGACAGTTAGTTCTACTGTCTTGGGTGGGAAGTTCATTCCCTAGCAAACGTGCTTACCTTCAGCTGTGCTCATCAAGTGATGCTGAAAAGCTGAAGTTTTTTCAAATGTTAAAAAAAATTTCTCAGGGATGATACCCTAGAAATATTAGACATTTAACAATAGTGTAGGGTCAGTCAAGTTTGTTTCTTTTTTGTTGTTTAAATCACTGTGTGTGTGTGTGTGCGAGCGAATGGTAAAGGTTACTGAAATAATTTGGCATGATCCTTGTCCTCAGGGAATTTGCAGAGGAAAGAATTGATGATATGTTAAGATCTGTAAAAATGCCAAATTATATTTAATAAGACACAGGAGGATCAGTGAGTGCTGGAGCCATCACAGGAAGCTTCTTCGAGGGGCTGGAATTTCAGCTGGACCCTGAAGGGCAGGTGAGATTTGGGTGAAAGGGTACAGTTGAAAGAAGAGTGGATGCAGCATTGTGGTGAGGAGTGGAACAGGCCACACCTCCAGGTGAGTTGTGCTAAGAAAGGCTGGGATTGTGAATGTATGTATGATGTTACCAGACGGGAAGTATTTGGAAGCTGGGCGGGACGGCATTCAGACCTGGGTCTTGCTGCTTGTTAGTACCTAGACTCAGTGCGGAACCCCAAGGCTCCAACGTGCAGGAGGGGGTCTCACTGCAGTCAGCCCTGTTGAGCCTATTGGCAAGACAGGGGCACCCCAGAATCTTCTAGAAGCAAGAGGATTGGACGACCAAAGGGATTAAGAAAAGAAACATGGTGATCTGGGCTGACACCAAAAGGGACCATAATTCAAAGATGAACTTGAACTGTGGTCCTTTTATGACATTTGTTACTCCATGAGAAATGAGGACGCTACCCCTCCTGATCCTGGTGCTTTTCTTCTTAGTCTGTTTTCTGTTGCTGTAACAGAAGGCCTAAGATTAGATAATTTCTACAAGAAAGCACAGCTCTGGAGGCTGGGAAGCCCAAGGACATGGTGGCAGCTTTCTGGCAGATCCTCCGGCTGCACCAAACATGGTGAGCAGGGGAAGCTTAACCAGATGCATGCAGAAGAGACAGCACATGAGGGGCAGCCTTGCGCCCTTGCCGTGACTAACAGTCCAGAGAGAGCGGGCACACCTTGGAGATCGTTGCCAATCCCTCTTAGCTACCCAACGACCTCGTAAAGGTCCCACTGTTGTTGGGTAGTTCTTTTTAGAAATGTCTCAGTAATTAAACATACTCCAGGTCCTTCTCACCTCGAACAAGGAACAAGACAAGCCAAAAATGGTGACAAGGTTTATTCGAAAAGTAGGAGGTGGCAGAGAAGCTGGCTCTGCAGAGCAAACTTGGGCTGAACAAAGAGAGGAAAGAATAAAAGCAAAACTGAAAGTACACCCTGGCCTACACAGACCAGGGTGGGATACCATGGAGAGTCAGGATGTGGGCTCCTCCTGCCATCCCGTCCCTTTTATGCTGTCCACATCTTGTGGGAACCCAAAAGCAATCAAGAACCAAGTGAATCCTGGGACCCCTCCACGCCTCTCTTCCCAGCCAGCCTAAGCCACACCCTGTCTCCTGTCTCACCACTCCCTCTCAATTCCATCACATTGGAAATCAAAATCAACATGAATTTTAGAGGGGACAAGCTGTGTTTGAACCATAGCAGTGTTTGAAAAACAGAAGTCTACGTGTGGGATCAAGCAGAGGCGAAGGAAAGAAGGGGTGAGGGAGTGAAAGGCCAATCCTGGGTAGCCACAAAACTGCAGGAAGCGGGTAGTGGGGGCCAAGAACCCTAAAGAACTGGCTGCTTGAGCAGATCTTGTCCAGAAGCTGGAATAAGCAATCGAACTACGCAGACAGAAAGCAGCTAGGCTTGGGGACAGAAATAATCTAGAGGTGATACTGTTCAGTCAGTATGCGAGGAGGGCTTACTGTGTGTTCGATTTGTATTAGGAAAGGAAAAGTAGGACAGACACTTCAGTGAAAAGGAGCACCTGAGTGCCTGAGGAGCAAGCACATGTTCAGCCCGCATCCCACTCATCCCTCTATTCATCGACAAAAATACTATGTGCAATCACTTAGTTGCCTGATGTCAGGGGTGGGGCTGGCATTTGCAGTACCTTGTTTTGTAGATAAAGGGCACCTCTGCAGCACCCTGTGGAACAAATAGAAACAGAGCGGGTGGCCTAGATCTCATACCTAGTGAATGTCCCAGGCACTGCAGTGCAGATGTGAGTTGTAAGACAGGAACCAGCCAGGGGTGGAGTTGGAAGAACCCAGAAAGACCAATCAGCAGGACATGTATGCGCAAGACCCTGAAACAAGTCCTGGCAGACACGAGGAACTGGGCCAGGGCTTGTGCTCACCCTTCCCATCCTTCCACTGAGAACAGACGGGAGGGCAGCGGAAGGCAGCCTGTGCACGGGGAGACAGGTGGAAATTAAGGTGTGCATAGACAGACAGTGCACCGATCGTTACCTCCCACAGGACACGAGTGGGTAGGCTTTCTTCTCCACGGAGAAGTCAGCCTGTTGGGAGACAGCAGATTTCTGAAATGACAAGAGAATGACTTCAAGTCTGTGCTCTGGAATAGACAGATAAATGGTTTTGCTCCCTCCAGAAGGTCGACGGCGGAGAATGATTTCCAACCTGTGATGACACCTTTTGCTTGACCTCATTAGACACTTATTTGTGTGAGAAGGATGAGGTCAGTAAAAATTTATGGACTGCTTTGGCCTAATTTCTGCAAAACTTCAACTTTTCCTTCTCACCGGCTGCTTGGACAGGAGCTGACAGTCACAAGCCTGGCACCCAGTGAGCACAAGGATGCTTTGAGAAGGTCCACACTAATGTCTTGAGAGCTTTACGCTCGTAAGCTGGTTGGACCATCACAACCAGTGTCTCACTGTCTAAGAACATGGCAAGAAGTAGCCGTAGACAGCCCACGCGGCAGGGACCCTCTGCTCACGGCTGCTCCCCACTCGAGTGCAAATCCCTCAGTCCTCGGGCCGCTGCTGGAGACGGTGTCCACGGAGGGGTCACCCACTGATCTGCAGGGCCTGTCTCAGCTAAGCGCAGGAGTAACAGGGCTAGCTGCAGCTGTGAATTCATCCTGATAAGTGAATTTTTAGGGAGGATAAGAAAAGAATCTCTCTTTTCAAATTAGTCAGTATCCTTCCTGAAAAACATCTCAGCCACCACTGAAGAGCTCATCTTGGGCAGGCTGAGGTCCCGACCAACGCTCACCGGACAACGGTCCCCTCACTTTGCAGCTGTGGTACCCGCGTGACCATGCTCAGCGTGGTCTTTCTGAGCACTTGTATCCACAGAGGCTCCATCATTGAAGGCGACCCAAACCCAGCCTCTTCCCAGCTTTAATCCCTGTGAGCCTTCCCCACCGCTCAGGGTAACCCCTGAGGCATTCTTCAGGATCTTCCCCAACCAAGAGGTTTTGCCTGTTACAAGGCGCTGGAGAGCTGAACGCATGTCCTTCCCCTCAACGAATACTCTGGTGTGACTGCTTCACCGCACTGCTGAGCCTCTGGTCTTTTATCACGGCTTAGTGTGCAGCTTTACTACATCTGGTTTTCGTAAACCTATCTCAAGTCCCAACATAAATGAGTACTTGAGGGAATGAAGAAATATCTACAAATCCTGAAGAAACAAACGGAAAGCATACCTCATGTTCACGTTATTGGTTTGAGTCTGATCAATTTAATAGAGTGATAAAGTGGTGGTTAAGGTTAAGTGTTAGATTCAGGAAGTCAAAAGGCTTGGAGTAGCTGCATCCTTTCTCTTAGCTTGGCCAGAAAACATCTGCCCACCTACGACCACAATGCCTGTGATGGCCCCACACCTTGATGAGGGAGGGAACTTTCAGGAGATCATAAAATGCAGGAAACCACCTCGCCGCCATGATTGAAGAAGGTTATTCGTGGAAGATACCGTTGCCGATCTAACCCACTGCCAATCCCAGCTTGCCGGTCCTTGCTACTTCTATCACAGAAGCAGAAGAAGGTGAGTTAGCTCTTGCCAGGCTCCCAGTGCAGTGAGGGGGATTGTACCAGTCACGGCCAACGAAACAGAAGACTGGAAACTCGCAGAGAACTTCAGGAAAACCATTAGCTTTGCTGTCGACAGGACCGTTCTAGACTATTCCCGGAAGGAAGTTGTGCGGGGGCGCTGAGGCAGGCAGGAGGGTGGGCACAGCAGGCGTGCGTGGGCTCTCACCCAGGTGCTTTACTCTGGAGCCCGCAGCTGAGCTGAGGACCGGCAGAGGACGGTCGCAGTGGTATTATCGGGTGGGTCCGCGACTGACTTGAGATCAGCGGTCAAGAACGCAGGGTGAGGCCAGGCGGCAGAGCCCAGCGTCTGTCTGCAGACTCCTTCGGAGGCCTGCAAGCTGGCGGGGAATGCCACGTAAGGAGTTCACATCCTGCTGGGGGGCGCTTGGGGGGGCTTTGCGAGAAAGTGACTCTCCAAAGGGACTGTGGTCACTCCGCTAGGACAAAGAGGGGGAGGCAGGCGGTGGCCGGGATCTTGACGGCTCTTCTGCCCCGGGGGCACTGAAGGACGGTTTGAACTGAACCGCAGAGGCAGCGACCTGGGAGGTGGAAGGTGCCGGGGGCGCGAGGTCCGGGCCGGAGGCCACGGAGGAGGCACGGCGGCCGGCCGCGGCCGGACTATGACACAGATGCAGTGTCCACGGCAGGCACAGGGGCCAGAGGGCACGCGCTGTCCCCTGCCTCGAATTTAGACAACAGACATAGGTCCTGAAACCCCGAAAGTGCCGCTGACCCACCAAGCTGACCCCTTGTCCCAGTCCCCGGAGCTTCCTCCTGGAAGCAGGCGATGCGGGGCCTGAGCCTCACGGCCTCTCCCCTCCCCTCCGCAGCCCTTCTGCAGACTCCGCGCAGGACCCCCTCGGGAGAACCTCGGTGCCAGGCGGAGGAGCGAGCCAGGGCCCTGCGCGAGGAGGAGCCGGGCCGCAGTGCCTGGTGGGCATGGCGGCTTTGGCCCGGACAGGAAGGGCCTGGCACTCAGAGGCCTGCAGGACCCGGGCGCTGGGCCCCCGGGCGAGGGACCGTGCTCCGGGCCGAGAACCCTCTGCGTGCTCGTCTTGGGGAAAGTCCCCAGCCTGAAAAGCTGCAAGGCGCAGGGCCGCGGGGTGAGAGCCCGGGACCCCGAGCTTACAGTCAGGGCTTCCCCCGGGCGGGCCCCGACCTCGCGTCCGTCGGGGCTGC
>NW_004955447.1:17776761-17815038 GCF_000276665.1 Chinchilla lanigera
GCCCGGAGAGAGAAGCACGCGGACCGCGGCCTTCGTGTATCAGCCGCTCCGCGGACTGCTCTTCACGCCCGGCGTTCTGTCCGCGGCTTCCCGCAGTTCGAAGCCTGCCGGCTGAGAGGGGGACCAGTTCTCAGACCCGTGCACACTGCGCTGCTACAATTGAACGGCTTCTGAGAGCCGCTAAAAAAAGCCAAGTCAGAAAGAGGCTGGTGGCCGTGCGAGCGTGGCGGCCCGCTCCCTGGCTCCCAGGCCCCGGAGCAACACGGCCGGTGTGCGCACCGTGTGTGCCCCGCAGCCGTCCGGAGTGTGCACAGCAAAGCGTGACTTCTTGACATCGTTTCCAGGCACCGCCTGGAGATCGCGCAGACGGCCTGCACACTTGAGACGCCTTTGTGCGCCCGCAGGGCAGCCCAGCGCCCGGGGCCCGGGGTGCTCTCCCGCGCTGCGCCTGCTGCGAGGCGCGCGGGTCACGGCGGAGCGCACCTTGCCTGGCCGCTGCAAGGGGCAAGGGCTGGGCCTCGCTGCCCGTGTGCCTCCGCGCGAGCCCGGGGAAACGACTGGCTCTGCGTCCCCAGCCAGCGGCGCGGGGAAGAGCGAGCGGGGTCTGCAGGGACTGGACGGAGCAAGCTCGCCACAGCGGGTCTGGGGCCCTGCTGGCAACACGACTTTTCGGGGCGGACCGACGCGCAGCGTCCACCGCCGTCCTCCTCGGGATTGGGGTGTGTTTCAAACCCCGCGGTGAACGCCGCCAGCCTAACGCTGTGTTCTTCCCCGTATCTACATACCTGTAATAACGCTTAATGTGCAAAGTACACACAGAAGGAGACTAACCGCACAACAATAACAGAACAATTGCAACCACATGTTGTGATAAAACTTCTGAACTGTTTATTTCTAGAATTTTTCACTTAATATTGTCAGACGCAGCTGACCCCGGGGATCTGGAACTGCAGAAAGTAAAGCTTTGGGGAGGTGGATATTTCTGCGCCCTCCGGGTGCGTGGGCTGCCCGTATTGAACACAGTCTTTTCCGCGTGGAGGGCGTTGCTCCAGCTGTCTTCCACACAGAGCGACCCGCCGTGTCTGCCTTCGCGGTCCAGCTCCCCGCGATGCGCGGGAAGAGGACGAGGCGGCTCTCGGAGGAGTGGGCGTGGAGAGGACCGTCTCAGCAGCGTCGCTTCCCCAGTGCTGTGACTGAGAACTGCCACTTTCATTCTCTGGAGGCCTTCGATCTCCACCATTCCAGCGCTAATTCAAAAACATATAAATTAGATCTTGCTTTAAATCTCCGTGACATAGGGCCAGGGATATAGCTCAGCAGCGCAGCGCCTGCCTGGCAAGTGCAAGGTCCTGAGTTCGATTCCTGGTACCAAAAAAAAGTGTCCATGATGGGCTTTTGCAACCACTGCTAGAGAGACAGCCTACAAAAAGGGAAAGGTCAAACAATAGTCTCTCCTGCTTTCTAATGGACAGACTCCTCTCAGTGTACTTTCTCCACCAGCTTACAGAAGCACGTTGTGTTGTCTAAGCAGGCCCAAGCTACAGAGAGAAAGGCTTTTTCGCCAAAGTCACCGTAACCTTCAGTCGAGTCTGGCCGGCGCGCCGTCTGGCCGCAAACCCCGCGGTACTCTACTTTATTCAAAGCAGCACTAATTGCCTTGTTAACAGAGCTCCTCCCAAGAGCCCGAAATCTAAGCAGAGGAATATCAGGGCATGATTCGAAGAGAACTGAGCTGATCCAGGACCTGATAGCATTTCCAGCAACCAAGTCTCAGAAGGCTCACAGAGCAAATAAAGAACGCTTTAATGGTATTGTCGAGGATATGACTTGTCAAGGCAGATTTGCAAACAGGAAAGGGAAAGAGACTATTCTTGTCTAGACATCTGATTACTGGGGATCGTAGGATTATGAGGAGTGTGGATTTTTCTGGCTGCCATTTCTGAGGAGGTCAGGCTTTCTCGTGGAGCTAGATGAGAGAAATGAGAGAAACAGTTGTATCCGGTAGAAGCTGCTGGCGGGTCCTTCCCCTCCCTTGGGCGCGGCGGCGGTTCCAGGGCCAGGAACTCCGCACACTGCTCCCGCCTCGCTCCCGCCTGGCACAGTGGGCGTTGACCGGGGAGTGGGACGCGCTGAGCTCAGGGAGGCGGAGGGTCGTGCCGAGCAGACGCGCCAGGACTGGCACCCCCTCCGAGGCCGGACGGAGGCAGTGAGGTCAGGGCGACAGCAGACAAAGGAAAATCACGATTTAAGAATTGTGCTTTTAAAGAAACTGCTGCTTCGGACACATCAAAGTTACTCAGGGTTAAAATGTCTTTCTGTTCCTTCCAGACAGCTCACTTTAAAAAAATCCTAGTAGTCTTAAGGACGCAACAAGCCTATAAATTGGGCCCATGGTTTTCACCCGTAAATGGAGCTGCTCTTTTTTCTGATACTATTAATTCATGAATTCCACAGCCCCCACCCTCGCGGGAACAGTTGCTGTATCCCTAAACTTCAAACGCGCGCGAACACTGGGCATCCTGCCTTGGCCACCCGTGGGTGAGGTGGCAGCGCTGGGAATGTGCCCCACGTCGCCTTGGGTGCACACAGACACTGCCGGCTGCAGCGCACGGGGTGCCTCCGCTTGAGCCGACACTGTTTTCTGAGTGTGTGCTTTTGTAACGCTGCCCGATAAAGCTGTCCGGGTCTCGCTGACACACCCTGGCGCGCTCTTCTGTGACATAAGTCAGCGAACCTTCTGCCCACTCCACGGGTGAGACCGGCGAGCGTGTCCTCTGGTGGGCACACCTGGGCCCTATCAGGTGACGCTCCCTGCCCTCGCATCTCAGTGCCCATTGCCTTCTGAGCACACTTCTAGCTGATCCCCGGGACTTGGGGTCTGGACATGGGGTGCTTTATGCTGGAATAGCAGACCGTGCTGTTTCTCTCACCCCACCCGGGACACTACAGCACTTACACGCTGGAGGCCATGGACTGTGGACGGGGCAGACACATCACTCTTGCTGGAGTGGCCAGGCACCCGTGAACTTGGAGTAGAGCGACTGCAGGGGCTCAGGTGATGGGTGCTTCTCCGGAGGTGACGGCTGGGTTCCAAAGGGAAATGAGCTCAGATTCAGGAACTTTGCGGTTCCAGGTCGGGGTCCCTGCCTCAAAAGCGAAGACCCTCGGAAGCTCTCCTCGTGCTCAGCGTCCCTCTGCTCAGCGCTTTCAGCCAGCTTGCCGACACCTCTGGGCGGCACACTTCTGCCAGGACCTAAGGCGGGGCACAGCCGAGCGGCAGCGGCACAGCCAGCCACGTGACGGGAACCGGCACACAGCACTGCGGTTTGCACATACAGTGGGTCATCACCTCAGCCCGAGTCCAAGGAGAACAGAAGCTACTGTACTTAGCACAGGGAGTTCATTCCGGGAAATGCAGCAGAGGGGCGACAGCAGAAATGAAACGCCAAACCAAAAGGCTAGAAAAACAAAGGAGAAGGAGGGCTACCCAGCGCTGAGGTGGAACATGAAGAAGGCAGACCTGCCAGTGGGAGCTGGGGCTGAGGAGGAGCCCTGGAGAGGATGCAGTTCAAGGCGGGAAGGGTGGGGATGGAAGAATCTGGGCCCCTGGGCACCCCCACATTTCCCGAAGGAGCTCCCACTGGCAGAACAGAGCAGAAACCCAGCTGGCCTCGGACAGCGGGAAACCGAGTGCAGGGGTCGTGCTTGCCTGGTCAAGGGAGAGCGGGGGCAGTAATCAGGTCAGACACTTGGTAAAATGCCTTTCCGATACCCTGCGTCCTTCCCTTTCGACAGTCGGGTGAAGGCACAGAATGAAATGTTTATACAGTTGTTAGCATTTCTTTTACCTCCCCACAACTCTCCCTGAGCCCTGAAAACTTTGCACTTCTGTTTAATTCACCGATGTAATCCCAGACCCTAGCACGCTAGGAGATCCCAGTAGATTCTTTAGAACTGTTGATGGGAAATGAATGAGTGAATGAATGAGTGTGTACTGCCCATCTTGCAAGTAACAGATTCTCCGAGTATGGCATGCAGGATGTTAGATTTCCAGAAACAAAAACTCCATGAGGTCTGGGCGGTATACCCCACCCCCTGGGGTGTACTTAAGATCTTACCTTCTTGCAATTTCAGCAGGGTCTTGGAATGTTAACAGATTTTATGCCATTAGCAGAATAGGATTTTTCCCCTTGATGAAATGAAGTTATTTCACAAACTATAAAATGCTGTATCAGTGTTAGTGATTATAGTAAAAGTTATTGCTCTTTAACATGGGTGAGCCCAGTTTTTGCATCCAGCTAGTGGCAGGGAAAAAAATTAGAATTTTTCCTTTTTAAGACCTGTTAACACCTGGGCACAGGTGACCATTTAAGCCAGTTAGTTACGAGAAGCACACAAGGACCCGGATGATGAGAAATTGTGTGAAGACAATGGGGCAGGGGGACGGCAGGAAGGAGTGGGAGTCCAGTGGTTGCTGGGAGCTGGGAATCAGAAGTCGTAGGAAGTGAATGAAGCAAATTCCACTTGGTGCGGAAGAACAGCTGGAATTTGCTTGGGTGAATTTTATGAGACCAGAAGGTGATGAGCAAGTTGTTAACTATGACAAACTATCACCAAAACAACTTGCATCTGTTTATTGTCCCGGAGAGATATGGGGCTGTGGGACGCTGCTTTGCTTTGTTTGCTTTGCTTTGCTCTGCTTGGCTCTGCTTTGTCTTTGCTTTGTCTTTGCTTTGCTTTGTCTTTGCAGTATCTTTTCTCTCCTCCTAGCCGAGCTGTAGCTTCCTGTTGAGGAATGTGGTAACCGGTTTCTAAGACCGTCCTGGCGAACTTCAGCCTCAGGTTTTGACAGCTTTAGATGATCTGCAAAACCAAAAAGAAATTACAGACACAGCGGCATGAAAGACCAGCGACATCTCTCGTGTTCTCTCCTGGATCACTCGCCTGTGAGCTGCCACGTCATGAGGCTCTCAGGCGGCCCCTGTGTGATCACTAATTGTGAGGTTGACTTGAAAGGATTAAAAATGCCTACTGGGTTCGTGGAGCACCGTTCTACCTGTGTCTGTGGATGACTGACAGGTAAGCCGTGAACGGAGGAGGGAAGACCCACCACCCCGGATGTGGGTGACCCCAGCCAACAGCTATGTGGCCCAGACAGAATAAAAAGAAGAAAGCTTCTCCTGTCCTTCAGAGGAGGAGCTTTATTCATCTGCAGTTCCTTCAGGCTTCCGACACAGACCCTTCGGGTTTCTGGTACACAATCACAAGGACCTTTCCACCTTCAGCTGGATCCTCAGGATCAGATGCATTTTCTCGTGCGTGGAGCAGGGGCCATGCTAATCCTCTCTGCATTGGTCCAGAGTTAGAATATGTGCTGCTGTACCACCCTGAACCACCCTCAGCTGGTCGTGGAGGCTAAGCAAGCTCAGGCCTGGCTAGTCCTCGCATGGGAGAGCGCTCAGCAGCCTTTGGTAGTTTTCCTTGTGCCTCAGCTAGGCACAGACTCTGAAGTCAGAAGACAGGGCTCAGATCCCAGCACCACCACTGACTGACCAGTGCTGCAATCTTGGGCAAGTCGCTCAGAGCCTCTGTCTCTCTCTTTCCTCTTCTGTAAAAGTGTGTGTAACAGTAGTATGCCTGATAGTCAGGTAGAGATGACAGGCAGTTAGAAAGGAACCAGGCCCAAGACAGAGTCAGAGCAGAGAGGAGGAAACCAGGACTGTGGTCAGGGGCTGAGCTGGTAGAATCGAGGCCCCAAGATGGAGACACAGTGGCGAGGCCTGTGAGCCTCCCCAGAGGTGGCAACAGCCCACAGCTGTTCTGTCAGCAGCACCATCTGGTCCAATAAGCCTGGACAACATGACAGACACATAGAAACAACGTAATGGGCACAGAGATGGATGACCGGGACATTCTGACCCTCACTCCTACACCTTCCAGAAATGCTTTGTTCTCTACCTAGCTTGTTTTTCTATTGGGTCAATATTAGCTAAGTGTACTCCTAATCCTGATGGTAGTTTGACCCAAGGTACCCTGTGAGATGATTTTGCTGTATAAAAGCCCCTTAGACAAAGAGCTCAGCCACAACCCTCTTTTGGGACCCTTGCATCCCAGAAGCATTCTCTTAGTAAACCTACTCCTCACCTCTTTGTCCTTGAGTCCAGTCTTCAGAGCTCAGCACATCTAACAGGTTGGGAATTTCTTCCCTGTAACGACAGCACGCAGTAGCATCGATTTGACAGAGGCACTGGAACGTTAGCTAAGTTAACATCTCTCAAGCTCTCGGGACCGAAACGAGGTGCTGGCATAGAAGAAGCAGGGTTAAGGGACAGCTGTTGCTGAAACCAAAGAACATTTACAGACCAGAAACCAGGCCCAGAGAGGTAAGTGGGTCACTGACTAGGCAATAGTGCAGACCCTCCGGGGTTCAGGCCCCACTGACTTGTCTGATTCCACATCTCCAGCCCTGCAGTCACCCACCGAAGAGACCCCTTGACAGTGAACCCAGAGTAACCTTGAGCACCAATCGGTAATGGCTCCCAGCTCGCTCCAGCAGGGTTCCAACCAGAGAAAAGACAGCTCTCCCCAGGCCTGTGGGAGAGCAGTTCCCATCCTGTCACACATTCTGATCTCTGCTCCAACCCGGAAGAACAGTCTCTCCTGGTGTCTTCCCAGTCTGACTTCTCATCCACCTAGTTCTCAAACCACACCTGAGTGCAGGTGAATCGATTCCTCTGGCTCATCTTATTTCACTGAGACTGCACTGGGCAGGATGTGGCAGGCAAGCTGTCTGAAGAAGCGCTGACAGGTGCTTTTGGACAAGAAAGAAAGTGACATGGGTTACTGGGAAATGACCCAAGATAAACAACAATAAGTCACCAGGATCAGAAGCCACCTGAAGGGCTGGAGGAAATGATTAACAAAACCAGGGTCTGTCAAGCCCCAGGATTTGTAGATGTATGAGGACTTAGTTGTCTTGAAGCGTGTATTTACTGAGCACCTACTATGTGCTGGGTATCATTCCAAGAACTGAGGAAGCAGTGGTGAATACAACACAGTGATTAACAATTTAATGATTGACATGGACAAAGATAAGATGAGAAAAAAAGAACAGAAAAGTCTTAGGTTGGGCACCCCAGAAGCAGAGTCTCAGACAATGATTTAGTGCAAGTGATTTTTATTGTTTTGTTTTGTTTTGTTTCACTGTCTAGGAAAGTTCTTCTCTCTGAGAGAGTGAAGTAAGCACATTGTAAATAGGGAAAAGTCCAGCAATGTGCGGCCTTAGGCATGATCCACAAAGACTCTGAAATTTTTAAATGGGGCTGCAAAATTCTCCCCACCTTGAAGTCAGGGAGCCAGCTTTGTGTCCTGGTCTTTGAGGCACAGCAGTGGCTGCCCTGGGTGGATGAGGAAAGGTCTACGACTTCCCTGTTCATGGAAGGGGAGCAATTCTCCAGAGAGGCAGCACATCCAGGAGCCACTGGAACGCACCCATTGGCCCTTAAGGACTCAAAAAGGCAGCAACCATGTCCACCCCAGGAGGAAGGAGGACAAAGTCCTGGTGAAAGTGAAACTTGAGGGAATGGCCAGGGAGACCTCACTGAGGAGGAGGCTTTCGAGAAAGGATTGTGAAACGCCTGGTGCTTTTGTGTAGGGGGCAGGATGGAGAGACAAGCAGGTGTCAAGAAGGAGAAATGGCAACTGCAAAGAAAAGCTTGTCATGGTGCAGGGGTAACTGCAAAAAGAAAAAGGAAACAGAAAAAAATAAGGAAGGAGGAGGTGGCAGTGGGGACAGAATAAAAGATGGGGTCATTCTGCAGTGCCGTGGGAGAGGAAGGAAGCAAATCATGCAGGCATGGGTGCCCAGGGCCACAGCTCCCATGTGGGAGCTAAGGAAATACTTTGATGGTTTCTCTTGGTTGTCACCTGCCCGAGAGACACTTAGAAAATTGTAAGTCACACTCCTAGATGTGTCCGTGAGGGTGTTTCCGGGAAGACTGGCACGTGGGCCCTCGAACTGAAGGGGGCAGGCACTATGCGAGAGCCCGGGCCCAGGTGGAACAAAACGCAGGAGTAGGAGTAGGAAGCTCACCGGCGTGAGAGGTTGACCTTCCTGTGTCCGCTTTCCTCACTTGGGTCATCACCACCCTGACATCAGACTGCACATTCTTCAGCCTCTGAACTCACACCAGCAACTCCCCAGGGAGGTTCCAGGCCGTCAGGCTCAGACCGGGGCTACACCATTCGTCTCTCTTTTCTGAGGCTGCCAGCTTCTTGGACGGAGCAGGTACTGTTTCCCTGGTTCTCCAGCCATTAAAGAGCTACCCAGCTTCTGACCTATAAATCAATCCAATAAATCCATTGTCTTGGTTATTCTTCTCTCATTGCTGAGACAAAATACCTGACACCCAGAATTAAGGAAGGAAAGGTTTATTTAGCTCACAGTCTGTGGAGGTTTCAGTCCATATGCAGCTAGTTCCAAGGCAGGGTGGCCCGTGGCAGAGGGCAACAGTTCATGGTAGCGGAAAACAGCAAGAGTAATAAGAGCAAAAAAGGGAGGAGCAGCAAGCAGCCTCTCTCCCTCCCTTACACTGTGTGCAAACTACCCACACCAGGGCAGGTGTGCCTCTCACACCCATAATCCCAGCATTGGACCTTGGATCAATCATAAACTCTAGAAGCTCCCCCATGACTGCGTGAGGCTTTCGGGGACATCCAAACACAAACCATAACATTCCACCTGTGGCCCCCCAAAGACTCATTCACATCCCTTTATGCAAAAGACATTCTAGTCCATCTCTAAGAGTTACCAGTGTCCTAACAGTTTCAGCATTGCTGAAAAGCCCAAGTCCCAAGTCTTCTCCGGATATAAGGTAAACTCTTAGCTGTGAGCCCCTGTACAAATGAAAACAAAGTTAAACATTTTCAACATTCAATAGCACAAGGTAAACATTACCATTCCAAAAGGTGCAAACAGGGGGAATACAAAGAATGGGACCAAAGCAAATCCAAAATCCAACAGGAAAAACATTAAGTCCTTTAATTCCATGTGAAACATCCCAAGTAATCTGTGATAAACTGTGAGCTCCAAAGGCCTTTTGTGGCTTCACCCATATGGCACTTCTGGTGGTTGTAGCTCCTATAGCTTTGCTCTTGGGCCCACTCTGCTTCCTCTTTGCAACTTTCCTCAGACGATCCACATTCCTGGCTTTTCCAAACACCTGCACTCTCCAGTGCACCTTTCACTTCACACTCACAGCTTCACACACTGCCCTCTCAAGGTCACACTGCCTGGCCGCCCAGGCCTTCTGAAATCTGGGTGGAAGACTTCTTAACCTCAGAACTCTTGCATTCTGCATGCACCTAAAACCAGTGCCACGGGGATGATGCCAAGGTCTGCTGCCACCTGGAGCAGCAGCCAAGCTTTCTTCTCTCTTGGCCACAGGAGTCAAGGGCCTGGATCGCTGGGCACTCTGAATCCAGTTCTGAGGAGCAAATTCTCTATGCTGCTGCCATTCTGGAATCTGGTGCAGCCGCTGCAGCCATTCTGGAACATGGCGCTCTGCAGCTTTCTCCTATAGCTAAGTCTTTCACCTTTGCAGTTTTGAGGCTGCAAAAGGTGGAGATTTGCTGCTCTTAGTGATGCCTTCAGTCCGTCTTTTCCATTCTCTTGTTCCTTCTCAGCAATCAAGATCTCCTCAGCTCTACCTTTGCAGTCCACAGCTTTACTGGAGCTTTTCTCCTGGCAAGACTCACAACATTTTCAATCATCCTGCTGGGCTCTTTGCTCTTGATTTGCAACATAAATCTGGCTAAAAGCCCCCAACAATAGCCATCCCACTACCCCAACATTTGACTGCCTTGAAATTTCATTTGTCAGATTAACCAGTCTGCCACCCTTAATCTCAGTCTTAGGCAAAGTCTCTGGACATGAGCAAAATGCCGACAAACTTTCTGCCAAGCCATAACACACATCAGCTGGAGTCCAGCACCCAATGCAGTCCTTCTTCCCAGCAGAAACCTCCCGAACCTGGTCGTTACTGGCAGGATTTATATCAGCCTTCTGGTCTTCTGAGTTCTGACCAGAATCTCCCAGACAGAACAGCCGAAGGTGTTCTAGTGCTTCCCTTTTAGGCAACATCTCTGAACTTTTCCAAACTCTTCCCACAAGCTATTCCCAAAGGCTCTGGAACTACATGGTCAGGCACAGTCACAGCAATGACTCCACTCCTGGTACCAAATTCTGTCTTGGTTACTTTTCTCTCATTGCTTTTGCTGTCTTCCACTGCATGAACTGCTGCCCTCTGCCATGTGCCACTCTGCCCTGGAGCCAGCCAAGTATGGACTGAAACCTCCACAAACTAAATTTCAGGGTCGGGTATTTTGTCTCAGCAACAACAGAAAAGTAGCCAAGACATCCATGTACACATTCCTATTGCTTCTGTTCCTCTAGAGATTCCTACCAATACACTACTGAAAAGTTCTGAGCAAAGGATTGACATGATTTCACTTTTTTTTCAGTACTGGGGATTGAACCTAGGACTCTAAATTGCCCATGCTGAATTCATACTGGCAATCCTCCTGCCTCATCCTCCCAGAGTCCTGGGATGAAACGCATGTACCTACATGTCCAATAGTGGCTCAGAACAGGGTAGGGGCAGTGAAGGTGAGGAAATATTGTGAAATTCTAGGCTGAGCCTATGGGATTTTGTGAGAGTATGAATGATGAACATGACAGAGAGAAGTCAGGGATGGCACCATGGCTTGGGGTATGAGGTTAAGGAAGATAGTTACCTAAACTGAAATGAGGAAACCAGGAGTGAGGAGCTCTCGTGGGAATGATAAATTCCATTTTGCCCACAAATGAATACCACTTTTATGTAGTGCAAACACAGACTAATAAAAGAAAAATGCTATTAATAGGTGCTAAAAAATAAAAAGAAGAAATTCCATTTTGGACATATTGTGTTTGAGGGGCCCACTGGATATCCATAAGTAAAAAGATGTCACTGGGCCGGGCATGCTGGTGCACACCTGTAATCCCAGCACTCAGGAGGCTGAGGCAGGAGGATCATTATGAGTGCGAGACCAGCCTGAACTGCACAGCAATACTCTGCCTCAAAAAAACAAAAATAAAATAAAATAAAATAAAATGATCTTTATCAAAAAAAAAGACGTCACTGGAAGATATGAAGCCACATGTGGTGAGTAAAGATTTTTAAAAAGAAAGCGAACAATGCCTTCCACTGTGACACGGCCAGGCCCTAAGGTGGTCTTCCCAATGGCGCAGGCCAGATCTGCTCTCATGTGGTATCACAGGTGGTGTCACAATCTCCAGAAGCCCCCAGTATTGGGACAACAGATTATATTTCAATCAGAAATTCAGAGATACTGAGATTCAAACCATACTGGTATCAAAAAACATTTTTTGTTTGACACAGTGGCTCGTGCCTGAAATCCCAGCTACTCTGGAGGCTGAGGCAGGAGGATTAAATCTCAAGGCCAACCAGAGCAGTTTAGGGAGATCCGGTCTCCATTTTTTAAAAAAAGGTTGGGGTGCGGGAGGCTGGAGATGTAGCTCAATGGTAGAGCATTGGCCTAGCGTTTGTGAGGCTGGGTTCAGTCTCTAGCACTGAAACAAACAAGAACCTCAGAGCATTTTTAAGGAAGAGAACGCGGGGTGGATGGCTGACAGCAGGTCTCATAAACGGGTCCCCGCCGCCCTGCAGTCAGTCACGCTCACCTGCACCCATCTTACGTTTCAAACAAGGGCCTCTTTGTGAAAGTGAGATCTGGTTTTCCGTCAGTGTGCCTGCTGCTTACAGCTTCAGCTGTCCCCAAGTTTTAAAAACCAGGCCATCTATCCCTACCAGCCCCTGGGCACGTCATCTGCTGTGCTGCCCACCCTGGCTGGGAAGTAGACAGACTGAGAGTGAGGAGGAAGACAGTGGCGCTGACTCTGCATCTAGGCTGCTGTCCCCACGCGTGTGACTGCAGCCTGTCCCTGAGGCCTGTCTGCTCTGGTCACAGGCAGAAGGCAGCTCAGCCTCTGGGAAGACACTAAAGAAAAGTAGTGCCCTTTCCGGAGGGACCTGGGCTTGGAAACCATTTGTAAAGCACTCGGTCTGCAGTAGACAGAGCAGCAGGCTGAAGGACGTGCCCCAAAGCACTGCCGAGAGCATTTCCCCACGTGTGCCTCAGTCTCCTCACCCGTGAAGTGGAGCTCAGGACACACCATGAGGTTGTTTTGGGACTAAAGGGGGTGAGATCTATAAAGCACAGAGAAAAATAGACATCACAAAGTAAGTTGTATTTTGCGGCATGGCTTTAACACTGCTTTTAGCTGCTGGTTATTATTATGAATATTCCAGTGGACACAGCGCCACCTAGCTTGGTGATCTCAGGTGACTGAGCCCAGCTGGTGACAAGCACCCCATTTCTGGCTCCACAATGGAGCACGAGTCCACATTCAGGAGCCACAGCCACTGAAGACAGATGGTCACACAGTGGGGAAGAGGGCGCCGGCACCGGAAGTGGAACGTTGTCGTGGGAAAAGTCTCCCTTTGCACCTCCTGCGCTGCGTCCTCCTCGCACTTGGAGAAGGACGTCTTCTCCGCTCTCTCTCACATCTGGGCTCCTGGCAGAGCTGTGCAAAGCTCAGAACACGCTAGATTGCTGGAGTCCCTATCTCCAGCTTCCAGAACACCGTCGCATTTCCTCAAGTTATTCCTGGAACAAATGCCATGACAAGCAGCGAGGCCCAAACGTCTAAGAAATGCTGTTCACAGCATCTGCGGGGTCCTGCTTGTGTGGATTCTCCCCGGCCACCGCTTCGGCAGGGCTGGGTCCGTCTCACAGGAGGAGCTCTCAGAAGGCTTCGGGTGCTGGAGCTGCACCAGCGAGGGAAGAAGAAAGCAGAAGGCGAGTCCCAGGCTAAGGGCCAGGAGCGACCCGACTGGAGAGTCTCACGCTAAGCTAAGCGTTTGGCCCCTGACTCGGTAAGGAACTGTATTGAGTTGTCAGTATAAGAGACCTAGCTCTGGGACCTTCGATAACAGGTTTATGCATCTCTCTTCACACGCACGCACACACGCACGCACGCACACATGCACACACACACATGCATGCACGCACAGAGTCCAGAGGGTTGTAATGGCTCCGAAAGCTCAGCAGGGGCCCAGGCTCCTTTCAGCGCTCTTGTCCACCACCCTTGTCTATTGCTGTCATCTTCCGGGGTGGACTTACCACCCAGGGGGTGCAGCCCTGGCGGTCACATCGCAGGGCACACAAGGGAGGAACTCAGGGAGGACAAAACGGTTTGTGTGCTTGATCCTTTACACAACCTTCTGAGAAGTCCCAGATTTCAGCGGCAAGAGCCGAATCGCACACCGCACCTGGCTGCAGAGAGGACTGCGCTGTGTGTGGAGACATCAGGCGTGACTGCAGGGGAGAGGAGCAGGGCGCCGCGCAGCCTCCCCGCTGCAGCTCCGGCACTGTCCCGCTCGGCCCAAGCCGGACTGCCGCGGGGTAGTTACTGCCCCCGGGACTCAAATACTCTCGTGTTGGGGAAGGTTTCTCCCTCAGCATGTTACACCATCCTCAGCCAGAGGGGGCTGCTGACGAATGGAATTAGTACCACGTTGTTATGTTTCCAAGGGTCTTCAGCTTCGTGACAGTGTCTCAACATTTTTGAAATATTGGTGGCCCGAGAAATTACCAGGCCAGTGCGCTCAAGTCTGGCTCTGACTAGCAGAGTTAGGTTCTAGTCCCAGCAGTGACACGTCTGTCTGGATTCTTTCTCCAGTCAACACTTATCTGTTAGACACCCAGCCTGTCTCGATACTGTGCTAGGTGCAGTGGCTGCAGGACCAGCCCAGGGAACGTCCCGGCTCACGGCGCTCACAGTGGAGGAAATTCGTGTGGTGGTGGAGCAGTGCTGACAGGCAGACAACAGGCTCCTCCGCGATGCGCTGGCAGATCCTTGACCTCCAGGTGGGGATCTGAAGGTCAAGCGGGGGTATTCAAGGTGTAAATAACGGAGAAATCACAAGATCAGAGGAGCGAAGACCATTCTGGCCCCAAGGCAGAGGATGGCTGGGAGAGCAGCAGGTGTGGAGGCAGAGAGGCAGGGAGGAGGCTGTTGCTTCAGCCAGGTGGACAGAAGCCAGGCAGGGGCAGACTGGACGGGAGGAAGAGGTTCCTCACAGGCTGCCCTGCAAGTGCAATGAAGAGAACTTGGGGGCGGGCTGGTGCGGGTCTGTCTGCGATGGCAGGAGGGATTCAAGCACGACGGCTGGCTCCTGCCTTTGAAACTCTGGATGATGATCCGTCATGCAGCTGGACAGCACAGGACGACAAGCCGGAACCTGGGACTTTGGGACCGAGGGAGGCAAAGCCAGCCCCTCCCCCCCAGAACCACAAGGAGCCAGTCCCAGAGGACCGATCGACCCGGGCCTGTGTGGCCCCAAAAGAAGCTCGGAGCTACTGGGCAGGAGGTCCTGGGGTCCTGGACCCGAGCAAGGCTGGGCTGGCGTGGGCTGTGGCAGGCAGGGCCCTGTGGAAGGAGGAAGGCCAGAAGAGACAGGTCAGAGGGCCTGGGAGGAGCCCCAGCAAGCTGCAGGACAGGGAGGGTCGGGGGACGCCAAGTGCACCTGGGCAAGTGCGTCGGAAGGGCCTGTGGAGATGCTCAGGAGGCCGTCAGAGATGCCGCCGCGGGGCTCAGGAAACGGCTCTGGGAGTCACAGGCACGTCCTCGCACTGTTGCTACCTCGAAATTGCGCTCAGAAAGCGGGACGAGGCCACACTATGTGGTGTGGTCTCTGAAGTTCCTTCCTGCTCTAAGCCGTCTGGACCACAAACAGCCCCTCACCCCCGCCTGACACCCCACGCGGCAGCGAAGCATGCAGGGGTTGTCGGAGGGGCTAGTCTTGCTGGATTCACCAAATTCCCGTAATCAGTTTAGTTACACGAGAAAACTCAGATCAGAGTGAGGATTAGCAGAGGCAGTTTGTGAACGGTGCTTTGAACTTCACAGATGAAAGCCCCGCCCCCACGCACACAAAGAAAGCCTGGGGTATTAAACGTGACATCAACACATTGCCCCGGCCTCCCTGCCGCCCTGTGCTAGGAGAGCCGCCACCGGCTGGGTGATCAGTTGGCATCCCAAATTCCCTGCCTCGGCATTCCACTCGGCTCTCCCAGGGGGGCAGATGGGCTCTGTCCTCAGCCCGCTGCTCCTGGAATGGCAGGCATTCAGGGGGCCGGCCCAGTCCCACTTCTCCAGGACTCCAGCGCTCTGCGGGGGCGGCGGGATGTGCGTGCCCTCCCCACTGCCCCATCCCTCGGCCCGCACGCACACAGCACAGCAAAAGAAGCAGGGGCTGCGGGGAGGCAGAGCGGCCTCTGAACGCCCGGCCTGCAGCTCGAGATTATTGCTCCCAGATGGGGACTGTCAGACCCTGTCAGCCTCAGACACACAGAGAGAGTGCTCCATCCGCATTCCGGGGAGGTGCGGCAGCCCTGGCTTCACCTTCTGCGGCCCTCCATTCAGTAACATGTCAAGTCCCCTCAGTCTCACCCGGGGCACAGCCCTCTCACCCACTTACGGCCTTCGCACATGTGCGCTGTTCCCCCCGCAAGTGTTCAGCCGGGCCTGGCGAGGTGGAAGTCGTCAGGGCTGCTTACACTGGCTGCCCACGGCCAGCTGGCTCTTCCATGCTGGTTCCAGCTCCGTGGAGCTGGAAGCCGAGGTCCTTCGCTGTGCTCCGTGGGCCTTGGACCTGATTGTCCTGGCCTCTGCCCCAGGGCTCGGCGGCCTGTGTGGCCTGGGGGAGGAGCATGGCGATTTGCTGGTTGCTCTTCAGCCTGCGACCTGGTGGCTGGCACCACAGAGGGGTTTGCCAGGGAGTGGCCAGAGGGGGCCTGGTACCCTTCAGCCCACCCTCTGCACACCACATCTGCCAGTGGGACTCACACACGGCCCCTCCGCACCAGTGCACCCTGCTGCCTCCTGGCGGACCCTTTCACTGGGGTCCGTTCCCTTTGATCTGAAAGAGCCTCATGTTGAAAGAGCACTGACTCTGCAGGCCCTGAGGGTGTCTTGCGTACAGGGGAGGGGACCTGGAGCCCAGTGACGTAAAGCAGTTGGCTCAGACTCACAGGCATGGGTGATATGGCTGGATCTGTAATCCCACACCTTCGACTTTCCAACCACTGTGGGTTGTCCCGGGTCCCGTCCCCTCAGAAGATACGTCGAAGCCCTAACCTCCAGAGCTGGTGACTATGACCTAGGTGGACACAAATCTTTTCAGATGTAGTGAAGTTGAGACAAGGCCATCAGGGTGGGCTCTAGCCCATTCCGACAGGTTGTCCTCGAAACCTGCCACACAGAGGGAAGACGGCTGTGTGAAGGTGGAGGCAGAGGCCGAGTCAGGCAGCCGCAAGCCAAGGGACACTCGCGTGAAGCCACCGTAAACTCCAAGGAGCAAGAAAGTGTCTTCCGCTAGATTCTCTGGAGGGTGTGCGGCCCTGCTAAGCCCCTGATTTCAGACTTCTAACCTCTAAAACTGTGAGAGAAAAGAATATTCTATTGTTTCATAGTATCCAGACTACGGTATTTTCTTACAAGTCCTAAGAAACTAATATACCATCCAGTAGTGTTTCTGGCACAACAGCTGGGTGAGATTTTGGATGAGAATGCAGTTCCTTGGAAGCCATCTTTGACTTGCTATAGGTTTGGTGTTCAAAAGCACCTACCGGGCCATGTTTAATGTGCAAGTCACCTTTGAAAAGGACCTGGTGTTCTGTCCCTTTTCTTACCCTGAGAAAAGCCCCCAGGCAAAGCCCAATGATATGGGTTCCTGATCAACTTTAATACTTTACTTTGTGGATTGAGGTAAAACTAGAGTGACTTTTCCTCTTCATTGCTTCCTTCGGCTGCCCGATGTAATTCTGATGATTTGCGCGCAAGGGGCCTCCCCATCTGAGAGGCTTCCAGGCCCTGAAATTCCGTGATCCTTCAGAGGGGCCCCTGGGGTTAGGAATTCTTGATTTACATCTGCCCCGTGACCTCCCCCTCCCCCACTGGCTGCAGTCAATTGAGTCACTTAGTTTTGTGGACTTAGTAAAGATGATAAGAGCTGGCACAGAAAACATCAGCCCAGGCTTTCAGCTGACTGTGGGCTTCGGGTTTGGGCGAATGGTCGCTGTACAGCTGACCTCAGTGTTTATCCTAGCTCTCAAGAGACAGACGTTAGGAGCTGGCAGTTTTCCGAGAACCCATTAGCCGCGCTCCCCGAGTCTGTGATGTTTCTTAGAAGGCAGTTGGGTGGCTTCTGCATCCAGCAAGGGTCATGTTCTTGCCCTGTGACCCAGCAGTGCCAGTCCAAGGAAACACCCAAGCCTGTTGCCGCCTGTCAGCTCCACGCGTCCGTTGTGGTTGCTTTCCCAGACCCCGAATGTCCTCGTTGCATAATTCTGGGAGTAACGGGCCTCACAAGCGTGCTCCCATTTTCCTTGCCTCGCTGCTCTTCACTGAACCCTCTTGTTACTACAGAAGAGCCGAGAATCTGAGCCTACCCAGGGACAGTTCGACGCGTCCGTTGTGGTTGGTTTCCCAGACCCCGAATGTCCTCGTTGCATAATTCTGGGAGTAACGGGCCTACAAGCATGCTCCCATTTTCCCTGCCTCGCTGCTCTTCACTGAACCCTCTTGTTACTACAGAAGAGCCGAGAATCTGAGCCTACCCAGGGACAGTTCGCGCTGCCCCCCCCGAGGCATGAGCTGAGCTAAACAGAACCATACCTTTGCTTTCTTTCCAAACCAACGGGTGGAAACAATTTAAAGCCTTGTGATCATGCAGTGCATGCAGAGAAATTTCCCTGCGTGTTTTAACGTTCCTACCAAGAAGGACACAGTGTTCTTGTCTGTGTTTTATCTACAAAGGCGGGCTTTGCACTCCCAGGCCAATAGGTCTAAATAACTGGTCATGGCCGTGGGATAAGGCTTACAGTACATCCCTATAGGACCAGAAAGGCATGCTTTGGAAGCAAATCCCATGGTGTGGGAAAATGTTTTGAATCTGCTCTTAAGTGAAAAAAGCTGCTTACAAAACAGAATGTACAGTATGAAAACAATTATGCAAAATTATGTATATATCCATAGAAAATCTAGATGTCTATATTCCAACATGTAAATACTGAGGGAACTCTCAGAGCTGTGAGCACACTGCAGCCAAGTCTGTGCAGGGTGCAAGGACGTCCACTGGCAGGGACAGGCAGTGGCTGGCATCCTGGCACAAGCTGTGCCTCCTGGAAAGATCTTTTTTTCCTTATACAATGGCACCATGTTGGCTGGCATCGGCCCCAACAATTTTGAGTGATGCGAATTTTTATTCTACGAGCTTTTTCATGTTTCCAAAAGTTCTTTGATGAGTATTGCTGTTTTTGTATTAACTTTTAAAAATTAATACATACTCTAACCAATTTTAAAGACAGAAGTGTTAGAAATTTGAGAATGACCAGATATATGATGATACCAAGGAATTACTTTTAAGTATGCTAACAATCTTATGGTTATCTTTTTAAGAACCATTATCTTCTAGAACTGCACAATAAATGTGTGTAGATGAAATGACATGATGTCTGGAACTGGCTTCAAAGTAACCCAGGAGGCAGTTAAGTGGTAGGAGTATATACAAGGGACAGAGAGGTCATGAATTAATTATTGTTGAAGACAAGTGCGAGGAACATGGGGTACATAATAGTATTTTGTTTATTTCTCTATAGTTTACAAATTGCCACAATAAAAAGCTAAAATAAAAACACAAACTGGTTTAAGTAATTGTAACTGACAGGTTTTGTGAGAGACAGAGAGAGAGAGAGCGTGCTTGCCTCCCACCGTGATTTGATTCTACTTTCCAAGATTTCAGTTATCCATAGTCGACAACCATGGCCCAAAATTTTTAAATGGAAAATTCCAAAAATTAACAACTCGTAAGTTTTAAGCTGCATACTATTCCGCATAGTGTGATGAAATCTCGCACCACTGCACCCCAACTTGCTCAGGACATGAGTCAGCCTTTCGCCCAGTGTATCTACTCTGTATGTGCTACCCACCCATGAGTCACGTAATGGCTGTCCTTGCTATCAGACCAACTGTCCCAGTACTAGGGTGGTTGTGTTCAAGTGACCGTCATGCAGTGCCCTAATCCACCTCCCAATGCCTCCATCATGTACCTCACTTCCTCTCCCACGGGCATTGCACTGCTGTACATCATCCCAAGCAGAGCAAGTACACCGGGATGGTGGCACACAGCTGCAATCCCAGCACTCAGGAGGCTGAGGCAGGAGGATCACTGCAAGTTCAAGGCCATCCTGGGTACACAGTGAGCTCAAAGCCAGCCTTAACTACAGTGAGACCTTGTCTCAAACAAACAAACAAACAAAGAGGCAGACAGCATCATGGAATGTTTAAAGCAAAAGAGAGAGATCATATTCACATAACTTTTATTAGTTTACTATTATAATTGTGTTATTTAGTTATTGGTCATGGTTCCTTTCTTATTGTGACAATATACATTAAATTTTATCATAGGTATATATGCATAGGGAAAAACTAGTTCCTTTCACCTTAAGTATTCACCAGAGCCATATCTGTGACTTAGACCAACTGCAGATTGAAAATATTTGGGAAAGACATTATGTCTTACTGAACATGTATAGACTTTTTTCCTCACCATTATTCCCTGAACAATATTGTAACAACTATTTCCATAGCATTTAAGTTATATTAGGTATTTTAAGTAACCTAAAGATGGTGAAGGTATACCGAAGGATAAAAGGAAGGTTATACACCAATACCATGCCATTTTATAACAGGAAATCAAGTATCTGTGGGTTTTGGTGTCTGTGAGAGTCCCAGAAGCAGTCCCCCGGGGGCAAAGGGTGCTGTGCATGTGTAGTGCTCAGTACTCTCTGAGGTTTTGGGCACCCACTGGGGACCTGGGAAAGAGCTCCCCATGGGTGAAAGGAGCCTACTATATATATGGGAGAAGGGGAGCTGAGAGATTTTTTAAAAATTGATTCACACAATTACAGAAACTTTTGCTTTTCCAAATCTACGGGATTGGCCAGAGCCTGGAGATCTAGGATGCAGCCGTGTGGCAGTCAGAAGCCTGAAGGCCACCTGCTCCAGAACTCCCTCCAACTTGAAGAAGGTGAGTCTTCTGCTCTGGTCAGGCCTGCAAGTGGTGGGAGGAGGCCTGCCTGCCTGAGGTAAAGCACTGGTCTTTACTCCATTGATTTACATGTAAATCACGTCCCAAAACGTCTTCACAGAAACACGCACAAAAACATCTGACCACATTACCTGGGCACTGTGGCCCAGCCGAGCTGATACCTAAAATCAGCCACCAGTCCCTGTGGCTGGGAGTGACTGGGTTTCTGCTCCTCTGCTTATAGTCCAGTGGTGCCAACCCACGGCTGCCCGGGAGTCCAGCGGGTGGGAAGGGAGGGCATGGGGGTGAGCTGCCGAGTGGGGCCCAGAAGGAGAGCAGAGACACGGCCCCTGCCCGCTCCGCACCGCTGGCTGCTAAGCCCTGGTTGGCACCTCAGTTGGCAGTTGGCTGGAGATGCCCACGGGGAAGCCACCCGGAGATCTGATGAAGCAGTGACATCCCCACCATCACAGCAAAAGGTAGGTAAACAGTCTCGTAAGCCGGAATGTGAATGGGCCCAGCTGACTCCGGACTGGAGCCTTCACAGAGCCGGCAGGCTCAGCTATGCAAAGACCTACGCAGCAGGTCTGCTCCACGGAGACACTAAAGGAGGGAACGAACCCATCTGCAGCGGGAAGAGCCGGATTGGCCACAAGGGAAAAGGCAATAGCAGCAAGGGAATGGGAAACACAGGGCTTCTGTATCACCGCAGAACCTTTTCAGTTATAAGTAATTAGAAACGACCGGTGGCTGAAGCCACGGTGCACTTTAAATTTTTGTTTCTATGAAGGGGCAGCAGTCGTGAGGCACAGTGTGATTCCTCAACACCTGCTCGCCGCGTGCTCGGGGTGCTCGGCTTCTCCACCTCCTCGTCACTGCCTTCCTCTCGGAGGCTTTGCGCGCCTCTCTTCCAGACCCTCACAAAGCACATCACAGTTACGGTGGTGCGCGTCTGTAACCCCAGCTCTCGGAGGCCAAGGCAGGAGGATGGCAAGTTCAAGCCCAGCTTGGGTTACACACAGAGCTCAGCTAAGCCTGAACGATACAGCAAAAAATAAAATTAAAATAAGAGAGAAACCAGATGTTTCCCAGTCTCTGATTTTTCTTTTTTCTTAGCAACTCTAGACACAAACAATATTTTAGTAAAACCCAGACCCGTACATCTGTCTTTGCAGGGGTGAACGCTGGGCCGCCATGCCCGTTTCGCAGTGAGAGTGGAGACAGCAGCCCTGCACTACTGGGGACGGGAGGCTAAGTCTGCTGTGCTGAGCTCTGCCCAGCAACGTGTGACCCGGTCCGCTCTGCGGTGCGGGCCCTGGGGAGACCGCCTGTTGCTCAGCTACTGCTCCTTGCCATTGTCGCTGAAGCAGCACCCGCAGGGGCATGAGGCGTAGTGGCTCAGGGGCGTCATCAGGACAGCGTTTGCTTTTCACGCACCATCTGTTGCCCTAGGACGGTGAAGTATCTACTGAGGCACCAGCATGGCCTCTGGTTTCTGAGTCTGAATTCCAGCTCCTTACTTCCTGTGTGAGAACCTTTCAGGCCCATCTCGTCTGCGGTATGAGCACAGTGACACAATTTACCACCACAAAGACGTCTGCATATGTCTGTGTTCTGGGACGCAGAGGACAGTGTGGCTGCGGCAGGAGGGTACAGGGCTGTCACCCCGTCTCTGCCTGCCTTTCCTTTTGCTCCAGATCTCCCTCTGCCTTCGCTCTGAGGAGGACATTTGGATCTACTTGAATAATCCAGGCTGGTGGGTAAGAGCATTAATTATATCTGAAAAACGCTTTTGCCATATGAGGTCACTTGTGTAGGTCCCACAGTTAGGACTTGGACAGATCTTTTGGGGGGCAGTACTCAATAACACAAAACTGAACACACATGCACACACACATCCTCCTGATGCCCTCACCCTGTGCTAGTTACTCCATGGTGTTTGCTACCTTCTAACATACTGTATTTTTTTCTCATTTATTGTATTCTTCCGCTAGAATGTAAGCCCCCCCAGGAAAGAGATTTCTGTCTGTTATGCATGTTAATAATGTAACACAAGAATCTAGACCTACAGCAATGGCGGACAAGTAATAAACACTCACTAAATTCTCAGTGAATGAATAGCATGTGTTATAGGTAACCAGTGACCTAAATAGCTCCCGTCAGACAGCAGGAGTCAATGCAATACAGGCCTGTCAAATAAAATGGGACGAGTTGTAAATCTACTCTTAGGAAAACCCTGAGAGATAGTCATTGGAGATGTAGAGTTATTCCATTCCCAATCCACTCTTTCTAGTTATTTGGACTTTTTTGCTCCCCCTGCCCCACCAGATTTCCAAATCCTGAGCTGCCCCCTTTGGGAGCACTGTTGTGGGAGATTCAGTGTTAAGGGGCTCATGAGTTGGCTGAGGTGGAAATTGCTCCCCCAAAACTGGAAAAGTTGCACTTCCACAGAACACGCGTCGGGCTCTGGATAAGGCAGGCAGTTACTCATGCTTGTGAGCATGGTGACTGATAACAGCTTCTGAAGCACAACTTAACGCTGTATAATTATAAATCAGAGGGAATGATCAGTCCAAGATGCGGCTGGCCGGGCTGCTGACGGCCCAGGCTGAGCAAACCAGGATTCCGTGGACAAACAGACGGAGGGGCTCTCTGCGCCCGGCTGCGGCCAGCACCACGCTCTGCCACACTCTGTCCCGAGCTCACGCGAGCTCACCGCCCTGTGTGAGGCAGTTGGGCAGGCCGACGTCCCTTCCTGGTGGTGCGCATGTGCTCGCGCTCAGCCTGGGGATTTCGTGCCTGTACGGAAGATTCCTTAATTCTTCTTTTCCCATACTCCTTCCCTCCCTCAACCGTTATACCTACTTCTTCATTTCCGAAATAATGACCTTCAAGCCTGAAAACAGTAAAACGGTGAGCTGGTGAAAATGTAATTTTTAATGGTATTTGTTATTTGCTTTATGTTATTTTTGACTGACAACGTAATTCTATAGATCGACGGCGACGTGTGATGTCAGGATACACGGACAGTGGGCACTGATTTAAGCTACCTCTCCTTTTGCACACTCAGCACCTCTGCACGGCCAGAGCAGTTAAAGTGTACTTTTAGCAATTTTGAAAGACAGAATGCAAAATTATAAACTACTGTTACTCCGAATAAATCACTAACCCTTCCTCATCCCGTCTAACAAATTCTGCGCCGTTTGACCACTCGCCCCTGTCCTTGCCCTGCTGCTCATAACCTGAGGCAGCTCTGGTTCTGTAACCTGGAATCTCAGGCTCCGCACATAAGAGAGCTCGTGCAGTCTATATATTTCTGAGCCTGGCTGACTGACTTAGCGTGGTGTCCTCCGGGTTCAACCATGCTGTGGCAAAGGGCAAAATTCCTTCCTCTTCACGACTTACTAATGTTTGTCGGGCGTAGGTACCACACTTTGTTCATCCGCCCCTCTGACTAGACGCTAGCCAGCTTCTCTGCCTGCCCTGGCTACTGCGGATAATTTCACAACAGGCACGTGACTATGGTGTCCCTTTAACACGGGGCTGCTCTTCTTTTGACCTATACACTCGGTAGGACTGATGGATCACGTGGTAGTTCTATTTTTTGAGGAAAAAAATGTAATTTGTTGCTTGAAGTTTTCTTTGTTTTTTGTTTCAGTTTGGCGTGGTTGCTCGGGTCTTCTGGAAAGTTCACAGAACAGTAGTCTTTAAATAATAATCTCTGTTTCTTTTTGTTGACTCAGTTTTATTTTTGTTTATTTATTTTTAAATTTTTTTAGTATATGTTCGTAGGTTGGCAGAGATATTGGCAATCATTTATTTTTTAAACAGTGAGATGTATTTTGGAGAGCATTTAGAAAATAGAGATGAACAAAAGCAAGAGAATCTTTTAAGTCACTTCGAACCCCGCTGCCTGAGACTGTCATGGCCAGGCTTGTACTATGTACCCTCTGCCTCCCCGTAGCTCACACCTTTCGTTCAGATGTCCGTCCAGGCTCTCAGGGACCATCTCTGCAACCTGCCGACATCCTGGGCCTTGGGCCCTGTGTCACACCTCAGCTCCCAGACCCCCTCCTGCAGAAGTCTTCTCCATGTGTACGTGCTGTGAGGACCCAATCATAGGCATCCAAAAAAGATAAGGTGGCCCTCGCCCAACCTCTCCCTGCCTAGACATTCTGGCTGTAGGTCTGTCTCAAAATTACTATCGACCTTTGGCTTCCAGCAATCAAAGAATAAAAAGAATAAGCTCTCTTCATTATTTATTCATTCACTGGACAAATACCAACTTCCTGCTCTGTGTCAGCATTTCCATTATCAATTGCTTCAAAATGAACAACCTCAAAACAAATGGGTCTTTAATAAAAGCAATTTATTATGACTGCTCGCAGATTAGTGCGTCGGCTGAGATCATCTGGGGTCCCATGTGGGGCCTGTGTGGCTCGATCAGATCCAGCTGGAGCTGGACGTACACAGCCCCTCACGGGGCTGCTCTCCGTGCTCCTGGGACTTTCCCGGTCCGGGCAGCGTCTGCCGCCCAGGCCTCCTCCACTCCGCTTCGGCTTTGCACACCGTGGTGTCTTTAGTACTCTGCACCCGTGTGGGGCAACTGGCTTCCCCAGGTGAAAGCAGAAGCTGCCAGGCCAGTTAAGGGTCAGGCCTAGCATAAGTGCAGTGTCACCGCTGCCAGCGTCTATGTGTGAAAGGCATCACGGGGCTAGACAGGTCCAAGAGGCAGGCGAGTAGACGCGCCCTCGTGATGGAAGAGTGGCGGTCACACTGCGGGAAAGCGCGTGGGTGGGAGGTACCCTTGCCAGTGCCTTCGGAAGCTGCCCTCGGCCCCCGGTGGGCACATGTGTGTCAGGCTGCACAGCAGCGAGGCCGCTCAGCGCTTCGAGCTGAAGTCTAGGAGCCAACAGAGGCACTACACGAACCGCACGTGAGATGCATTGTTTCCGCACGGAAAGGCTACGCGCTGTGAAGGAAGAGGGAAGGACAGGAGAAGAGCGCAGGAGATTTGTGGGGCACGTCTCGGGGTGCAGAGCTCCTAGACGGAGACTGAGGCATGGGCAGGAAGTACCCGGGCAGGCAGCGCTCCAGACAGGAGCTGGGTGCGAGAGAGGAGGGCGGGGGGGCAAAGGAAAATGGGTGCGGAGGGAGGGGAGGGCAGTGAGCCCGCTGTCTGCTCAGGGCCTGGCACCTGAGTGTTTAGAGTTTTTTCTCAGCACAATAGAAAACACTGGTTTTGTTTAGGTTATGCTCAGCAAGAAACAGAAACTGTAAATAGTGTAAGGAAGGTAGAAATTCTTCTCTCTCTCACACGAACTAAAAGGCTGGGGTGCCTATTCCTAGCATCAGGAATCTAACATCTTTCATCAACCACCATCTACAAATAGCTTACCTCTACCTCATTATGCAGGATGGCTGCTTGAGCTCCAGCTATCACATCCACATGGCAGCAGGCAGGAAGGTAGAAGGGTGTATTTTCTCTTTTTGAGATACATATCACTTCCACTTTCTCTCACCAGCCACAGTTTAATCGTATAACCAACAGGATCTGCTAGGTTGGCTGAGGGGTGGCGTCTATTCCAAGTGCTCATGTGACTACTAAAAGGATCGGCGCTTTACTACCAAGTCAGAAGGAGAAAGTGAGCAAAGCATCGGTCTCTGCCGCACTGCGTTTAAAGAGGGGCATTATTCTTTGCATTCTCAAAATGTGCAGCAGAAGAGAACACAGATGTCACTGTCAAAGGTCTCAAGCTCTACAGGGCCTGCAGTGCACACACCGCTCCTCTCAGGGCCAACTCGGGCATTCGCCAGACTCCCCGGAACCTCAGCTCCGTAAGAAGGAGGGTCCCCCCAGCTCATAAAAGTCACGTAAGAGCCAATGGGGTAATAAGAAAAAGAGGGGTGAGCGGAAGCGGGAGCCCGCAGTCCCTTTCAGGGAGGATGTGACTTTTGAGAACCGCTTAGAGATTCAGAAGCGCTGAGGAAGTAATCGGCGCTGCCCCTTTCCTCGCCTCCTCCCGAAGCCGGCAGCCAGGCCGTGCGGGCGGAGCGGGAGGGCCTCCCACCCCACGCCCTCAGCCCTGCTCCCGGCGCAGCAGCGGACGCGGACGACAGAGCGAGCTTCCAGGGACGCCGGGCGCGCGGAGGAGCGGCCCTCGGCCCCGAGGCCCGGTCGGTGGCAGAGGTGCGGACCCAACCGCAGCCCGCGTTTCGGCTCAGAGAATCTCCCCGCCGCTGCGCTGAGATTAGCTGTTGTTCGTGGCCTGCCTGCCGCGTGGCTGCGCCGCGCCTCGTTCTCCGCTACCGCGCTCAGTCCTCCGCGGGGGAGAGGCGGATGCCCGCTGCCCGGGGCGTCCAGGCAGGACGTGGGGCCACCGCGCCCCAGCCACGGGCCAGGGTGTGGCTTGCCGCGCACGTGGCCGCGGGAGGAGGCACCGGAGGGCTAGTCCGGCCGCACTGGAAGCGGCGGACGCGGGCAAGCGCGGGCCCTCTGCGGTCCTGCGGGCGCGCCTCCTCCAGACGGGCGAGCTGGGTGTGACCGAAAGCCTGCCCGAGCTCCCACGCCGCCGCCCGGGTGTGTATTCCTCGTCAGTCAGGCTGCACGTGCCGGGCTGGGTGAGAACGCAAGCCTTTTCCGCGCCTTTGAAGAGTGGGGCGTGCAGTCTACGCAATGGCGCTGTCTCCTGGGGCATGGGACCGGGGTGGAGGGAAACCCGCAGGCTGAATTGATGGGGAGCAGAAGGAGCCCAGGTTTTTCAAGCTGATTATTTCTTATTGGTACATTTTGGTGCCATTCATTGTAGGGGATTTGTACCTGTGCATGAGTGTCTTGCTTCTTTTTCCCCCCACTCCCTTTTGCTCCCTCAAACCCTCTTCCCCTCCTTATCTGCGCAAGCTTTGTTTCCACTTTTTTCTTTCTTTTTTCCTTGTCCGTTTCTAGCTTTCCCTCCCCGCTCCCTTGCTCCCCTTCTCATTTGCACATTTTCTTCCCATTTCACCATATCTGTTATACATTTTGATCCTTATTTGCACTTTTGGTTTCTCACACCAGAGAAACTATGTAGTATTTAAACAGGTGTGTCCAACTTATTTTACTTAAGAGTATCCCCTCAAGGTGCATCCATTTAGCTAGACATGTCTCAAGCTTATCCTTCTTTATGGCAGAGTAGTATTCTGTTGTATGAAAAAAAAATCCACATCTTCTTTATCCATTCATCAGTTGATGGGCATTTGGGCTGTTTCTGAAATTTAGCTAGTACAAGCTGTACCACTATAAACATGGGTGCAAATATATCACTGTGGTAGGATGCTTTTAATCCTTCTGGGAAGACACCAAGAAGGAGAATACCTGGGTCAAATGGAACCTCTAGTTTTAGATTTTTGAGGCATCTCCACACTAATTTCCACAGTGGTTGCATGAGTCTGCATTCCCACCAACAGTGGAGAAGGGTTCCTTTTCCTCCACAGCCACGCCAGCATACATTATTGGTTCATTTCTTGATAATAACCATTCTTCTGGAATGAGATGGAATCTCAATATTGTTTTAATTTTCATCTCTCAAATGACCAGTGATGTTAAACAGTTTTTCATATGTTTATTTGCTGTTACTAATTTTTCATCAAGAGGTGTCCTTTGTTAGATTGATTCCTAGGTAGTTCAAGATTTTGGAATCTTGAAAGATTTTGGATGCTATTGTGAAAGATGTTATTTCCCTAATTTCTCTCTCAGTGAGTTTGTTATTTGTGTACAGGAATGCTATTGATTTTGGAGTATTAACTTTGTGTCCAGCTATGCTACTGAGTTTGGTATAAATCTTCTAGTTTTTTAGTGGAGTTTTGGGAGTCTTCTGTGTACAGTATCATGTCATCTGAAGATAATAATAATTTAATTTCTTCCTTTCCTATCTTTATTTCTTTTATTTCTTATTCTTGTCTAACTGCACTGGCTAATGCTTCCAGAACTATATGAAATAAGAGTGGTGACAGTAAGCACTGTTGTGTTGTTCCTCATTTTAAAGTAAAGGCTTTGAGTTTTTGTCCACTTAGTATGATGTTGACTACTGGTTTGTCATACATGCTTCCATCAGATTGAAATAAGGACAGTCTATTCCAATTTTCTGTAGGGTTTTTATCATGAATGGATCTTGGACTGTCTCAAATGCTTTTTCTGCAACTTTTGAATTGGTAATATAGTTTTTGTCCTTGGCTCTGTTAATATGGTATATTATACTTATTGAGCCATCCCTGCATCCCTGGGATGAAACCTATTTGGTCCTGGTGTGTGATCTTCTTGATGATCTCCTGCATTCTGTTCACCAGTATCTCATTGAGGACTTCTGCATCTATGTTCATTAGGAGGACTGGCCTGTAGTCCTCTTTTTTGGTTGGATCCTTCTCTTTGATATCAGGGTAATGCTTGATTTCCAGAATAAACTTGGAAATATTGTTTCTCTTTCAGTTTCAGTAAAGGGTTTGAAAAGTAGCAGCATTTGGTCTTCTATAAATTACTCAGACAACTCAGCAATGAATCTGCAGGGTCTGGGCTTTTCTTTTTGCTAGGTTTTTTATTACATCTTCAGTTTCATTGATTGATACTGACTTATTGAGAATTTTTATATCTTCTTAATTTGGCTTTAGTAATTCATATATATCTAGGAATCTGCCCATGTCTTCTGTGTTCTCCATCTTATTAGAGTAGAGGTGATCACTCTTATCAGAGTTCAGAAGATCATCAGTACTTAGTTCAAGTATTGATGAACTTCTGAATTTCTTCAGGATGTGTTCCAGTTTCACCCTCTTCATTCCTGTTTGCATGGATGTCTTTTCTTTCCTTTTTTTGATAAGGTTGCTAAGGGTTTGTTAATTTTATTTAATCTTTCAAAGAACCAACTCTTTGATTCATTGACTGTTTGTATTGTTGGCAGGTTTCAGTAGTATAATCAGCAATAACAATAGCATCAAACACAGCCTAGAAAATGACAAACCATAGTAACTATTGCTTTGCAGCCTTTAACCATGTGGACTAGATTTGCAGTTATATAACAAAAGCTAAAATGAACCAGAAAATTGCATACAGTAAATATGCCCTCAATGTGGTAATTTTACCCTCAGGGGAGAAAATTAAACAGGGGTTGGGGGAAATAGAAAAATAGAAGTAGCATAATAGGAAGGAGGGAAGGTTGGAGAACAAAGGAAGGGCACACAGATTGTGGGGCACTAGTGAATAAGACAGAGGGAAAGAGAGAAGGAAGAAATAAAAACAAGAACAGAACAACAACCACAAAAAATTAGAAACAATGTTCACACTTACATAAAAACACGAACAAACAATCAAGAAAAAAATAAAAGAACAAATGAGAAAAGAAAAAGAAAAGAAGGAAAAAATGTCCACTTCCAGGCTCGTCTTTGCTGTCACTGTTAGAGTGGGCATACAGAGCACAGATCTGAGGTGATTAATCCCAGCAAGCCAGCCATGCATTTACAGTGGGGTAGTAGATAATCCTAGCAAGTCAGCACATTTACTTCCTCCGAAGTTCAGGCTGGTTTCTGGCTGTGAGTCTGGAACCCAATACTTTTTGCAGCCTGCACTGATCCCCGAGACTCTTGCTGACTTGACCTCATTTCTGCCTCGCCTTGACACTGGGAACAACTAGAGGGAGCCAGCCCACAGCTGCTCTGAGTTCCAAGATCACTTGGCCTCTCTCCAAGATGGTGACTAGCCAACCGCCCTCTCCTGGGGGACGTCTGAATCTGAATAACTCCCCAGCCACTGCAGTCCGCTGTGTCCACTGCTCTGCTCCACTGGTGCATTTCTCCATGGAGACCTCCGGGGTCACCAGTAGTCACTGTGCACCTGCAGGTTCAAACCACCCCCCACACAGTGGGCCAGGGCTCCGGCTGAAGGCGCTGCCGACCACCTCCTTCTTCTGCATTGAGGTCTCTCTCTTTGCTCTCCCCGTGGCCTCAATTCTTGCTTCAGATCCTTTCTGGGTCCTGGGGACCCACTTTCCTCCTCCTTCTCTTCCTTATGTTGCTGTATTCCAGTGTCTGGACTCCAAATCTCAGAGAGGCTGTTTTCTTGCTGTTCACCACTCCGTCATCTTCCCAGAAGTCTCTGAGTTCAGTTTACATGCTGAAGAATTTTTTCTGTTTTGGAGTGATTGTCATGGAAAGGAAAAGGCCATTGTAACTTTAGATAACTTCTGCATCATGAAGCTGCAGTTTTTCCTAAAAGTACATTGATAAAATTATAATTTTCCTTGTCTCCCTCCTACCTATTTCTTCTACCTCACCCATCACATTTCCACTTTACAGGTGGGGGAACTTAGGCCTCAGAGCCCACAGTTCCTACAGTCTGATAGGAGGAAGTCAGATCTCCCAGCCCTGAGCACAAACCGCTGCCTGCCCTGCATCCATCATCCCAAAGCCTTCAGAAGCCTTGCTCCTAATTCAGCCCCAGTTCTAGGAGGTGTCCTGTTTGCCAGACCCTATACGGAGTGCTGGTGGTGTGGAGACAAGACATCATCCTCACCATCCAGGAGCTGACAGGCTGGTGGAGAGACGGATGGTTGAACTGAGACAGTGGGCCCAGGAAATGAGCGCTGGGTCTGCTGAGTGACAGCTGAAGGAGGAAGAAACAAGCTGCCCTGGAGACCTGGCCAGGAAGAGTCAGACAGAGGTTCCAGGAGGAGACAGCGCTGACCCAGGTGGGATATCTCGACTCACAGCCATTGAATGTGGATGTGAATAGCACATGTTTCACACCCACATAAATATGCCTGCTCTCTGACGACGTCCTTTCGCCCCATCCCTGAGGTCCTCCTAGTTGATTTGCAAGTACCATTCCAGTCGTCCCGGGTAAGAATGGCTGGGTGGGCTTCCCAGGGCCTCAGCCCATCTGCCTCATGGCTCGGGCATTTGTTTCACCTTAATTTCTGTCAGACTTTGGACCAAAAGGGCCTCTGTGAGCCCCAGAGGAGGCCAGCGACCAGCACCACCTGCCCCAGGCCACCCCAGCAGACAGTGAGCCTGGGTGTTTTCTCCCTTCTGCTGCCTGACTGTCCTGGCACGATGACCTCCATTCTACCCTGCTATCCCGACAATAGTCGTCTCTGTGAAGAAGCCTGGGTCACATTTGTGCTCCTTTGGACAATGTGAGGCTTAAACTGGGGAAAGTAAAGCATGTGTTCTGTCATCGACAACTTTATGGGAGTCTACACACGGAGGCGTCTATGCCTTCATCCGTCCACCCAAATGTTCCCCTTTCTCTTTCCCTTTCTCTTCACAGGGATAGGAGGAATGGAAAATCTGGCCTTCCTGCTGTTACAGGACAGGAAGGTCCAGAAAGGCCACAGCAGCTGAAGAGAGGCAGCCCAGGGGCCAAACTTCCTGAAAAGCCCAACATTTTGAATACTCAGTCTTTAACCTGGAGCGCGGCTGGCACAGGACTTCCCCCAAAGGATAGTGTGAGTGCCCCAGGCTGACAGAGGGCCGGGGTGAGGTACCTAACCTCCGATGGAGAGAAGCCTGAGCGGTCCACAGCAAAGGTGTGGGTGGCTGGAGAGTAGGCAGTGGGGGCGAAAGCTTTCCCTAAGATCGGAAGGAAGAAAAGATAAACCGGGAGGCAAGAGTAGAGGGAGGGAAAGAATGTACGCACAGAGCGACTGAAGGAATTAAACTGAGAGCTGGGCTTCATAAAACCAGATTTTGTCAGAAATGCCTGCCACCGGTTAGCAAAGGTTTATAACCCACATTTCATATATATATATATAGGCATATATATAATGGCAAATGCCTATATATATATGTATTTGCCATTATGATTAGAATTAGCTGTGGTACATGGTATAATAGTAATATTAATAATAATAGTAGTAATAGAATCCCAGTGTTGGAGAAAAGCAAAAGTGATTTTAAGTCATGTTGCTGGCATGTCTTAGCTGAATGACCTAGGATAAGCCTCAGTTTGCCCATGATAGAAATGGGTATGCTAACTCCCGAGCAGGGAGGAGAAGTGCTCACCACGCTGGCTCCTGGCACTGGGTTCTGAGAACCCGTAGCAGCCTCCTTTCCTTAAGGGCTTAGAAAAACAAAGTTCTGGCCTGACTGCTCCTGCAGTCGTGATGCTGAGAGGACCCTCCAGGAGGGCGTTTCTACCACAGCTCAAGGGCATGGGTGGGCTGAGCCTGAGGACCCGGGGCAGACGTTCTGCAAGTGCTGAGTGATGTGGGAGGTGCGGGCGGCTCCAGTTCTTAGCGGGTGTTGGGCTGATGATCGCTAGCTCCCCGGTTTCACACATGTCAATCTGTCTTGTCCTACCCCTGTGGCACTGCCCTGTGATACCTGGAAATCAAGGCGCCTCCATCCACTTCTCTCCTCTGTCTCAGACACAAAGCAGGTGGGCGTTCCTATTCACGCTGTCAGAACGGGGCCCCGTCCACTGCGGGGGCGCAACACAGTCCAGTGAGGCGCAGGCCTGTGTGCCTGCCTGCGTGTGTGCACGCGTGTGCTTCAGGCCTGAGTGTGTGCACACCCGCTGTTCCCCTCCCACGTGGCACTTTCCATCTGCCCCTCCCCTCTCTCTCACAAACTGTTTGAATAAATTCATTCCCAACCCTTTAAAATATTTCACCTTTAAACCCACAAGAATGTTAAGATTCTATCTGGCCTTCAGGAATTATATATCTTAAAAGTCACTTCAAATTGCCTGACTACTAATCGAGGAACTTTAACCTTTTGGACTCTTTCAAGTTGTTCCATGAGCAAATCTGTGTCCTGTTCTTGTTTTGTTTAACAAGGAAACTAATCATTTTGGCATCAACCTTGTTATGGATGTTAAGAAACCCCGCAGTACATATTTGTACCCTAGAGGTTCCTAACAGTTCACAGAATTGCTTGTACTCAAGAAAAAAATAAAATAAAAAAGGTGATGTTTTCCAAGTAAAGAAGATGGTTCTCCAGGAATAGAGTTAAAAGAGAATACTTATGTAAGTAACTGCTTCGGAATGTGCTATTAATACACTGATTTCTTAAAAGAAGAACACAATGCAAATGTACCCTACAGTGTTCTTGAAACAACTTCTTGAGCAGTCTGCCCTGCGGAATAAGATATGGCTCTTTATACACAAAGAACTAAAAAAATCAGACCTCCAAATTCAAAGACCCAATCCAAAAATGGGCATCAGAGATGAACACACACTTCTTAGATGAAGAAATACAAACAGCAAATAAATATATGAAAAAATGCCCCACATAACTCATCACTAGAGAGATGCAAATTAAAACAACACTGAGATTCCATGTCACTCCAGAAACAATAGCTATTATCAAAAAATCAACTGATAACAAATGCTGGAGGGGCTGTGGAGAAAAAGCAACCCTTCTCCACTGCTGATGGGAGTGGAGACTGGTACAGCCACTGTGGAAATCAGCATGGAGACTCCTATAAAAACTAGGATTGGAGGCCCTATTTGACCCAGATATTCCCCTTCTGGGTATTTTTCCAGAAGAATTCAAAACATCATACTACAGTGATATATATGCACCCATGTTTATAGCAGCACAATTTGTAATAGCTAAATCTTGGAAACAATCCAAATGCCCATCAACCAAGGAATGGATAAAAATGATGTAGTCCTTTTATATAATGGAGTATTACTCAGCCATAAAGGATTAACTGGAGAGTTTTATAGGTAAATGGATGCAACTTAAGTTCATACTCATAAGTGAAATAAACCAGACACAAACGTGTAATGTGTAAGCATCTCCCTAGTATGAGAAGCTGAAAGAGTGAATGTGATCCAAAATGTACACTAGATATTGTAAAATGGGAAGAAATTTCAAAAAGAAAGAGCAATTGGTTTAGGGGAATGGGAAAAAAGAAGGGAAAAGTAAAAGGAAAAAATATATATGTGTATATAAAAGATAGTGATGCTGCTAATTTCTCTCGGTTCATTGAAAAGATAGGTTTGTGCTAATATTGTTTGGACAATTAAATGCTGATATACTCTGAGTAACTAATTTTAAAATAACAATAAGCAATGTGTTGATCATTGTTACCCTCCTATCATATTGTTTTGGAATTTCTTTTTGTTTTTTATTTCCTTTTCCTTAAAATAAAAATTTGAAAAAAGGATGCTGCTCTCTCGTTAGAAGAATCAAGGGCTCCACAGAGAAGTAGAATTTAACAAGTACTTTGGGCATATCTCTAAAAGAAAGAAAAAAGAAAAGCTAAACCTTATTAAAACTGTGAAAACAATGGGCTGAAATGAAATGATTCAGTACAATTTGTCTAGATAAAAATATTGGAACACGATGAAATTCTTTTAGCCTTGGTATGTGAAATACAGTTGCTACATTTCCCTTAGAACCCATGCGGTATTTCATATCAGCTATTTAGGTGTGTTTGATTTTGTCACAAACTTATTAATATGGTTGATAAAAGAAACATTTTAATGTTGATGAAGAGACTCCTTTTAAAAATAACTTTCATTATACACAGAATATATAGAGGAAAGAATAAAAATCACTCATATCACAATAACAGGAGAACCATTATTAGCTTTTTTATCTCATCCTTCTGGCCACTTTTATGCATAAACAATGTATAGAGGAGAGTGAGGATTTTCAAGAATTCAGGGGGTACAGTGTGGAATTTTAAGAAGGGCAATCAGCATAAGTGTCAGTGAGAGGGTGACAGCGAGCAAAGACCTGAAGGGGTGAAGGAATGGGACATGAGATAACAGGAGGAGGGGGACTCAGAGCCAGGCGGGGCTGCAGGGCTGGAGCCAAGGACACAGGGGGAGGGGAGAAGGCGATGTTGGAGAGGACACTGCACCCTGCATATATGGGGAAAAGCACATGGCGGGGGCAGAGCACACAGTGCGCAGCTAGGAGCTACAACAGGACTCTGAGCAGGGGAGTCATATGAACTCACTTACACATTTTTTTTTTTTTTTTTTTTTGGTCTTTCTGAGACAGGATCTCGCTATGCAGTTCAGGCTGGCCTTGAGCTCACTTCGTAGCTTAGGCTGGTCTCAAACTGGCAATGATCCTCCTGCCTCAGCCTCCTGAGTGCTGGGATTACAGGCATGCACCACCATGCCCGGCCTGATTCACACTTCATAAAAATCCTTCTAGCTGCTGGGCATGGTGGCACTGTTTATAATCATAGCCACTTGGGAGGCTAAGGCAAGTTGGAGGCCACCCTGGATTTAAGGAAACCTGTCTCAAAATTTTAAAAAGGTTGGTGTGTAGCCCCATGACAGAGCATTTTTCTAGCATGCCTAAGGCCCTGGGTTCTGTTCCTATTACCTTTAAAAAAAAAAAGCAAAAGCTCCTCTGGCTGACTGGCTGACACATTTAGATAGATTAGAGGAATGGAGGCTGGAAACAGGGAGTCTGCTGAGGGGCCCCTGCAGCACAAGGTGATGGTGCCTGACCGGCACGGAGGCAGTGACGTTGGCTCCGGGGTCTGCTTTGAAAGCAGCACCCATAGGAACCTCATGGCGTGTGAATGTGGGGGTCACTAGGGGCACAGAGTCAGGGATTCACTCCGCGACTTTTCACAGGAGCACTGGGAAGCGTGGGCTTGCCTTTGTCTGAAATCGGGAGCTGCATTTGTTAAACATCCAAGCAAGACAGTGAGAAGACAGCTGTAATGAAGAATTTCTGGAACTGCGGGGAGAGGGCTGCAATGAAGATATACAGTCAAGAACCACTGACATCGGCATTGCATAATAAAGTCCTTACCCTGGGTATATTACAAGCAACAGAAATTTATTTCTCATCTTCTAGAGCACAGACGTCCCAGATTAAGGCACCAGCAGCACCAGTGTCTGGGCCGGGCTCACTTCCTTCACAGGGAGGTGTCTTACTGGGTCTTCAGATGGCAGGAAAGGTGAGAGAGCTGCTGAACACGGCCCCAGTGTGTCCCACACACTGTGTGGCTTGGGAGCTTGGTCCCCAGTGCAGTTGTGTTGACAGGTGGAACCTTTAGAAGTTGGGCCCTGTCGAAGGTGATTAGGGCATCAGGGCTCTGCCCTCCCAAGGGGTTGTGCCAGACCCACAGTGTCAGTTAGCTTCTGTGTGAATGGGTGGCTGTAAAAAGACAGCGCCTGGCAGCTCCTGGTTCTCTGGCTTTCAGTCTCACCGTATGACCTCTTCCACACGCACTCGCAGCACTGTTACATCTTCTGCCATGGGGCCCTCACCAGCGCCCAGCAGATGCTGGCATCATATTCTTAAATTTCCAGAACTGTAAGCTAAATAGCTTCTTTCCCTTATAAGGAGCACAGCTTTGAGTGGTTCATTGCAGCAACACAAAATGGATTGAGACAAGAACTCTTTGGGGCCTCTTTTATAAGGGCACTAATCCCTTATGAGGATGACTTAATCACCCTCCAGAGAAGCACCCCCCCAGTACATCACACTGCGCATTAGACTTTTAACATACAACTTTGGAAGGACACAAACATTCAGACAAATAGCACTATCAGATTAAGTTAAATTTCCAAGAAAATGCACTTAGAACAGAGAAAAAAAGCCAGTAGTTGACTGTGGGATATTCCAACTTTAAAAGGTTGAAAAATGTCTTTATTACTTTTCTCATTGCTGAGACAAAATACCAGACACCCAAAGTTAAAGGAGAAAAGGTGTATTTGGCTAACAGTTTGTGGAGGTTTCAGCCGACAATTGGCTGGCTCCAAGGCAGGGTGGCACAGGAGCTGGGCATCACAGAGTAGAACTAGCTCACAGCAAGCAGGGAGGTGAGCTCACATCAGCCTTCTTTCTGTCCCTTGTGTTTTATTCAGGCTACACTGCCCTACGGCTGGTGTAGTGCTCATACCTTAATCCCAGCCAGAGATATGCCAAGCCAGTGTGTGGACCGATTCAGTACTCACACATCTTTAATCCCAGCACCACACACTCTAGATCAAACCACCTCTGTGAAGAAGCACCCCCACGACTGCATGAGGCTTTGGGAGGACATCTAGATACAACCATAACAGAGTGAGAGAAAAAAACAGCAAAGAACAATGAGGAGCAAAAGCTAATGCAGCTGGAAAAACAAGGAGTTTCTGATATCCTAGAGGAGGAAGGGGCCCAAGGTGTCCAGTGCTGGGGACCAAGGATTGCTGGGTGGGATCTGCTGGCAAGAGCAGATTTAATGGCGTGGGCGGAACTGGAAGCTTGGTCAGAGCAGACTGAAGAGGAAGTGGGCAATGTGGGCACAGACAGACCTTGGAGGGGTTTGTTCTAAAATACGTACGGCAGCAGTTAACCAAGAAAGGTGCAGTGTGCATGTGTGTGCACGTGTGTGTGTGTGTGCGCACATGTGTGTGCACACTGGAGACTGGGAGACCAGATGGCATATATGTCTGCTTATGGGAAGGGTCCTAGAGAAAGAAAGAACCCTTTCCAATGTAGGAGAGGGGACAGCTTTTGGGACAATGTCCTAAATAGCAAGAGGGGAGGACCGGATGCAAAGCAGAAGGATTGGTTCTTGACAGGAAATTCATGTATATTAATCTGTGGCTTTAGATGCTGGCAAGTGGGCAGCTGTGGTGCAGGGAGCCTGGGAACATTCTTTTCTCACTGCCAGAGTTTTTCATCTACTTACTGAGCACCTGGATGCTCAGATTTGGCTATACTTGCCTCTCCTATCAGCATGTCTTGTCTTCTCTGGCACAGCTATAACTCAGGACTGTTTGTAGGACTTACTGGGCTTATGGAACTTACTGAGGAAATGGAACTCATAGAACCCTGGAAGGAGGGGCCGGCTCACTCCCTGCCTCATAGGTGCCCTGAAGGAGGGCCCCTGGCACATGGGGAGTGAAGGTGCAGGGAGCACTTGTCTTCAGGCTGGCTCGCTTCCTGCCTCATAGGTGCCTGGAAGGAGGGCCCGCAGCACATGGGGAGCCATGCAGCGGTGAGCGCTGTTGCGTGCCAGCCCTCAGGCTGGCCGCCGCCGCTCAATTGAGAACCACCATGACACAGAGAAACAATGACAGAATTGGCCCACCATGCACCTGCTGCAGATGCCCACCCACGGATG
>NW_004955447.1:17816278-17832705 GCF_000276665.1 Chinchilla lanigera
CAATAGGTCACTCATGTATAGCTCTATTTATTTTCTTTAGAAGCCACTTTGAAGATACCAAAGTATAGTACAACAACTATTGATAATCTCCTACCTCTTTGGTCTGTAACTCACTATTATTTGTCTATTTGTTTTCCTGAGAAACTATCTGGTAGATAACAATATATAAAACAATAACCATTGATAATTTCCTACCACTTTGTCTGTGATTTGGTGAGCCCCCCCCCATTATTATGCTATCCTTCTTTTACTCTTAAAAAAAAAAAAAAAAAAAAAAAGAACCCAGGAAGGATAGGCACTCTTTCTGAAGCCCTTCCTGATTACACGGGCCCTTCCTGGGGTCAAGTATTTGAAACAGTTACCCTATCATCACTACCCAACATTGGCAGACTTTTGTACTAAAAATAGCTATACTAAAAATAAAAAGTCCGGCACCTATCTGAGTTTTGTCAACTATACTGACCACATCTACATCTACATATTTGGAAACATCTGTACAAACACTTGGACATTTGGAAACATCAGAAACCTTGGCATCCTTCTGGCATTTGCATAGCACCGTACTCCTTATCTAGATGTTCTGCTTTTGTGTGGACACTGCCAGACAGGACTTAAAGTGACCCGTTGAAATAAAGCCTTGTCTGTGAAGCTCTGGCTCCGACCTCACACAAACACACAAAAGAAGAACAAAGTAATCACTGACCCATGAGAACAAAATACGATCGCTATTTTACCTTGCTACTGCCCAGGATGACAAACATTCTCCTATATTTAGAGTTCAGCTCTCTCACCAGCTCTCTCGCTTTTCATCCTGCACTTTAATTCTCTTTCCAAGCAATTAAACTGTTCTCATTTCTTCTGTTGCCTCGAGCAGCTACAAGTCTTTCTTTCATCGTCTTTTCAATTTTTGATAGAACCGTAAGCCTATTAAAATCCTTCCAGGGTGCGGCCAGCTGCACTGCTCAGGGCCCTTCCAGACCTGGAAGCGCAGTCAGCTTGCGGCTCACCGCCTTTGGATCCTGGAGCAGTGCTTCATTACGAGGTGCTGGATAAGATGCTGCAGCATAGCTCACCAGAAATTACACCCAGAGGGCCACTCTGCTTTTCCAAAAATCTGTGACTCATGGAGCCAATGAGGGACTAAATCCAGCTTCCTTCATTTATCCCAGGCATCATGCTAAGAACAGGCAGATCTTTTACCCTCGCTTCTTCACGCCCTTGAAGCACTTTGCCACCTGTCACCCTGTGTTTATATATAATTATTGTGCATAAAATGCCACTCAACTCAAGGACAAGCCGTGTTCTTGGTAGCTGGCGCCCAGATCCTTGCCGGTGCGTTGCCCCTCTGGTGCAGTGGTAATTCAGAGGTGCTGAGCTGACTGCTACATACCTGGAAGGACATGTGCAGAGGCAGTGGTCAATCTGCCAGCTTCCCACTCCTTTCTCCCCGGAGCCCTGCACTGTTCTGTAGAGCATGTGTTTTGAGAGTTAGAAACCAGTAAAGACGCTCCTCCCCGTAACAAGAATTGTGAATCCTGCAAAGGTTATGTGAATTATTTTTATAAGTCATACAGGTTTGAAAGGAAGAAAACTACAGTGGCACTTACTGGTATGTATTATTTAATTTAATGCATCAATTAAATGAGGTAGGGTAACACTAGCTACTACACCAGCTCCCAGACTCCCACGACCCGGCACAGAGGAAGTTCGTTTCTTGCTTATGTAGCAGTTCGAGCAGGCTTCCTTCTCAGCCAGTGGTCGTTCAGCAACTTGGTCACTTAGGACCGAGGCACCTTCCAATTTGTAGTTCCCACTGCTCCTGCTTCCTTTCTCTCTGGAGTCCTGCACTGTTCCGTGGAATATGTGTCTTCCTCCTTCCACTGTAGAGAATGTCCAGCGAGTTCTCTGTACCGGCTGTACAAAGAGCTGGGAGCGCAAAATATGCTACCCCCGTTTCTTACAAGACCCTCCCCGGAAATGACGCATGGGTTGTGCTCGCATTCCATTGGTGGGAACTAGCCAGACCTCCGGAACCGGAGGCTGGCGAGTGTGGTTCCTGACAGAGACACTGTATCCACTGGTATCTTTAAATTTAGGGATATAATCTCACTGAAAATTCATATTCTACAATGTCTCCTCCTATTAACATTTTGGAGTATAACTAATAAATGGAATCATGCTGTATATGCTGTGGTATTAACTGAAATTTAAAAATTAACAACATATTGAATCACACATATGTCACATTTTTAAATTTTATTTTGGTGTTTTGGTTTTGCTATGTTGTTCAGGCTGGCCTTAAGTTTGTGTCATTCCTCCTGCCTCAGCCTCCTGAGAGCTGGGATTATAGGCCTACACCACAATGTACCTATATTTTAAATGTACATCATCCGTGTGCACAGTGTGGCCAATGCATATCTTAACTGTATATCATTTGTGTGAACAGTGTGGTCACAGTAGCAGCTGAGGGCACTACTTTGGTGTGTCAGTTTGCTAGCCAATATCGCAAAGACTGGGAACAGGGTAGAGAGGGTCGGGGTTGGGGGTCAAACCAATTCAGGCTGGAGTCCCAGGTGTTTCTCAACTGTAAACTGAGGATGCTAGCTTATTTTATTCAGTTGCTGGTAGGGAAAGTGACAGAACTTATGTGAAGGGTTCAAATACCAAGATAGGTGGAACTTTATTTCTAAAAACTTACAAGTGATTTTTAGAAGAAAACTTGCAAGCTGTCAGCATTGTGCAGTCTCATGAGCGGTCGAAACAAGGAAAGCAAGGCGTGGGCTGTGCCGGGCTCACCGCGGATCCGGTGCCGACTCGGCAGGCCTTCCGTCAGGCCCATGAAACTAAATTTTCAGCGGTTCCCCAAGATGACTCTAATGCACATTATCCTTGGGTCCCAAAGTGAGAAACATTAATATATAGGTTCTGTGTAGACAGCCAAATAGAAGCCAATAGATGGAACAAGGATGAGGGCAGAAACCAAGAGAAATTAATAAAGGATGACCAGAGCCATAAGAGAAATAAAAAGAACATCTTATACAAGAAGCACGTTAAGTGGGGCAAACTTTCACGGTATGGGATCGATTCAGGCTTTGTACAAAATGTCCAGTGAGGGTCAGACATGTTTCTACATTTACTGTGATAATGGAAAACAGTCCACATCTTCCCAAATATCTCTTATGGAAGTAGAACGCCCATTCGTGCAGACCACTGACCTAATCCAAAGCTTCACTTTTTTAGATGAGGAAGGTAAGGCCCAGCGAGGAAAAGTGACTTGCTTATGGTCGGACAGCCAGCTGATAGCAAGGAAGTGAGTAGAGTCCATTTGTGTGTTCCAAGTTGATGGCTGGTTTTCACTCATATGGCCGTATCAGTTTAGAGTGTTTTTAACTGCAAGTGGTGGAAAATCTAATTCAATCTCACTTAAATTACAAAGAAATTGATCCACTCACCTTACAAGCAGTCCTTGACGTGGAACCTGCTCCAAAGGTCTTGGGCCAATGGTCTGAATCCATGTGTTTGTGACTTAATTGGTGCATTTCAGTGTGTCAACTTCATCTTGAAGCTCTAGGAAGAGACTCATAGTGGTGTCAGGCCTTGGATCCCAACAGCAAGCACCAGGTAAAGGGAGAAAAAGTAGCTTTCAGAAAGTCTGAAAATGTGGGCAGGGTGGCACACACCTGTAAACCCAGCACCTGGGAGCCTGAGGCAGGAGGATCGCTGTGAGTTCAGGGCCTACCTGAGCTACATAGTGAGTTCAAGTCCAGGCTGAGCTACATATAGAGATCTTGTCCCCCCAAAAAACCAAATTCTCTAAAGAAACAGGTGAGAATTCTCCCTCTAAGTCCTGAAAATCGCTTCTCACATCTCAGTGCTCCAACTTGGGTCACATAACTGATCCTGATCAAATTCTAAAGGAACACTTCGATCACGAGGCCTCCCCAAGAGCTGACGGGGACAGCTTCCCTGTGCTGTGCTGAGTGGAGGGTGGGGCTGGATAGCTGAGCAATGTCCAGTTTCTGTTAGAAAAGCAGCCTCAGCTCTGAACACTGCAAACACCAGTGTTAACAGCAGCACTTTCCACCTCTGCAGCTTCACCTTCTGCATAATCACCCAGTGACTCGGTCATCGTGCTCACCCTCCTCTTCTGCCTGGAAAGGGAAGCGGGCTCCAGTTAAAACATGAGTTTTCTGGGTGAGGTGGCACATGGCTGTGGTCCCAGCCATGCAGGAGGCTGAAGAAGGGGGTTGCTTGAGCCCAGGAGTTGGGGTGCCAATGTAGGCAACAGAGTAAGACTCACAGTAGGACATAGTAAGGCAACATAGTACTAGAAATCAGAGAGAAGATTATTAAGGAAAAGGGGGGAGGACTAAGGGGAGGGAGAACTTCGGAATCAATGCCACATTTGCGTAAGTAAAGGAATAATACGTTCAGAAAATCCCCAGACTACTGATAAAATATACAGCTGCCCTTCATGTCTGTGGGTTCAGCTTCCTCAGAGTCAACCAACCCTGACTTAAAATATAAAAAAAAATTCCGACTGTACTGAACAGACTTCTAGAGCGGTTTACGTAGCGTTTGCATTGTAGGAGCAAGGGTAAGTAATATAGTGTGATTAAAAGCAGCGTCCCCACCCAGGGGCACAGGGATGAGTCTTGCAGAAGACAAGTTTTCCAGGAGTGGGGAGGTGAGGACGGTCCAGGCCGAAGCAAAGGAGCCAGTAATCAAATTCCTCTTATGCACAGTTCACAGTAGAGTCTGCGCTCCATGAGAACCCACTGCCCGGCTCACCTGGCAGGACTCGGGGCTCACCCAGCAACAGGAGACATGGGCAGCAGCTATGAATACAGGTGCAGCTTTGCTTGCCCACCTGCTGCTCACCTGCTGTGTGTCGTTTCTACGGAACCCCTGATTTAAAGTGTCCCCAAGGATACGTGTATGTTATACACAAACACCAAGCCATTGTGGACAAGGGAGCTCTGCACACTTTAGCAGCCACAGAGGTTCTGAACTAACCCTCTGGGGATAGCAAGCGACAGCTGTGCTTCATGAATTACACGATCACACACAATAATAGTACTCAGATGTGTGTGTGGGGGTGGGTGGGTGGTGGCACTGGGGAGGGAATGAATCCAGGACCTTGCACACGCCAGGCAAGCACTCTTCCACTAAACTGTGTTCCCCAGTGCCTGCGTTCAGGATTCTTTAATCTCACTGCAAAGTCCAGTGTAATTTAAAGATAAAGAATGTCAACCAACTAAGGAGAAGCCAGCCCACTCCCAGCCCCTGAAAGGTGTTTTCTCCCCGCTAAATAAATAAGCAATTCTGAGCACTTCCTCTGTATGTGGGAGGAGGGGATAAAGTCAGTTGTTGTAGGTGAGAATCACTGACCGGACAATCAAAGGGGGTGGCCACCCAAGTGTAGCCTGAGGCTCACAGTCCTGAATTAAATGTTAAGCACATTCAAGAGAAAAAAGTCAAGAAAGCAGGTAGTTCTAGCCGGGCGTGGTGGCGCATGCCTGTAATCCCAGCACTCAGGAGGCTGAGGCAGGAGGATCATTGCGAGTTGGAGACCAGCCTGAGCTACAAAGTGAGCTCAAGGCCAGCCTGAACTACATAGCGAGACCCTGTCTCAAAAAGACAAAAACAAAAAGTACTTCTAGTTATTAATTCTATTTTGGAAGAACCATAAAAACTTAGCTGTCCACCCCACAGCAACACTCCTTGTGCTCTCAGGAACCTGGCTGCTCCCGTTCTGACTTCAGAACCATGCTCCTCTCTTTTTGGAAGCCTGTTCTCTTTTCTCTTTCCTGCTTACACCTTGCTCTGTCATTCTTACCCATTCTCTCCTTTTGGAATCCCAGAAATCAGCAAGCCAAGATAGCTTCTTGGAGTAGGGGAAGGGGAAAAGTTGATCAGACAGAAGACAGACACAGAGGATAACAAGGGAAGGGTGAGAACCTTCCCCTTGGTTAAAGCCTCTGTGATAATCACACCGTGAGTCATGTGGCCATCAAGGACCCTCAGTCTCCACCGCACAGATCCCTGCAGTCCTCTCTGAGTCCCATTAGAATCTACCTGCTCTTCAAATCTAAGTCAGGAATAACTTCTGATCAAGTTAATTCTGAAAACTGAGAGCAAAATAAGAACTCTGTATAGGAGCACCACACACACACACGCACGCACACACACACAAACTCAGACAGATGCCCTTAAAGTCAAGATGACAGCTGGAAAAATAAGAGAATCCAGATCCTACTTTAAACAAATAGAAATGATGAACAAAATGTCTTCTGAAAAATATCTAAAAGACATACGCCTACTGAGAGGTAGGAACAGAGTATCTCCAGAGCTAACCGTGAACAGATCATTCACGGCCACAGAGATAAGCAGGGCTTAGGCTGCTGCAGCCTGCAGACCAAAGAGACTGGGTCAGAGACTTTGGTGCTGTTTGTTTGTCACCCCCGAGGGGCTCAGCATCAGAGAAGGGACCCCACACCGGGCAGACAGCGGGCACTGAGCTCCCTGCCTGTGCTACAAGCCAGAATCCTGCTAAACTGCTGGTCCATAAGGAGATACCAGAAAGGGGTTGGGAGGTAGTAGGGCTACAACAGGGGAAGCACCCATCACAGGTGATGAAACTAACAAACTGTAACAAGAAAGAGTAGAGATGATCAACTAAACCCAGAGCTTATTCTTGAAAAGACCAATAGACAGAATGAGTCTCTGGCAGTGATGAAGTTTTAAAAAGCATAAATAAGCAATATTAGGGCAGAAAAGAATCATAACTGCTGATACACTAGAGAGGAAAAACTAGTCCATTGACAAAGTTATAGCAATACAACAGAGAACATGTGTGACATGAGATGATTCTTCTAGAAAATGTAGAATACTAGATAAATATTAAACAGCTGCAAGGCGCTTGGGGCAGCCGCAGAACACAAATCCTCTCGGAGAGCATCAAGCCCTTCTCACTTGTCCCAACTGCTTGCACCAGCTTATGACGCACCAAGACCCTTGAAGAGACTTGTGCCATTCTCTTGGACTTCTTCATCTCCAAACCATGGTCAAATAAGCTTCTATGGCTTATTAACTATCCAGCCTGTTATACGCCGATACAGCGGCAGAAGAGCAGGAAGACAGCAGTCTCCCTTGGGAACCTACATGCAAAGAGCCAAAACAAAGTATTGGCTCACTGAACACAGAAATAAAGTTTTTTCTAGAGATCCAAAGGGAAATTGTACTATAATTGAAGAGGACACCATGATATTGATATGGGAGGTAGGGCACGGCAAAGCTGGTGGGGGAAATAAGTGGGACCTGTCAGTTACAAGAGCCCAGGGCAATGCCGAATAACTCCCAGGACCCCGTACGTGGAACTGCTCGTGGGCTCCCACGAGATGTGGACTGCATATCTGGACCTGGCGCTGACCCCTCATGGTGGCCCACTTCGAGTAACCCAGAGTGCGCTTTCATTGTTGCTTTTACCCTTTCCCCTCCTTATGCGGCCCAGCTTCATCTGCAGAGCTGGTTCTGTACCTACCCCTCACCCCTCACCTTTCAAATAAACTTTTGGCACTGTTTTTGGCCTGTCTCATTCAATTCTTCGTTTGAGGCAAAAAAGAACCTGGAATAAATTTTACTGGCATGCCATTTCTACAGGAGCTATCTGCCAGCAACACCCAGCAATACTGTCCAGATGGAAAAAGGAACAGAAAATTTCAGAAAGAACCAAACAGAACTTCCAGTTACAATATTGCCACACGCAAACAACGGTAAGTCTATAACATCCTTCATTCTTTGCTAATACGATTCAGACTTAAACTTCTAGGTGAGAGTTCTCATTATCTAAGTCTACAGCATATTTTCATGTCCTCTGTCTGCTGGCAGAGGAAGCATGTTTGATCATTTCAGCTATTTTAATGGAAGACAGGCCTTGCTTTTGGCCAAGACTCATATAATAAGAAATTCCCCCAAACAAGAAGTTGGTTTTGATGCTCTACAGTAAAACAAAAATGAAAAAAAAAAATCACCAGAATCAATAAATATTAGTTTTTGTTTGCTTGTTTGATTTTCTTGAGACAAGGTCTCATTATGCAGTTCAGGCTGGCCTTGAACTCACTATGTAGCTCAGGATGGTGTTGAACTCATGATGATCCTCCTACCTCAGGCTCCCAGTGCTGGGATTACAGGTCTGTGCCACCATGCCTGGCAGAACCAATAAATATTTTTAAAACTTTTAAACCTCTCCATCCCCATAAAAGGCACTATGTTCAAAAGAAAAATTGGATGGGAAATTTTGCCAAGTCATCAATTATAAAATTTTTCCAAAGATTTCCATTCTCTCCACATTAATCTCTGCACTCAGTACCATCCCAGTCTACCAGAATAATTTTTGGGTAAACTTGACAGAGTTATTTTAAGGCATAGATGGAAAAACTATTCTTTGAGACATGAGGACATATTAGGAACCTATAATAATTAAAATAGAGCAACGTTGGGCAAAAATATCAACAGAAAAAATAAAAAGTCTTCTACTAAAGAGACCCACACTTCTGTAGAAACTTGGACTGCAATAGATAGGCTCTTTTTCTCCAATGATTCTAGGAAGAAGTTATTTGATAATTCTGGGGCACTAAATTAAAAGGAAATTGAACTCATTTTGTACAGTAACTAAAGGTCAAAAGTCACCTACATCAAGAAAAATTCCCTAAGGTTCAGTGGCAAATTCTTTTTTTTTTTGTTTTTGTTTTTGTTTTTCTCCGGTACCGGGAACCGAACTCATGACCTTGCGCTTGCCAGGCAGGCGCTTTGCCGCTGAGCTAAATCCCCAGCCCCTCAGTGGCAAATTCTTTCCTTGGAAAAATTTATATACATATAGTATATATATGTATACACACACACATATATGCAATAATTCTTCTGATGTTCTATTTAAATAACTAGAGTTTTATGCAACACCAACAACTAAAAATATATTTAAGTAGGCTGTACCACATTGTAAAATAAAAAATACCTAAGTAGAAATTGTAAAATAAAAAATACCTAAGTAGAAATTAATACCTCAGAGTGACAAAGTGAAACCCTTGTAGGCCTGATAGAGACACTGATTTGTAAGCCCTTGAGGAGAGGTAGTGTGAAGAGAATTAGCTGTTAAAGTTGAAGTGAAGTTAAAATTAAAGGTAAAGTTAAAGTGAAAGTGAAGAGAATTAACTGTTACAGCTAAAACAAGGAAACTCAGTGAGTGCCTGAAAACAGACAAGGAAAACAGTGTTGATCAGAGCTCAGACAGCAGTCGGAACAGCCAGAGATTGCCTGGGAAAAGTCTATTCAGGAAAGTTTGATTTTGGAACATTTTCAGTAAGTGATGATCATTGTTTCATGTACAAGCTAGAGCCAAACTTAGAAGAACACTGAAAAAGGCATTTCTCAGCTTGGACATTCATATATTTAACCTTAATAGGTACTACACAAAAATCTAATTTCATGTTATCCCAGTCTGATTTGAAGTCAGTAGTTCTTTCTTACACCTTTTTCTACTGCATCTAAAATAATATTGTACTCAATTATTAAGTGCTTAAAAAGCCAACTCAATGAAGACAGCTATATCTAAAATTATCTAGCAAATGCTTGTGTTCTTGTGCACACAAGAGCACGATGTCTTGTGGACTATTTAACCTATGTGACCTAATTTCCCAAAACCTGCAGCTGCTGCGTGTGCCACAGCTATTCCTACAGCCCACTCCCAAATCAGTGGTATTCATTGCTTCTTGGGAATGGCAGAACCCAGTGTAGAACAGAAGAAAATTTTTCAGTTTGCTGTTCAAGTGGACCTTTTAAATTTTAATATGTGCATAATAATTTCCCAAGAGTTTCACATAACACATCAAGAAATACTTCTTACAATTTATCAACAAAAAGTCAATATTTAATTAATGAAAATTATGGTCTAGACTTTTTCCAAGTGCTCTACATGTAATCCCTATGACAGATACTGCTCCAATTCCTATCATAGGCAACGCTGTTACTCTTCCTGTTCTGTAGGGAATGAAGCAGAGGCCCACAAGCATTAAAGAAAGCTGCCGTGCAGGTTATTACAGAAGGGAGCTAGGACTGGCCCTGTTATTGGCTTTCACTGGGAGGCCATTAGGCTGAGATAGCTCTTGGGCTTTGGATTACTGTTGAAGTAAACCAAGGCCAACTCAACATAAACATTAAAATAAAATGCCCTCAATAACCCAAATACCTTCCTCTAGTCTCCGCCCCTGAAGGGTCGTACTACCTCAATACTTCACACTGAGGAAGACGATTCCAACACACCATGCTAGAGCACAGCCTCAGACCATGTCCAAGCCATTGCAGATGCTAATCGCCAAGGGCAGGAAGGTAGTAAAGCCAGAGGTTCTGAAGGAAGAGGGAGAAAGTGGTAGTGAGGACCAGAGGACATCTGGACACAACTCAAGCTCGGAGGAAGAAGCCGTGGAAGCAAAAATCCGCCAACTCTGCATTGTTGGCAGAGCAGGGTCCTCAAGGAAGAGTCCAGTTTGCGGTAGATGAACAAGGAGAAAAACTTCAGGGAAGAGATTAGGCATAATTTCAATTATTATATTTTTTCTGGAAGTTCTGTTTGGTTCTTTCTGAAGTTTTCTGTTCCTTTCTCCATTTTTACTCCCATTTTTATTTCTTTAGACCTTAACTGTGTAGTTTATGTTCTGTAGCTAATAATTCTAATAGACTAAATCTTTTTTTACAAGACAGGGTCTCGCTATGCAGTTCAGGCTGGCCTTGAACTCACTATGTAGCCCAGCCTGACCTCAAACTTGCAGTCATCCTCCTGCCTCAGCCTCCTGAATGCTGGGATAAGAGGTGTGCGCTACCACACCCAGCTAGACACAAGCTTTATGAATCTAATTTTGGTTAATCTTTTTTTTTACTGACTTTCATTCATGATGAGTCATTTCCTGTGCTTGCTAATGGTTTATTGTAAGCCTCCGCTCTATTGCACTTAATCTTCAGAAACTGACTGATTTGAGTGGAGGATGCTTTTTTCCTGAGTAGCTCCACAATTGTCTTGGCCACATGCCAGAGCTATTTGCAAATTGTGACCAACATATATCATTTTAAGTTCTGAGCTTGGGGTTTTCCCTGATTGCAGCAGTAATACAAATTTATATCTCAGAGCCATGTGTTGGGGTGTCACAATTTTCATGTGAAAAAAAATTCATTTTTCATACTCAGAATAATGGGAGAAAAAGTAATTTTTTTATAGCCTCAAATGCCAACAGCAACCTTGTTAGTCTACATTTCCACAGAACTGCAGCCTTTCACAGTCCCAGATTCGTTTTATATGGGGTTTTATGCTTGGGGGCTTGGGAGAAACAGGATAGGCACATCAAAACTTTACCTATTGGAAAAAATGGGTTTTAAGATGTACAGCAAAATGCATTTAATCATGGTAAATTACTTAGCTCAGCAAGTAGTGTATAATCATCATAACTGGTTACATGGATACAGTAATTATAATAATAATAATTGCATATTCATGTAAACAAAGTTGTGATGGAACTTTATGGGAAGAAGGAAGACACACGTGGAGAAGGAAGGTGTGTTTGATAGTCTCCTATCATCTCTTATGGAATCAACAGATAATGCCTAAATCACCAGGAAGGAGGAGGTTTCAGTCCAAGATCCAGGGATGCGACTGCTCTGGGCCTGACACAGCACATCATGACCAGAACGTGCCGTGGGACAGAAGCACTCATTGTGAGGTCGACGTCATAATCCAGATCTGCAATGTCCCCGAAGCCTCCTGCACACAGACTTGGTTCTCAGCTGGTGGCACTTTGGGAGTGGTGGAAACGAGATGGGACCTAGGGGAGGAAGTAAGTCATGAGCAAGTGCTTCCCTCCAGCCCCTCTCATGGTGAGGTGAACGTTCTGCTCCATTATGTGCTCCCCGCCATGATGGGCCTCACCTTCGGCCCAGAAGCAATGGAACCAAGTGACCACAGACCTCCGAAACTGAGCCAAAGTGAACTGTTCCTCCTCTAGGTCATTTGTCTCAGGTATTTGGTCACAGTGATGGAAAGATGGCCAACACAGACAGGGAGTGGCAGGAGAAGAAGAGGCCAAGGAAGCCCTCTCACGTTCGAGTGCACACCCCGTGAGGAGCTCTCACTGGGCCTCGCCTCCCACAGGCTCCACCACCTCCCAGTCGCATCACTTCACCTCATGGGCTTCTGGCGATGATCAGGACCCGAATTAGCACACAGCGCCTGTGCCTGAAAGGCCTGAAGCAGGTGGCTCCAAGGTGGGCCTCCAGCATGACAGGAAAACAGTATGTTGATCAGAGCTCAGAGAGCGGTTGGAACAGCCAGAGATTGCCTGGGAAAAGTCTATTAAGGAAAGTTTGATTTTGGAACAGTAAGTGATGATCATTGTTTCATGTAAGAGCTAGAGCCGAACTTAGAAGAACACTGAAAATGGCATTTCTCAGCTTGGACATTCATATATTTTACCTTAATAGATACTACACAAAAATCTAGCTTCATGTTATCGCAGTCTGATTTGGAAGATAAAGTTGAAGGTTACAAGAAGACTAAGGAGGCTTCGGAGGAAACTTAAGGCCTGGAATGATATCAAAAAGGTCTCTGCCTCTCAGCAAATGAGGGCTGGCAAGGGCAAGATGAGAAACTGTCGCCAGATCCAATGCAAGGGACCTTGAATCATCTATAGTGAAGACAGTGGCATCATTGAAGCCTTCAGAAATATCCTGGGTATTACTCTGTTTAATGTAAGCAAGCTGAGTACTGTGAAACTTGCTCCTGGTGGGCGTATGGGGCGTTTCTGCATTTGGGCTGAAAGTGCTTTCCAGAAGTTAGATGAGCTGTCTGGCACTTGGTGTAAAGCTGCTGCCCTAAGAGTCACTATAACCTGCCTATGCACAAGATGATGAATATAGACCTGAGCAGAATCTTGAAGAGTCCAGAGATCCAAAGAGCCCTCCGAGCACCACGCAGGAAGGTTCGTCGTAGAGTCCTAAAGAAGAATCCTCTGAAGACCCTGAGGATCATGCTGAAGCTGAACCCATATGCAAAGACCATGAGCAGCCCCAGTCTTGCAGGCACCCGGAGGGAGGGCCCCCGGCACCCGGGAAGCCACACGGTGGGGAGCGCTGGCCCTTGGGCAGGCCCCTGGCCTCAAAGGTGCCTGGGGGAAACCATACAGTGGTGTGCGCTCTCGCATGCCAGCCCTCAGGCCAGCCACAGCCATGCAATTGAGAACTATCATGGCACAGAGAAGCAATGACACAATTGGCCCGTCACACACTGGTTGTGGAGGTCCACCTGTGGACTTGCGTGAATCATTCTGACATGGAGAAACCCCCTGGAATACATGCCACACAACAGGTCACTCTTGCCCCTGCCGTTGAGAACCAGAAAGGTCCAGAGTCAGCAGAGGAGCAGCTGCTAAACAAGGACTCAGAGAACTTGAGAATGCAGACTAAACCCAAAGAGTCAAAGGTCCAGTGGACTGGGATCACGAGAACCATTCTGAAGCTGTACAAATCAGGAGGACCTTGTGCAGTACCTGGGGAGACCCCCTGGAAGCCATTCTTCCCCTGACAGTACAGGCTGTGGTGGAGGAGCACATGGAGCTCCAGAGAGGTCTGCAACAAGATTCCTGCTGCCTGTGCTGACGGTTGGGCAGAGGACACTAACTGGTTGTGGGGTCCCAATGCGATGGGAGGCTGGAGAGAAAACGCTACAAAAAATGGCTTTTGCCCCAGATGGCTCACTTGAGATGTTAGTAAAAATTGCCTCCTCAGTATTCTAGAGCCATGACCAGGAGGAGGCCAAGGAGAGAAAACAAAAAGACTGAGAAAAAGCAGCTGCTTTTGCTGCACCACTAAGAGAAACAGACCCACATTCTGATTCCCAGGGCCCCAAGAAGAACTCAATGACTGCATTCATCTGCTACCACTGTTAAAAGCCAGGCCACCTCAAGAGGAACTGCCCTAAGAGGCCCCCTGGGCCATGCCCTGAATGCAAAGGTGACCACTGGAGATCGGTCTGCCCTCTGAAGAGGAGACCCCAGAGATCAGACCCATCCTACCAGTTAGTCCAACAGGAATGAGGGGTCCCAGGGCATACTCTGCCTTCTCCCTTTGGCCAGACTGTCATCTCCATGCAGAAGCCCCAGGTAATCATGACTATGGAGGAACAAAAAAACAGCCTGTTGCTAGACGCAGGTGCAAGTCTCTAGGTCCTTGTTTTCAATCCTGGCCTTCCTTCCAGCCATCACACCTCAGTGAAAGAAGTCACTGGTGAGGAGGTAATACGCTATTTTTCACAACCCTTAGGCTATAACTACTTGATAGATCCTTCTTGCATATCTCTGTCTTCCTGAGAAACCACTTTGAAAGTACCACCATATATTACAGCAGCCACTGATATTTTCCTACTAATCTATCCATAACTTTGTAATGTTTGTATTGTTCCTATGCTATTTTGTAAATGGATGTATGTCTATTATTATGTGTTTCCTACAACAACCTTTGAGAATAGTTAATGATTTTTCAATAGGTCACTCATGTATAGCTCTATTTATTTTCTTTAGAAGCCACTTTGAAGATACCAAAGTATAGTACAACAACTATTGATAATCTCCTACCCCTTTTATCTGTAACTCACTATTATTTGTCTATTTGTTTTCCTGAGAAACTATCTTGTAGATAACAATATGTAAAACAGTAACCATTAATAATTTCCTACCACTTTGTCTGTAATTTGGTAAGCCCCCCATTATTTTGTTATCCTTCTTTTACTCTTTAAAATAAAAAATTAAAAAAAAAATAAAAATAACAAACCATGCGCCGGAACACCATTCTCCGCCAGGCCAGGAATCACAAAATCTGTGTGATGAAAGCAGCTGCATGGGCAGCCAAATTGGAAGAGAAGGAGGTTGCCAGCAAGAAGCCTGTGGAAGAGAGGAAAGGGAAGAAGACTGCTGGTACCAAGAAGCTCTTGAAGAAGCCTTTGGGAAAAAGCCTGCAGCTACCAAGAGGCCAGCAGAAAAGAAGCCTGCTGAAGAGCAGAAGCCTGCCTCAAACACTCTCAAACTGTCTCTCCCATGCAGGTGACGTAAGAAGAGGCAGTGAGAAAAAATAATAATAATATGTTTATACATATGTGTATATGCACGTGAGTATCTATGTGTTGTACAGATTGTGTACATGTGTGGTATATGTGACTGCAAATGCAGGAGGAAAGTTATGGAAAGATACCAGACTGTCACCAGCACAGCTGGAGGATACAGACAGTGCCTCAGTCACCTTCCCATCATTGCCACACACACCCAACACCCACGGTTAAAGGAGGAGAAGTTCCTTTTGCCTCGCAGTTTTTAAAAGGTCCATAATTAGCTGGCTGCAGGGCAGAAATGGCCGATGAAAGGGTCCGGATGGGCAGGAAGCAGAGTGTGGAGGAACGGGCCCAGAGCAGATACAGCCTCCCAGGTCACATGCCCGAGCCATGTCTTCCACTCACACCCGAGCTTCCAACAGCGCACTCAGCTCTGACCCACCGTGGACTCACCCCTGCTGAGTACAGCGCCCCATGAGCCATCACCCGCCGGAAGCCCAGTCTCGGCACACATGAGGCTTGGGAGGGAGGCTGCAGATGTGAACCATAAGTTAGAAATGGGGTTTAGAGTGCTGTACATGAAAAGGATGAGAAGGAAAGAGGGGTGAGCAGAAAGAAAGGGAAAAAGAAACACGTAAAAGTGCTCATTACTTTCAACAAGGCTCACTTGAAATCATCCTTTCAACTTAAAAATTTAAGACCCTCATGTCCAAACACTGACCTGTAAAAAGATGCCGTTGCTTAGCCATGTGCAGTACGGTGATATATCAGAGACCACTGAAGCAAACTGTTATTTAAATTATCCAAATGTTCTAGAATGGAATGTTTTCCATTCAGAAAGAATTTGGCAGCCAGGCAAATGTACCACTCTTGTGGTACACAGCAACCTGAGGACGGTAGCCTTGCTCCTGGAAGCCTCCACAGCCCCCACTTTGGTCTCCCACAGCATGCCTGGTGCTATTCTGACCACATCACTTACTGTATGGTCATCATTCAGGTGGTGCACACCTGTAATCCCAGCACTCGAGAGGCTGAGGCAAGAGGATTGCTACGAGTTTGAGGCCAGCCTGGGCTACACACTGAGTTCAAGGCCAGCCTGAATTATATAGCAAAACCCTATCTCGGGAAAAAAAGGAATTTGGCAAAAGCCATAAAACTCTCATATCCACTGTTTCAAAAATTAACACTTCTAGAAATCTATCCTAAGGAAAAATTGGAGATTTGGGCACAATATTTGGTTTAAATGTGTTACTGTAGTATTGCTAATTACATATATATATATATA
>NW_004955447.1:17832805-17839955 GCF_000276665.1 Chinchilla lanigera
TTCTAGAAATCTATCCTAAGGAAAAATTGGAGATTTGGGCACAATATTTGGTTTAAATGTGTTACTGTAGTATTGCTAATTACATATATATATATTTATATATATATATAAAATGATATATATATCAGGTTATAAGTTCAGGATGGAATAATATTTGTAAGAGAGAGCTAGCAGTAACCACAGATAATCATTTGTGCATTTGGAATCATACAACATATAGAATAATTTTTGGTACAAATGGGATTCCTAGATTGGTCCTTGGGTTCTCTACCAAGTCTTATCCACATACACATGTACACTGATGAGTCATGTTCTAGTACTTTAGCTTTCTGGGGCAACTGGAAGGACAGAAGTTGGTATCATACCAGAAAGAGCTGGGAAAGAAAAAGTATTTGAGATATTTTTGTATATGTAAAAAGCATGTTATATCATTTGAGACTTCAAGGTAAAAAAAAATATTATGAAATGACTATTTTGCTCAAGGTCAGGAAATCATTTTAAGCACTTACTTATATATTGGACACCTTAAATATGTAATGCACTTGACCTTAACAATATTATTGCCCTCGTCTTACGAAGAACCTTGAGAAAGGTACAGTTTGCTGGAGGGCACACAGCTAGTAAACGACAGAGCCAGGATTCAGAGCTAAGCCTACTCACTCTAAACCCCCTTAGTCCAGTATGCTGGCAGTCAGACTCACAGCCTGATTCCCTCCCACTCCAACTGTACCAAAGCCAGTGCTTTCCTCACCACTTTGATGGATATGTATCACAGCTTGTGTCTAGATGGCCCCCAAAGCCTCACGCCGTCATAGGTGGGGGCTTTTTCAGAAGTGGCTGGACCCAGAGTATGTGGCACTGTGACTGATTCATGGTGCAGTGCTAGGATCAAGGGCACTGGGATTAAGCGTGTGAGTGCTACCTTCCCTGAGTAGCCTGGATAGGATATAAGGGACAGAGAGATCTGTGGTCACCCCTTGTTTATTCTCTTACCTTCTTCCTGCCATAAACTGTTTCTCCTCCGTATTGCCTGTCTGCCATGTGCCACCCTGCCTTGGAACCAGTCAATTATGGACTGAAACCTCTGCAAACTGTGAGCTAAGCAAACCTTTCCCCTTTAACTTTGGGTATAGGGTATTTTGTCTCAGCAATGAGAAAAGTAACTAAGAGAGTATGTTTGCAGTCAGTTAAGCCAGTTTTTAAATCAGCTTTGTTAAGGACGTTAATGATTCTGTTTTGGAGCTTGCTTTCCCTCCAGGATGTCTGGGAAGATTTCAAAGTCACAAGTGAGCAGCAACAAATTATGTTCTCTTTAACAAATTTCCCACCTAATCATAAAATGATTGTGGATGTGGCAAGCGTATGCTGGTGTTTACACCCTGGCTGTGAGCAGCAGCTCAGGAAAACATCAAAGTTCCGTGGGTGACGGAGAATCACCTCTGATCTTCACTTCAAAGACAACCAAACAAAAATACCTGCCCAGCAATACATTTGAGATTAACATCAGTCAGACTTCCCCTGACTTGTCTGCACAAGTGCATGCTGTATAATGATAGAAGCTTGTTAGGAAGCCAGAAAAAATACAGCACGTGCACTCGACTTTTTCCTGATGTGTTACAGGAGAATGTTAGTTAATGGGACTTTCTCCCTAAACGTGACCCTGAGACTAATTTGAAAAGAGTGCCAGCAACTTCCCACCACAGAGATGTATGAATGATTTTTCTAAACTGAGTAACCTAAATGCCCAACATTTCCTGTAATGTCTGTGAAACTTTCTTCCCTTTCCAGAGCCCACATCTAATTTTTCCTCTTCTGGGAACATATGCAGCTTCATAAAGCCTTTTGTTCTTAATATAGGACTTGTTCAAGATTTTTAATGCCACTGTCCTAAGTAGACACTCTTGGCCCAGTGTGGCAGCACATGTTTGTGATCCTAGCATTTGGGAGGCTGAGGCAGGAGGATCACTGAGAGTTTGAGGTCAGCCTGGGCTACACAGTTCAAGGCCAGCCTGAACTGCATAGTCAGACCCTGGATAAACAAACAAACAAAAAGCACTAAATAGACACTGCTGTGGTACACAGCACCCTGAGGAAGGTAGCCTTGCTCCTGGAGGCCTCCACAGCCCTCGTTTTTTGCCTCCCAGTGTGCCTGGTGCTATTCTGACCGGATCACTTACTGTACAGTCACCGTTCAAGAGCTCCCTGCAGGCACTGTGGAAATCAGTTTGGAGATTCCTCCGAAAACTAGGTCTAGAGGTCCCATTCAACCCAGCTATCCCCCTGCTGGGTATTTTCCCAGAAGATCTAAAAACATCATATCACAGTGATATATGTGCACCTATGTTCATAGCAGCACAATTTGTAATTGCTAAAATGTGGAAGCAACCCAAATGTCCATCCACCGAGGATTGGATAAGAAAATTATGGTACTTTTATATAATGGAATATTACTCAGCTGTAAAGAAAGATAAACTCGAGGCCTTTATATTTAAATGGTCACAACTAGAGACCATACTCATAAGTGAAATAAATCAAACATACATGTGCAAGCACCGCATTGTGTCACTAGTGTAAAACTTGAAAGAGTTAATTTAAACTCGGAGGTATGATAGACACTGTGAAATGATAGGAAACCACTGAAGAGTAAAGGGCTTCTGGGATGTGGGAAAAGAGAAGGGAAAGAAGGAGAAATTTTGTATGTATGTATATACATGACAGTTAACATGGTTGTTCTTCTGTCTTCTATTTCTATGCTGAAAGAAACTGTTAATGAGTCTTTGGTTGACCAGTATTGCATGTCTATATCTGTTTTCATGAGAAGCCACTTTGAAGATATCAACATGTAATACAACCACCATTGTTAATTCCCTACCACTTTGTTTGTAACTCTGTATTGTCTGTATTGTGCTTGTGATATGTTGTAAAATGTTGTATGTCTGTTAATGTTTCCCTCCTTTTTTCTTTAAAAAAAAAAAAAAAAAAAAAAAAAAGAGCTCCCTGCGGGTTAAGAATGTGTTCTGATCGTCTCTGTATCCCAGGCACACAGCCCAGTACCCAGCACAGTCGCTGCTCACTAAGTCCCATTCTGTTGTCTGAGTAAGCATCGAAGGGATGTGCAGAGCACCCTTCACCCACATGGCTGAAAGTGAGAGCCCTCAGGGGGCCGAGAAAGGTGGTGGAGAACAACTGGGGCGAGGGCAGGTAACCCGAGCAAAGATGGGGAGTTGCAGTTAGTGATGAGAAAAGCTCCGAGAAGTCAGAGGAAGTGTGCTTAGCAGAAAAGGGCTCCTTGGACACAGGCTAACAGCCCATCTCGGTTACTTTTCTCTCACTGCTGGGACAAAATACCCAACGCCCAAAATTAAGGAAGGAGAGGTTTATTTCGCTTACAGTTTGTGGAGGCTTCCGTCCGTACTTCCAAGGCAGAGTGGCACATAGCAGAGGGCAACAGTTCATGCCAGCCGAAAACAGCAAAATCAGCAAGAGCAAAATGGAGGAGCAACAGCAAGCAAGCCTCTTCCCCTCCCTGACGCTGTATGCAAACTATCCGCCCCAGGGCAGGTATAGCACTCACACCCATAATCCCAGCATCGGACCATGGATCAATCATAAACTCTAGAAGCCCACTCCATGACTGCATGAGGCTTTGGGAGGGACACAAACCACAACACAGCCAAAAGGAGGATGATATATCAGCCATTAGCAGATACCCCCTAAAGTGACAGCTGATAACATTTCCTTTGTAATCAGTATCTGGGATTAAACAGAAACAAGTCAGGCGTGTTATTCTACTGGACACTCCTCCATTGGGAATCTACAGGCATGGGGAATGGTCTACAAACCAGCCCAATATTTTGAAGTGCTTGATTTTATTTCTTATAATCTTGACCTGGATTCTGTCTTTCAAAAACAAGTGAAATCACAATGTCTGTCTCACCCAGCTGGTAAAATAAAGATGAGCCTCTTCTATTGTGACACAGGTCAACAGCAGTCACCTAGGATGATTTCGTGTTTGGATACAGTTTGTTCCCACCAAATCCCATCTGGAAATTGGGCTGCCACCATAGTGGTGTTGGAAGTTGGGGCCTTTGGGAGGGGATTAGGCCACAGGGGCACCACCCTTAGGAAGGCATAAATGTCTTTCTCAAGAGACTGGGCTGAGGGGCTGGGGATTTAGCTCAGCGGCAAAAGCGCCTGCCTGGCAAGCGCAAGGTCGTGAGTTCGGTTCCCGGTACTGGAGAAAAACCAAAAAAAAAAAAAAAAGAGAGACTGGGCTGGTTGTCTCAAGAAGGGGTTGTAACACAGCAAGCCTCTGGTAGAGTTAGTCTCTCTTGCACGTGTACTCTTCTGCTCAAACATACCTCTCTTCTGCTTTTCTACTATGAAAAGAAAAACACATAGCTCTCTCCAGAAGCCAGAGGCCAGTACCTCTCTGGCCTCCAGAGCAATGAGCCATAATAAGCCTTTTTAAAAATAAATTATTCAGTCTCATATATTCTGTTATAAAGCAGCAAACAGATTGATTCAGACGGATAAAACAATCTTCTGGATAGCTGGAACCCTGAGAAATCAGCAAGTTTAACAGCATTCCTTTTCTTTTTTCTTCACGTACCATCACTCTTGGGTCTCAGCGTCAGTAATGGGATTGATGGAAAGATCTCAGATATCACAAGTCAGTCTAAAGTGTATTACCACAAACTTCTCACCCAGCTTCCCATGTAAATTCCTATGAACATAGCAATTTACTTTTGACATTATTTTTCCCAGCAAGCCAGCCTCATTCAGGATAATATTTAATAATGAATTTCAAACACTCCTAATAATCTTACTGAAAATAAAGAGACCCTTCTTAGAAAAACAAACAGACTTTGATTTATAAGGCAGCCCTTTCACTTCCTTCTTACTGTTTTGATTATCACTTGAAAGATTTATCTTATTCTTCTCTTGTTTAAATTTGGAAACTGGAATGTTAACGAGCAGCTGATCCACTACATATTCCAGATTTTAAAGTTTTAGCCTTATGTCAACTCATCAGAAAAAAACAAAAACAAAAAACAAAAAACAACTAGGTTTTCTCACAAAAATATAGAAATAAAGATGTATTTGCAGTTACAAAATGGGTCAATGTCACTTGTATTCATTAATCCTGCTACTCTTGTGAAAAAGGCTAAAAGCATGGCCTACATTTTGGAATGGAGAAAAGTAGCAGGCTGCGTCTTGCTGGAGCTATAATGGCAAAGCCTGAGGCAGAGCCAGAAATAGAACCTCAAGGGGCCTGTGTTCCTTTTTTGATGTAGAACAGAGCTCAACTCCAGCAGTCTCACTTAAATCATGTTATAAAAGAATCAGGCCTAACCTCACTTAATTTCTTTAATAGAGTTAACTAGTTTATTTTAGTTGTACTTTCAATTGGATGCCTTGTGCTGATTAGTCTCCCTGACAAACCAAAAATGATTTATATAATGGCTTCATTGAATATATTGGCTGCTAGGCACAATGTATAACATGTGATCATTTCAAGGAATATTTCTTTAAGAAAAGCAATGCTGGCCTGGAAGAGAAACTCTGTAGTGGAGCACTTACCTACCATGTGGGAGGTCCTGGGTGTGATCCCAGCAGAACACACGCACACACACACACACACAGGCAATTTTTTAATTTCTTTTTTGAGAAAAGGTCTTGCCATTTAGTGCAGGTGGACTTTGAACTCATGATAAACCTGAGGTTGGACTCAAACTTGTGGCAGTCGCCTGCCTCAGCCCCCTGAGTGCTGGGACTGCAGGTGTGCACCACATCTGACAAAACTGCAATATCTGAAGCCCAGTACAAGTAAATGCTGTGAGAGAGGAAGTTCATGCTAAATTCTATTCCATAATCACTTTTAAGGAAAAGCACCTTCAAAGTTACAGAAATTGAGACGTCCATGTAGCTGTCCTGTGTCAACCATCTTGCAATTGAAGCTATCCCAGATCTGTGTTTGTGCACATAAGTGTGCGCGTGTTAGGGTCAAACTGGAGTCACTCGCTGCCCCATTGACTGGTTGTGTTTAAAATTTGTAATATGCTCTCTAGCCAGCTACACTAGCTCTCACCAACACTGGCAATGTGTGGATTCTCGGGTGTAAAATAAGGAATTTAATGATAGCTACTAGGCAGAGGAGTTGGAGGGTATAGTAGGAGGTCATCCACACAGAGCAACTAAAGGAGGGCAGAGGATGCAACGCGTGCGCAACAAAGCTTAGCTACTGCTAACAGCCTTACCCCCACGCATGCTGGTCTTGCGAGCCACTTCTAACACATTTACACAGCACTATTGAGAAGCATCATCTGTGGGCATTTTTAACGTGGTCTGTCAGCACCCAGCGTTCCCAGCCCTCTCCCCCTGCCCTCCAGTTTATATTGTGCATTTTCCTGTACTCTGCCCACCCTGCGCTAGGCGCTCGTGCAGAAGTCCCAGCAGCTGTCCTGTTTCCGCAGACGCACTGGGCTCCTTCCCGGAGCGCACAACTCCCTATGTGCTTCCCTCTACCTGGACGCAGACCCCAGCTCCTCTCCTTTGCTTCATAGACTCATCTTCAAAGTTCTGCCTCATCGTCTTTTTCATCCACCTTGACCCCTCCATTTTAGCTCTGGGTAAGCGATCCTTTTCTATGTCTAAATGACCTTATATCAGTATCTGTTATGTCCACAAGAGAGAGCTCCACAGGGGCAAGGCTCACGTCCGGGATTCTGTCTCCCTGTTTACTCCCAGGTCTACTTACAGTGCCTTGGTATATGGCAGACGCCTCCCACCACGAGGCTGCCGCTCCCAAGGAATGCGCACGCCTTTTACTGTAGTTCACAATTAGCTTCCTCTCATTTCTGACTTTGCTCAAGTATAGTCTGAAAAAATACACATTTTACTAGTAAAAATATGGGGGTGAATGTGATTGGCAGGGACAGGGCGGAACATAGAAGTGAATCGGGTGAGCAGAGGGAGCACGGCGCGACCCGTGACACGGGGGAACAGGAGGCGTTCGTGGAGGACACGCGCTGGCGCGGCTGAGGACGGCCGTCGCCCCGCTCACGGCCGTGCCCCGCGCACAGACGCGCACCGAAGGGAGCCGGCGGCTGCACCGAGGAGGAGCGGCGGGGCGAGGCGGCCGCGAGTC
>NW_004955447.1:17840900-17850361 GCF_000276665.1 Chinchilla lanigera
TCCACAGGGGCGCTCTCGGGGCCTCGCCGGCGGGCTCGGAGGCGCGACCGGGGCGCGGGTCGGCGCCGGCGTCGTAAGTGCGGCGTGACAGTGATGTCGCGGGAAGTAGTCACCCAGGCACGCGAGGGTTCCCAGCGCCTGGTCTGTGCAGAGCCCGAAACTGGCACTCCGTTAAAAAGTTACATATCTGGACTGAGGAAGCGAGGAGGGTGACACAGCACACAAGTACCGGGGTCCTCGTGTGCACGGCCGCGTAGCTTCAGGATGACGCAGACTCGGGGCCTCATTCTCCGTCGATGACCCCCGACAGAGCCGTGGACGTCTGTGCAGCAGCCTCACCTCCCGGAGAAAGAGAGACGGGAGTTGTCCGCAAACAGCAGAAAGCTGACCTAATTGCACAGCCCACAGCACGCAGTTACAGAACCAGAAAATGGTTTCTTCACTGAGCTGAGAACTCCCACAGAACTTTGAACGTTTTCTAGATGATGAAGTCATTGGACTCAAGTACCCTAACGTACATACTGAGAGTAAGGGTATATATGGTGGTTCAACTCTCCGAACTCAAGTGTTTTCGGGGATAATCTTCCGGGGGGTTAGGTTTAGTTCCGAGGAGGCACATGTTTCGTGAACAGAGAATAGATGCGTATGATGTAGTGGTCAGTGCTGACCTGAGATACGACCTCCTAGGAACTATTTTCTAATCTGCATGTTGCTGACAGTGCAAACTGGGATCCAATGGACAAGTTTTCCAAGTTGAGACCTCTCATAAGCAAACTCAATGCGAGGTACGATATTTGTTCCAAATGACATATTCAGCTTTGATGAATCCATGGTTCCTGATTTTGGTCATCATGGGTTCAAATAATTTATTTGAGGAAAGCCCATTCAGTTTGGCTGTAAGTTCTGGAGTGTACCACAGGTCTGGGCTACATTTGCTGGTTTCAGCTGTCAGGGTAAAAACCCAAATACTAAACATGCAGAACGCAGTGTGGATACATCATGCGTCCTTCAGTTTGTTGAGGCACCTACAGAGGCACACCCTTGCAGTACCATTTTGTGTTCAATAATGTTCACCAGTGCTGAGCTGCTTGGCAAGCTCAGTTCAGTGGGCCATCGGGCAACAGGTATAGTGAGAAAGGATTGCACTGACAAAGTTCCACTGGCATCAGATGTAGCTGCAAAGAAAAAATAGACATATGATTATTGCATTGATGGCGTAGGCAGCATTGCCTGCAGATGGAATAATAAGTGTTGTCACTGTTGCCTCAAGATCGAAGTTCTATAGCCAAACATGATCAAAGTGCACAAGTGCATGGGAGGCATAGACAGCTGATAAAAACATTGATAAGTATTGGGCATCAATCTGTGGAAAGAAATGGTATTCAAGCCCTGCTTTATTCTGTTTCAAGTTGGTCTTACAAAATACTTGGCCACTGCATAAAATACATGATGAAAATCCAATAGATTTCATGGAGTTTTTGTCGACATGTGGTAGGCCATTATCTGGAGACCCGTGGTCATCCTCCAGAGCTGGCCTCTCTGAGGTACAACATTGACTCGTTTTATGATGGCAGAAATCATGTGATTGTGAAATAGGGAAGCGACACAGGGTGCCAGATATTATAAGAACACCACTTTTCAATGTAAAAACTGTGTTGTTGCCCTATATGTGAAGTGTTGTGTTGAATATCGTCACACTGAATAGCAAGTGTGACCACATCCTGAGGCGAGAAACACTTCCCGAGACAAGCACTTTGTACAATGTAGTCATTTTGCCTAGTGTATCATTTATGGAATGCCACATGAAAATAAAAGATAATAGGGCTGGAGATTTAGCTCAGCGGCACAGCACCTGCCTGGCAAGTGCAAGGTCGTGAGTTCAATTCCCCGTACCGGAAAAAAAAACAAAAATAAAGAAAGAAAAGATAATAAACGTATTTTCTCTTAAAATCCTTGTTCCTTGAATTTTTCTAGGTCCCATGCATTTCATGGAAACATTCAAAACATTGCAATCTCGGGCATAAATGAGCTAATACTAAAGGATAAGGAAGCCTCCATAAAACCCTGAGAAGAGACAGTGAAATTCCTCTTTGAATCCTGTCTAAAGTCACAGCTATTTTTTCTATATATAGAAAAAATTTCATTACATTTAAACACTTCTGTCAACTTCTTACTTAACTCAAAGTGTAAGTGATAATTCAAACTTATTCTTGGAGTTGGTGGTGTATCAAGCATGGTGCTGGTATTTTACACTGAAATTTTTAACAGCTCACCAGAATGTTGCAAAAAAACTATGTTCTTGCACCTCTGTAACTCCTAGAACATCTGAAGGCACAGGAAAGGGCAACTGGCAAGGTTCTTTGTTTTTTGTTTGTTTGTTTTTCTTTTTAAGGCTGACTGAAGTTATGAAGGCAACCAGAGCCAAACTGCAGTGGGTATAAACAACTGAAATATCTGAGTACTCAAACCACCTTCACTGGAACACTGGCCTCCTTTGAAACATTGAAATTAGCATTCCTCCCCCAACTCCTACGTACACCTGCTCCTCATTTACCTAGTTTTGACAAAGCTGCTCACCAAGTTTGCATGAAAACGATGCAATAACTGCATATGCTAGAATAATCTTTCTCCTCTCAAGTCCCAAAGCATATGGCTCACATTAATTGGACACTAAGATATAAGACACATAAGATATGTTCCAGTGCTTACACTGGGGTCTCCTGCTCACCTTGCATTTCCCGTGCTGTGTCAGCACTCACAAATCCCTAGGATTGTCTCCACTCAGTGACAAACCACGTCCTCCATGTTGCACTTCTGTAATACTCTGAACCTAGTTGCGCTGTTACTGCTCCCTGACGACAGAACTGTCTCCACATGTTAGAGATTAACCAGAGATGGTGTCTGACCACATACAGACCACGTAAACAACCTTTAAACACTCCACAATTACTCTGTTTTATGTTAGCTCCATGAAAACAAATTCTCACAGAAGTATTATAACTGGCTTTCTGTATGTGAGCTTGTACATTAGCAAAACAGGAAACTTCCACTGGTCGTACTGACTAGATGTACTTTGGAGTCTGCCATGACACTGTCACAGTTTGGAAGTCCCAGAGATTCTGGAACTGTAGGTACTCATCACCAATGGGCATAATTCTACCCCATTTCAGGGTACTTGTCTTCCGACAGAAATTAGTATTCCTTTCCAGCACTTACTAAGGAAATTGGTACAGAATCTTTATGAAATGACAGAGGAACAAAAGTCCTAAATGGGCTCCTGAGATCCCAATTAGATGAGACCACAAAGACAGAGGAGAGACTGGGTGGGGAGACTCACAGTTTATCAAGATCACAGATCTTAGAACCATATCTCATGCCTGTCGTAAGGGGTCTTGTGGGAAAGCTATGAGTGCTACCGAGAGCTGGAAGAGCAGAGTAATGGGAAAATTCAGGGTTGGCTAGTTTGAATAATTCCAGCAGTCTTGGGTATAGGGGTGATCCTTAGCTGCCTAGCACCTAGCCCTGGGATGATTACAGCATAGGAATAGATACTGAATCCTAGGATGTAGGGGCCCAGTAAAGGAAGTATGGACCTAGATTAGTTGGTTTGTATATATCAAACGTGACCTTCTTTCTGGGCCTCTGTTATGTTTAAGCATTGGCATGCTCCAGGATGGCCAGTCCCGGTTAGCCAAAAAACTTTTCAAAGTGCTAAAACATCCTAATACACAGAAAATTCACAAGCAAGGAATATTTTAATTGAAACCAATGTGTTACTAGTACAATACAATAATCCTCTGCATACAACTATTACTATTCTTAAAAGAGTGAGCAATGAAATATACTGAAGCTTTGTGTACAAATAGTTTTGTGTTTATTCTCGTAACTACTCTGAACAGAGCAATATGATGATCATTTGAATATATAGATTATTCTGCTTTTACTTGGGAGTAGGGAGTATGCAATGGAATACAGTGACAGGTTGTATACATGAATTATGCTTATACTGGGCACGAAATATGAATAAAATACCATGACCCATTGTATACAAATGCAGCTGGGCTAGAATTTGTGACCTTCCTACCTCACCCTCCCAGAGTGTGCATAGAGTAGATGGATTACTATAGTAGGAACAAATGACTGAACAGTGCAATACAATGACCAGTTCAATACAAGGGTTGTTACACTTGTAATCAGTGAGTCAGCTATACATTCCGTCCCATTGTGTGCAAAGACTTTACACTTAGCAACAATGAGTGAAGTGTGATACTATGCCTGGCTATGTACAAGAACTATGCTTGAAACGTGTCTTCAAAGGTTGCAAAAAGTTTGGACTTCTCTGGCAGCACTTACCACCTTTTCGACCAGGTGGTCACTAAACATCAAAGTGTTTTTTTAAGAAAATATGCAATTGTCACCTCTGAGAGAAGTCTTACAAGGTACTGCAAGCCATGTGTACTGCCATCAAAAGGGAATTTCTGGCTTTGTATGGACTATCCCAAGCTAGGTCTAGATCATCGTTCGATGAAGGGCAGGTCACCCCTATGGATTACCGTAACTAGTAATTTCTAGAACCAGCCCACAGGCACCAGAGGCAGATGACATGATGAAGTAGGAAGTTTGTGCTATCTTGACCCAAAAATTTCATCTGTTTGAAACTTCTTTCTGTCTTCCTCACCTGGAAATTTTTCTGCCTTGTATATTTTAACAAAGTTTTTGTTTCTGCCAAGGCAAGCACATTGTGGATCCATTCTGGATGGTGGATTTATGAAAGGGGACGGTACCTCTAAGAGAAACCACTTCCTCCCACAGTAAACTGGTTTGGCGCTGGAAAACCTACACGGGAGCTGTGCTCCTTTCTGCTCTGCTCCTTCATCCTTGTCCTAGTCTCTATTCTTGGTTTTCACAGATCTCTTAGCTCCTGACCTTCAACCCACAGCAACAGAGCCAGATCCCTGCCTATCAGACCGCATGCCAGTTTTCAGATGGGACTGTAAATGACTGACAACCTATAAGCATGGCCTAACGACGACTTAGTTTGAGAACATCTGAGCAAACAGCAGCTGCAGGGGGAAAAATGCCTTATCTAAACTTCCCTTTGATGAGCAGCTTAAGTCTTTCTGAAAATTCAGCTGCCCTAAGCCCACTTCAAGGAAATCTGAAAGCGGAGAGACAAGCAGCAGGACCTCCAGAGGAACTGAACTGTATAAATAAGCCTTATCAGAACCGTCCCTTTTTTTCCTCCGAAGCCTTAACAGACATCCACAACCCCTGGCTGTTAGAAAGCTGCTCCGTAGAGAGTGTTCTCCCACGCATGTTTAATAAACGTTTTTCTCACAAATCTGTTCATTTATGTTCAGGACTCAAACCACTGAAGTCGAGGTTGGTAGAAAAGTTTCCTCTCAGCAATACTTTTGGATTTTTTTCTGTCGAGACAAGACAGTGTGATAATAGATAAGGGAATTTGGAGACCTTGGTTTTGTCTGGAGGTGGGAGAATCTGACGTAGGCCTGTACATAAGGCTTTCTCCTCTGAATCGGTCTCCACTAACAAAGTGAGCAGTCATTCTGCGTGCATAATAACTGACTGGAAACTTTTTACTTCCTTCAGGGGAACATTAAAAACCGCTGAACCTGGATCTGTGTTTTCCTCACTTTTTGTGGACATTTGAATCTGGCACCTCACAGGGTGTTCGTCTGGGTCTCAGTAGCCATCTTACCACCACAAGCAGCAGGTGGGAATGGGCCTCGCGGGCAACGCAGAGGAAGTATTCATTGTTTTGAACACTTGAGTCCACCTGGGGTCGTGGGAAGCTCATGAAAAGAGCCATAAGTCCATAGTGTGCGTGTGTGCGCGTGCGCGTGCGTGCGTGTGTGTGTGCGTGCATGTGCGTGTGTGTGTGTGTGTGTGTCTATATTTGTAGGTAAAACCAGGAGGGCATATCAGAAGTTAATGAAAGTGATTCCATACAAAAGGGATAGGCAGCAAGATGCCCACCTCCTTTTTAAGAGTAGGATATAAGCTAATATTATAGCAAATTGATAACTCATTAACAAAAATTATTTCAGTATACATACAAAACAGTACTCTGGGTACATCCTTCGAGGTAGGTTTATTCATTCTACTGGTGATGCTGAGAGAAGGTAATACTCAAGTGTTCCAGTAGTACGAGCATAAAAAAAAAGCCCACTTAGCTGAAAAATATAGTGCTATATATGAAGTGCATGTGAAGCTCTTGTATCAAAACTAGAGAAGCCATTAAAAGGTGATGCCACTATTCAGAACTGGGCATTTGTGGTACTTTAGCTCTTTTCACAGTGTCATGTGCTAGTAAAGTGCAGAGAGGGAATGTAAAATGGAAGTTAAAGGATGTCTTTTGGAAGGAATACATTCTCACTGATCAAGTAGAATAAGTGGCCCTAAGCCAGGAAGCCATACAACGTAGGGTTAAAGGATAGGAAGCTTTCCTACTTCCTCTTTATGTAAGGCTTGTAGGTCCTGGAAAGTCATAGAAAATAGCTGAAAGTTGCTATAGATGGACACAAATGTTTTTGATATTTGAAATTAATCTTACAGATGAAAAAATCCTCTTTCTGTCATGCTTCAAATGGAGCTCAGAATATGTGGACTGACAAAAGTTCATGAGGTAGCTCAAAGGCCTTTAGTGTTTTATTTCCTTCTACACTTATTAATTAGAACTCAACTTATAAGAGATGTTATCCAATAACCTGTATCAGTATGGACTTAAGGCTATACACTTTATTCTTTGAATTGTAATCTAGTACTTTTCTACTGTTGCTCAAATTGTTCCAGCTTTGGCATGTAAGAACTCTTTGAACTTGATTTTTGATCTTTTCTGTTTGTTTTTGTTTTGACCTTCCCTCCTCCTTTTCTTACTTTGAATCTGTAGCACTTGCTCACCCTCTTGTGCATATGGTCCAAGCTCAGCCTGTTATTTTTTTTTAACAGACACTAGAACCAATTATTTTCCCATGGAACCATGTGTGCCTATATTGGGAAGTTAATTTTTATTTTTTCCTTCCATGGTAATGGGATGGAACCTGAGGCATTTTACCACTGAGCTGCGTCCCAGCCCACCTACCATTTATTTATTGTCTATTTGTTTATTCATCTACTTATCCAGAGACTACATTGCCCAGCCTAGACTTGAACTCTCAGTCCTGCTGCCTCACCTGGTCTTTCTGAATGTTGGAGTTACAGACATGGGCCACCACATCTGGCTAAGAAATTGTTTTAGAAAGTGAGACCTGGGTGTGCAATTGTGCTCCTATTACTGCTACTGTACTAATGTGTCATTGCCAACTTGTTGGACAAAGCTAGGCAATAATAAGTTATATTAATCAATATGTACCAGATACTATATATCTAGACTTTATTAAAAAATAAATGAGTTTACGTACTGATAGCTCTAACTTTCAAGTCGCCACTACAGGGCTCATTCTCACCTTAACCCTTTCTTACTTTTAACTTTTTCCCAACAATGAGAATCCTGTACCCTATTATCTACAGTTTCATTTCTTTTTTAAACTCTATTTTGGTAGTTAGGTAGAATACAGATTGCTAACCAGTACCCCATAAGAACCAAATTTCCCAACCAGAATACAGTATTTGCCATTGTATCTTTAGCTTTATAATATCCAGTTAAATACTGTTTTCAAAAATTAAGTCAAGAACTAGAGGTACAAGCTCAGTAGTAGAGCACTTACCTAGCATATGCAAAACCTAGAATTCAATCTCTAGCTTTGCAAACAAGGAAAAAAGTTCAATCAACTTTCATGTGTGTGTGTGTGTGTGTGTGTGTGTATGTGTGTGCGTATGTGTAGTCACTTTCTTAATAGTTGGTCCCTTGTTATTCAAGTTAAAGTATATACATTCAAAATGGAAATAAGAAACCACTTACTTCACTTTAATTGAGGTAAGTTTTTCATTCAATTCTAAATTACATAGATGGAATACTTTATTCTTCTGGTCATTCTCTTGTGATTTTCCAGAAGATAGAATATGTACTTAGTTTTACTGAGTATGATTTACAAATCTTTAAGCTATTCAACATCATGTTTTGAAATACGTTTACATTGTGAAATGATTACTACCATCAAGTTCATTAAAATAACCTCACATGCTTATAGCAATTCTTAATTTCCTCTGCTTAAAAGCATTTTATAACAGCCCAAGTCAAAACATACTCTTAAACAAACAAGTGCTCAGCATCTCCCAGAGACAAATGGTTCAGTGAACACTATTCTTAATGATTTCTTAATATTCCTATATATTAATGCATTTTTAAAGTAAAAAATTGGCAATGCCATATGAACTATCTGTAACCTGCTTCCCCTAATAGAGGGCAGTGGGTTACTTCATGCATCAGTAAGTTCATCTCCACGCATGATCTCTTACTGACATAGACACTTTTCCCATCTCCCGTATAACCTTCTTGGACACTTCCTCCCCCTCCCCCTTACTCCTTCTCCCTTATCTAATAACAATCCCTCTTCCACTTTCATGTTGTCATTTTTACATCCTGAAATTTGGGAAAACATGTGATGCTTATCATTCTGAATCTGGCTTATTGTGCTTAGCATCACGATCACCAGTTCGACCCAGGATGCTGCAGATGCCGTAATTTTGTTCTGTTTGGGGTGAATGATATTCCATCACGTGTATACACCACGGTTTCTTCACCCACTCCTCTGTTGATGGCACCTAGGCTGGTTCCATGTGCTGGCTATTGCAAACTGTGCCGCAGTAAACATGGGTATGCAGGTGTCCCTACAGGGTAATGACTTTAAGTTCTTCAGGTAGATGCCAAGAAACGGTACAGCTGGATCAAGTGGTTTTCAGTTTTCTGGGCAACCTCTGTACTGACTTCCACAGTGGCCGTACCAATTTAATTACCACCAGTAGTGTAGAAAGGTTTCTTTTCCCCTGCATTCTCACCAACATTTACTATTTTTGTGTTCCTGATGGAAGCCATTCTGACTGGGGTGAGAAGGGAGGTCAAGGTAGTTTTTATTTGCATTTCCTTAATGTCTATAGATGTGGAACAGTTTTTCACATGCTTATTGGCCATTTGTACTTCTTTTGAGAGGAATTTGTTCAATTCATTTGCTCATTTATTGATTTGGGGTTTTTTGATGTTAAGTCTTCTGAGTTCTTTATTAATGTTCATGTAATGATAAGCTAGAGAAAAAGGATATTTCAAATAGTCTCAAGCTTCAGAACTGTTTAGGCACACAGTCATTCCGTGTTTCTTTCTGTCTACACTCATCTTTTACATCAACAGTCTCACCCTTAAGAATATGCTATAAAGCCGACCGTGGTGGTGCACGCCTGTAATCTCACACTCGGGAGGCTGAGGCAGGAGGATCGTTGCAAGTCTGAGACCAGCCTGGGCTACAAAGTGAGCTCAAGGCCAGCCTGAACTGCATAGTGAGACCCTG
>NW_004955447.1:17851411-17853257 GCF_000276665.1 Chinchilla lanigera
TGCACCAAATACCAGTGCATTCCACTATAAACAAATATTAATGGACATGAAAAATCAAATAATTGCTAAGACAATTGTAATGGGGCACCTCCATACCTCACTTTCACAAATAGATCAACTAGACAAAAAAATCAACAAAGAAATAGCTGATGAAATTAAAGAAGATATGTTATCAGCATTATCATTTAGTTATAGATACTGTTTAATTTCTTCAATTTCATCTGTGACCCATTGGTTGTTCAGGAGGGTGTTAATTAATTCCCATGTATTTATGGAGTTTTGTGGTTTCTTTTGCCATTGATTTCCAGCTTTATTGCACTATAGTCAGATAACATGCATGGGAGAATTTCAATTCCTCTGCATTTACTTTAGCGTGCTCTATGGGCTGTGTGTGGTCTATTTTGGAGAATGTCCCATGCACCGCTGACAGGCACGTGTATTCTGATGTTGCGGGGTGGAACACTCTGCAGACATCTGCTAAGTTCTTCTGTTCACAGCTTTGGTTCAGTTCTGATATTCTCTGTTGATTTTTTTGGTCTAGTTGATTTATCTATTTGTGCCATTGGGTAATGCCCATCAACTGATAAATGAATAAAAAGGATGTGTTTTTTTGTATAGGGGTGTATTATTCATGTAAAAAAGGTAAAATCCAAGCATTTATAGCTAAATAGATGGACTTTGAGACCATAATCATAGTGGAAATAACACAATATGGACACACATGTGTAAATATCACACTATGTTTCTGGTGTGAGAAACTGAAAATGTAAATAAGAACCAAAACATAAAATAGATACTGTGAAATAGGAAGAAACTGTTCAAAAGGAAAAGGAAACTTAGGAGTGGGAAGGTGGAAAGGAAGGAAGGGAAAGAAAAAGTGAGAAAAAAAGGATAAAATGAAAACAGAACTTTGCAAATGGGACAAGAAGGGAATTTGAAAGGAGGGGACAGGAATGGGGAAAAAAGAGGAATCAAGATATAACATGTAGCAGGTGGGCATGGTGGTGTATGCCTGTAATCCCAGCACTCGGGAGGCTGAGGCAGGAGCATCGTTGTGAGTTTGAGACCACCCTGGACTATAAAGTGAGCTCAAGGCCAGCCTGAACTGCATAGTGAGACCCTGTCTCAAAAAGACCAACAAAAAAAAAAAAAAAAAAAAAGATGTAACATGTACAGGTACAAATTCCCTACAATGAATGTGATCATTATGTATACCTAAATTGTACCATTAAGTATAAATAAACTTTAAAAAAAGAAATTAGGCCATTTCTACAATTAAATAATAATGCTAATACAACATACTGAAATGTATGAGACACAGTGAAAGCAATACTAAGGAGGAAATTTATAGTGGTGAATTCCCCTATCAGAAAAACAGAGCAGGCTCACATGATCAACCTAATACTGAACCTCAAATTTTTCGAAAAAGAATAGCAAGTCAAGACCAAAAGCTTGTACAAGAGAGGAAATTATAAAGGTCAGAGCAGAAATTACTGCAATGGAGACTAAGAAAATAATACAAAGAATCAATGACTCCAAGAACTGGTTCTTAAAAGATTTTTAAAAATTGACAAACCCTTAGTTAACCTTATGAAAAAAAGGAAAGACTCACATCCATGCAATTATGAATGAAAAAGGTGAAATTACAACAGATCCTGCAGAAATCCATAAGATCATCAGTAGCTACCTTAAGAACCTATACTCTAATAAAATGGAAAACACAGGAAAAATGGACATATACCTAGGAACACATGAATCACCAAAGCTGAATCAAGAAGAAATAAAAATTGTCAATACAGCCATGCATGCCTGTAATCCCAGCACTCAGGAGGCTGAGGCAGGAGGA
>NW_004955447.1:17855892-17861268 GCF_000276665.1 Chinchilla lanigera
TAGATGCCTGATCTTTGACAAAGATGCCAGACATCTTCACTGGAAGAAAGATAACCTCTTTAATAAATGATGTTAGGAAAACTGGCTTTTTGCATGCTGAAGATTAAAACTAGGCCCATATCTTTCACCATGCACTAAACTAAAATCAAAATGGATCACAGACCTAAATATGGAAACAGAAATAGTAAATCTGCTGGAAGACAGAACAGGTAGAACTCTTGAAGACACTGGGGTAGGCAAAGACTTTAGGAACAAAACCCCAATTACACAGAAAATGTCACAAAGAATTAACAACTGGGATTTCATCTTATTTAAAAGCTTTTGCCCAGCAAGAGAGACCTCCAACAGAGTGAAAAGACAACCTATACGGTGTGGGAAAAAATCTTCACTAGCTGTTACTCAGACAAAGGACTAATATCTAGAAAACACAAAGAAGCCAAAAAAATCAGGTCCTCCAAATTTAAAGACCCAATCCAAAAATGGGCATCTGAAATGGATAGCATTAGAAACAGCAAACAAATACATGAAAAAGTGTTTAAAATCACTGGTCATTTGAGAGATGTAAATTAAAACAACGCTGAGATTCCATCTCACTCATGGCTACCATTGAGAAATCAACCAAGAACAAATGCTGGTGGAGCTGTGGGGAAAAGTGAACCCTCCTCCACTTTTGGTGGGAGTGTAGGCTGGTGCATCCACTGTGGAAATCAGTGTGGAGACTCTTCAAAAAACTAAAACTAGGTGTTCCACTTGACCCAGCTATTCCCCTTCTTGGTATCTTCCCAAAAGAATTAAAAGCATCATACCACAGTGATATATGCATGCCCATGTGTGCCACTGACATGGCACTGTTTGTAGTAGCTAAATCTTGGAAACAGTCCAAATGCCCATCAACCAATGAACAGATGACGATTTTTTTTATACAATGGATCACTACTGCCATTACTATCCAGAAGGATAGGCTTGAGATATTTCTAGGTAAATGGATGCACCTTGAGACCATACTCTTGAGTGAAATAAATTTTTTTTTTTTTTTTTGGTTTTTCTCCGGTACCGGGAACCGAACTCACGACCTTGCGCTTGCCAGGCAGGCGCTTTTGCCGCTGAGCTAAATCCCCAGCCCCCTTGAGTGAAATAAATTGGACACACATGTTTATATACCACTTTGTTTCTCTGGTGTGAGAAATTGAAATTGTAAATATGACTAATAAGTATAATGGATATTGGGAAATGAGAAGAAAATGCTCAAATAAGAAGGGAAACAAGGAAAGGGGAAAAGGGAAAAGGAGAAAAGAAAAGAAAAGAAAAGAAAAGAAAAGAAAAGAAAAGAAAAGAAAAGAAAAGAAAAGAAAAATGTAAATGAAGCTTTTGCAAATAAGGAGGGAAAAAAGTGTTTATGTACGGGGAGGAGAATGGGGAGAAAAGAAGCATCATGTACAGGTACAAATTCCCTGTGATGAATATGATCATTATGTTTATCTAAAAGGTACCAATAATATAAAAAGAAACACAAAACAAACATTTAAAGAAGCATGCCATACATAAACAACCTGTGACTACTACTCAAATAAGGAGCGAATTACCGACCCACGCAGGAATCTGGATAAATCTCACGAGCAGTGTGCAAGTGAAAGAAGCCGTACACAAAAGAACATACTGATGATTCCAGTTACACAAAATTCTGAAACCGACAAAGCTGATCTACAGTGAGGAAGAAAACAGCATACTGCACTAGCTGCCCCGGGGAACTGGAAGTGGGAAGGAGCATGAAGGACGCTCCCAGGAGACATTACGGAATGCATGTGACAGAGACTTGGGTAATGGTGAGTGCACTGTGGAACTCAGCAAGTCTGTGCTGAAGATTCGTGCGTTTTATTTCATGTACAAAAAGAAACTTTAGATACTGATTTCTACTTAATGAAACATGCTGAAATACTTAAAAGGTTGAATGTGTTTTGCTATTTGCAATTTACTTTGAAATGCAACAATATTAAAATTGAGAGAAGGAAAGGTGGATATATCACAAAGCAAGTTTTATAAAATATTAATAGTTAAATCCACATGGTAGGCTTAAGGGTTTTTGCTGTATAACATTATTTAAACTGTGTTAAATGTTTGAAATATAAGCAAATGCTAGGGAAAAAGACATTCAGACATTAAAATGATCAAAACTTTTAACAGACACTTCATGAAATTATTTCTAAATAGCCAATAAACAGATGAAAAGGTGCTCAGCTTCATTAATCATTAGAGAGATGCAAACTAAAATTACAGGAGACTCAATTTTCACCCACAAAAATGATTTAAATGGAAAACCACATCTTGATGAGGATGTAGAACAACTGGAACTCTCTTGCATTCCTGATATATTAGTAATACCTGTATTGGGGGTTTGGGGGGTTTTTTGTTGTTTTGTTTTGTTTTTGGTATTGGGAATCAAACTCACGATCTTACATTTGCCAGGCTTATAGATCCTGTTCACCAAAGGATATGTATTAGAATGCTTATAGCAACAATATTTTTAATAACTCAGAATATATACTAGTACACCAACCCCTGTCTAGATTTGGCTGAACTGTAGTATATTCACACAGTGGAATGTGGTATAGCATTTTCATGAACAAACTATAGCTACACTCAAAATGAGGTCCCATTTGACCCAGCTATTCCCCTCCTGGGTATTTTCCTAGAAGAATTAAAAGCATAACACAGCGATACATGTGCACCCACGTTTATAGCAGCACAATTTGTCATAGCTAAATCTTGGAAACAGCCCAAATGCACATCAACCAAAGAATGGATAAAAAAATGTGGTATTTTTATACAGTGGAGTACTACTCAGCTATAAAGAAGGATACACTTGAGACATTTATTGGGAAATGGATGCAACTTGAGACCATACTCATAATTGAAATAAATCAGACTTGTATGTGTAAACATCATATTGTCCCCCAGTGTAAGAAGCTGAAAGAGGAAGTAAGACCCAAAATGTACAATGGATATTGTGAACGGTGAGGAAACTATTCAAAAGGAAAGAAAACTGGGATGGGGGAAAGCAGAAAAGAAGGAAAGGAAAAGGAAAAAAAAATATATATATATATATATATATACACTCAAGATTGTTCAGATAGTTGTACTACTAACTGCTATTAGCACACTGAAGAAAAGGTGTGTGCCTATATTGCTTGATCAGTTTTTCATACCTATATCTTCTAATCTGAGTAACTACTTTGAAGATAACAATATGCAGTGCACTAACCATTGTTACTCTCCTACTGTCTTGTTTTGAAGTTTTGTACCATTACTTTTATTGTTTTTGCTCTTTAAAATAAAAAATAAATCAATCGACCTGAAAGAGGAAAAAATATGTGAATGAACTTCATGAATGTAACAGTGATTTACAGAAACCAAGAACAAAAGAATATACGTAAACACAAGTACTGTTCTCTCCCGTTAGGAGTAGTGGTCGCCGGGTTCGGTGGCGCACACCTGCAATCCCAGCACTCGGGAGGCTGAGGCAGAATTGCCGGGAGTTCCAGGCCAACCTGGGCTACACAGTGAGTTCAAAGCCAGTCTGAACTGCACTGTGAGACCCCATCCGGCCCCTAAAAAAAGGAGTAGTGGTCTCCCTGTACAGAAGGAAATGTCAGTGCTTGGAAGGGCTCATCCCTGGGACGCTTGTCGCGATTTGCAGCTTGAGTCGGTTGCCGGCTGCACGAGTGGTACTGGCTCAGGAAACCTCAGCAGACTGGATTATGACTGGCGTACTTCTCTGCAGGCAAGTTACACCTTAATAAAAAGCACTCTGCCGGAACCTACACGCAGAGGGGACTTGAGAAGGATGGGAGAGGCAGGATTAAACTCACGTGAGGAAGATTAGGAGAGGATTCCGGGAGAGGAGTTACCAGGCTGTTTGTAAAAGAAATGCAGACAAGTAGAAAGGTTTGAATTCAAGCGAGGCGGGTAGATGAAAGGACAGAGCACAGCGGGCAGGGCTTGAGTCGCTCACTGAATCCCACGTCTGCCGCTTGAAAAACGGGAATAGCAGCAGCTGCTTCGCTGGGTTCTTTGGTCCTCTCATGTAATAAGCTAAGGGAGGTTTGGGGCGACCCTCCACCAGGGCTTGCGGTATTCTGCACAGAGTGAGGCATCACGTTGAAATTAGAAAGTGTGCAGAGAAACACCTCGATCTGACCAGGTCTGTGCAGCCTTGCCTCTCCGGAGTGTGGAGGACCACCCGGGCCCCTCTCCGTGAAGGAGGCGCAACTGTCCCCATTTTGGTGGGCCTGACCCTATTGTGTACAGAGCTGGCTAGGACTCTTCCTTATGCCTTCAGCTGGCTTTAAGCAACGCGTATCGGTCCAGCCGGTGCTGACGGTGGTCTCTGAAGACAGCAAGCAGCGCTTCCCCTCCCCATTGTTCCCTTGTGTGAGCCGGGATGGGGCGGGATACAGAGCCAGTGCTCCACTCTGTGGGCTGGGATTGAGCCTCGAGACTGAGACTGTGACCTCCTGGGCCTTGAAGATCACACGTCAGAGCTGAGGCACCGACCCCAGGACATTAGCTGCTGTCTCGGCTGTGTCACGCAGATCGCTCCTTCTGCACATCTGCTCTCTGCACGTGGCGGAGGGGATTTCGGGCCTCCTGCCTCCCCCAGCCCACAGCGCTCATGCACTTCCCGCCGCTCTCACGTCGCTCATCCTCAAGCCGCTCCCTTCTTCACGAATTAAGGAAACCCGGCTTTGTTCCGGCTAGCCATCACCGTGGCTGGGCTTAGGACCCCTCGGCTCCCCAGAACTACAGATGTGCCTTAGTGTCTTTATTCTCGCCGTGGGTTGCCCTGGAAGAGGTACATCGGAATTAACTCGCTAGAGTTCCAGTAACTTTTCATGGGATCACAAGCATAAACTCCCGGGGCTGCAGTGAGGACTGGGAAGGGCTGTCTACACCCGAGCACGAGCAGAATCACCTCCCTGGTTGGGACCGGGTCGGGGTAGGCCCCGGGTAGAAAGCCACAGTCAGCGGCGAGGCAGGACACGTCAAACCTGCGCGAGGAGGGCGCCTCCGTCACCCCGGGCGGGGCTCGGTCCGTAGTCCGCTCGCCGTGGCTCAGGGGAGGGGCGGGACTCAGGCTTAAGGGTAGAGTTTGGGCCCGAATCCTGGCCAATCGAGCGCGAGCGTCTTAGTGCCTAACCAATTAGAAGCCCCGAGAACCGCTCCCTGCCTGTGATTGGCAGCCGTGGGTGGGGAAGGTCGGCGCTCTGCGGGGCGGTGCGGGGCTTCCCCCGAGCGGGTCTCTCGTCCTGCTGCCCCACGGGCCGCCCCTCGCTCGGACGCTGCGGTCTTCCACCGCCCCTGGCGCGGCCGCGGGCGGGA